>NC_045175.1:810031-820031 GCF_900700415.2 Clupea harengus | reverse complement strand
AAGAGCAGATTTCCACCCAGACACCATACAAATGGTAAACGCAGCCATCTCCCGAGGATGTGCCCTCATGCCAAATGTCCACCTGGCACACCACCCCACTCTTGGTCTCCACAGCCTGCATGACCATGTCCACCTCCACAAGGATGTGATCAGCATATTTGCGAGAACACTGAAAGATGTTGCCCTTGGCCGCAGTCTCAACAAAAAAGCCACCACGCCTCCCCAGGCCGCCAGATCCTCCCCCCCCTGAACCCCATTACATCCACCATTCTATGCCCAGGACATACCACACACCCCAGCATGGAAGGCCTCGAAACCCTGCAACCCGGCACAGACACCAAAAGCCCCCACAATTTTCACCCCAGCGCCCCACATGGCATCAGAAGCCCCCCGAGCAACTTAACCAACGCTCCAGGCCGCCACACCAAGACCATCTGACTCAGCCACAACATCAGCAGCATCAGGAACTGGAGCACCAACCAACGTCCGTGCTTCATGGTAACCACCCCATCCCCCCGGCAAGCTGGCAACAGGCCCTCATGCAGGCACCCCACAAGCTGGAGCAGCCAAGGCAACCCAGCTATGCTGCAGTGCTGAGTGAAGCAAACAGACCCAGCAAAAGCAAACTGGAGGAGATCAGAGAACTGCTTGGCATCATATGCACACATCTGATGGACTAGTGTGAGTAATTTAGGATAACTGATTAACAAAAAAGGGACAAGGAATGTCAATATTATTATTATTATATTAACAAAAAAAAGAATTTCTAATTTTAGGTTTTGTTCATTGTTGAGATGATGAATCTTGTTAAAAATGTTGTTAAATCCTTCCATACAAATGAAATCTTTGACGGTTACACTATGGAATATTCAGGGTATTAAATCTTCGAGCTTTGGATTTAAAACTACAGCCCTGGAATTTAAGAAGAAAATAAAAAACATGGATATTATAATCCTTCAGGAAACATGGTGCAGAAACGGTGAAATGACTCTCTGCCCAACAGGTTATTGTGAAATAGTCATTTCATCTAGAAAACACTCAAAAGTCACCCGTGGGAGAGATTCAGGGGGCATCATTATTTGGTACAAAACTGAAATAGCAAATTTCATCATTACCAGCAAAATAGAGGAGTCACATGTCTGGCTAAAAATCAACAAAAAACTAACACAGACTGAGAGCGACATTTTCCTTTGTGCTCTTTACATTCCCCCCTCTGAATCTCCCTACTACAATGAGGAGATCTTTGAGAATATCCATAGTCAGATAAACGACTTCCAGGCCCAGGGAAAAGTGCTGATCTGCGGTGACTTAAATGCTAGAACAGGATCTCTACCTGACTTCACCTCAGATGATGGCAATAACCACATACTTGGCAGCAGCTTCCCACAAGACCTGATGAACCTACACTTCCGTAACACTTCCGACAAAATTATTAACAAAAATGGAAAATCACTTATAGAACTCTGTAAAAACCTTGGTCTGTACATGCTCAATGGTAGGGTGCGAGGGGACTCCTTTGGGAGGTACACCTACAGCTCATCACTTGGCAGCTCAACTGTTGATTATATGATTACAGATTTGGATCCATTCACTTTCAGAGCATTTACGGTCAAACCACTAACACCTTTGTCAGATCATAGTCAAATCACGGTATATTTTAAAATTATCAAAAATACTAGCATATTTACAAGACCCAGCAAACTCTATAACATCAGAGAAAAATATAAATGGACCGAAAACAGTAAAGAGGATTACCTGAAGGCAATATGCCATCCCCAAGTCAGTCCTCTGATAAAAACATTTTTGAACAATACTTACCCATACAATAAGGAGGGCGTGAACTATGCGGTTGAAAGCTTGAATAACATTTTCAATCACACAGCATCAATTTCTTGTCTTAAAACAACTAACAGAACTCAAAAGAATAGCCAAGAAAATGAAAAATGGTTTGATAGAGATTGCAAAGCCATTAGAAAGAATGTCAGGCTTCTGTCAAACCAAAAGCACAGACGCCCTAATGACCCTGGTTTACGACTTAATTATTTCAACGAGCTCAAAAAATATAAAAACACACTCAGAAAGAAGAGAGAACAGTTCACCCAAAATCAGCTAAACAAAATTGAAGAATCTATAGATTCAAACAATTTCTGGAAAAATTGGAATACACTTAACAAAAAGAAGCATGAGGAACTTGCCATACAAGATGGAGAGATATGGAAAAGCCACTTTGAAAATCTCTATAGCAAATGTGGCAGGAACCCAGAACAAATCGAAATCTACCAAAAAATGATTGATATGGAGAACACAATTAATGAATATCAAAACCCACTAGACTATCCAATCACAGATACAGAATTGACAGAAAAACTCCAAGGCCTACAGCCAAAAAAGGCATGTGGGCCTGATGGCATCCTCAACGAAATGCTCACAAACATAAGCCACAACCTCCGTCTGGCTATTTTAAAATTGTTTAACTTCATTCTGAGTGTCGGATACTTCCCTGACGTCTGGAACAAAGGACTCATTACACCCCTATTCAAAAGTGGAGACAAATCTGACCCCAATAATTACAGGGGCATCTGTGTAAGCAGTAACCTGGGGAAGTTATTTTGTAGTATCTTAAATCAGAGAATCATCAACTTCCTTATCGAGCACAATGCCCTCAGTAGAAGCCAGATAGGATTCTTACCAAAATGTAGAACATCAGACCATATTTTCACCCTACATACCTTGATAGACAAATATGTACACCAAAACAAGACAAAAATATTTGCTTGCTTTATAGACTTCCAAAAAGCCTTTGATTCAATTTGGCACAATGGATTATTCTTCAAACTTCTTGAAACTGGTATAGGGGGAAAACTTTCAAAATAATAAAAACAATGTACTCAAACAACAAATGTGCAATTAGAATTGGGAATAAACACACAGAATTCTTCTCCCAGGAACGGGGTGTGAGACAAGGCTGCCCACTATCACCAACACTTTTCAATATTTACATAAATGAATTGGCAAACACAATACAGCACTCTGCAGGCCCAGGACTTGCACTGCAAGACACAGAGGTCAAGTGTTTACTTTATGCTGATGACCTAGTTCTGCTGTCACCATCCAAAGAAGGCTTGCAACACCACATGGACAAAGTGGCAAACTTTTGCCAGACGTGGGCCCTAAAAATGTAATCCCAAAAAGACCAAAGTCCTTGTCTTTAGAAAACGTTCCAGGCTACAGGGAAACACTGACAACTTTAAAATAGGCAACACCAAAATTGATCAAACATGCAACTACACCTATTTAGGAATCACCCTCACCTCAACAGGAAATTTTGGCTTGGCTGCAAAGGAACTCAAAGAAAAGGCAAAAAGAGCATTCTATGCCATCAAAAGGTCAATTAAATTAGATATACCAATTCGAATTTGGCTTAAGATATTCAAATCAGTAATTGAACCAATTGCACTGTATGGCTGTGAGGTGTGGGGTCCAGCAACAAAAGGTGACTTTTCAAATTGGGACAAACATCCAACCGAAGCCCTGCATGCAGAGTTCTGCAAAAGCATCCTCCGGGTACAGAGGAAGACACCGAACAATGCGTGCAGGGCAGAATTAGGCCAATACCCCCTAATTATTGATATTCAAAAAAGAGCTGTCAAATTTTGGCAACATTTAAAAATGAGCGACCCCCACTCACTCCACTACCAAGCACTGAAATGCCAAGAGCTGAATATAGGGAGGAGCCCCCTTACCCAACTTGTCCTGAGACTTAGTGACCTAGCACCAAATCTCATCACTGAGGCTCAGGACAATGACTCAGTAGCCAGGAAAATTAGACCCAACCAAATTACAAACACTGAAAAAGAAAATTATATTACCTATTGGAAAGAAGCAACCAAAACACAATCTAAATTACAATGTTATTTGACCCTAAAACGTGAATACTCAACAGCTACTTACCTGAATACAGTAAAAGACACAAAACTCAGGAAAACCTTGACAATGTACAGACTCAGTGAGCACCACCTCGCCATTGAAAGAGGCAGACACAGGCAGACCTGGCTGCCCAGAGAGGAGAGGCTATGCTCACAATGCAGTCTGGGGGCCGTGGAGACAGAGGTACACTTCCTCACGGAATGCCACAAATATGAAACCATTAGAAAAGGTTCATTTGATAGGTTCAATCTGGTCATCCCAGGCTTTCAAACTCTCACAGGCGAGGCAAAATTGCCATACATACTTGGGGAAGACAGGGATTTAGCCAATCTAGCTGCCGGATATGTGGCTGCCTGCCATAACCTGAGGGACAGCCATTAAGGCCACAGAATGCCAAACTAACTGTATGTTTATTGTTTATTGTTATGTTTATTGTTTATTATTTATTTATTTTTAATCAACTCTGTTTATTATATTTGTCATTCTGTATGTGTATGTAATATGTATGTATTGAATCAGCTTTGGCAATAGTGTTGAAAACATTCATGCTAATAAAGCTTCTTTGAATTGAATTGAATTGAATTGGAGGTGATGCAGCTCCATTCAGATACTAGATATCAAAACCCTGTCTGTTCTCCCATTCTCTTTTGACATAGACTCTCTCACACACTCACACACACACACACACACACTCACACACACACACACACACACACACAGATAATTTGACTAGAGATCACGGAGGCCCTTAACAGTGCCGCAGGAAACGTGATCCCTGACGCTCTGACACAACTGCGACGAGAAAAGCCTGGTTAAATTAGCCTGGTTAAATTACCACTCTCCAGACATGAGCACACCGAGGCCAACTGAGAGATCAAAGACAGAGAAAGAGGAGAGGAGAGAGCAATCAGCAAGATCTGTGATGGAAAACACATATCACAAGGCTATTCATGGCCCATATCACCAAGCAGATGGAGAAGAGTCAAAGAGAGAGAGAGAGAGAGAGACAGAGAGAGAGAGAGAGAGAGAGAGAGAGGGAGAGACAGAGAGAGAGAGAGAGAGAGAGAGAGAGAGAGCAGACCTCAAACTGCTCTGGATGTGACCTGTATGAGGTACTAACATGGAGAAAAGGGGGGGACACAAGACGACTAGACCAGACCACACCAGACCAGACCAGACCAGACCAGACCACACCAGACCACACCAGACCAGACCAGACCACACCAGACCACACCAGACCAGACCAGACCAGACTAGACCAGACCAGACCAGACTAGACCAGACACTCTTCATAAGAGTCTAGCATTAGGGGACTGATATGAGGAGATGGGAGCACAGGAGCACAGGAGCACAGGGAGCAGATATGCATTCATATCATTCATTTAAGATTGTGGCAACCGCACCACGGAGCCAGAGAGATGGGCACAGAAGTCATCACTGTGTGTGTGTGTGTGTGTGTGTGTGTGTGTGTGTGTGTGTGTGTGTGTGTGTGTGTGTGTGTGTGTGTGTGTGTGTGTGTGTGTGTGTGTGTGTGCGTGTGTGCATATGTGCATATGTCTAAACAAATGTGCTTGCATGTATGTTTGTTTGTGTATGTGTGTGTGTGAGTGTGTGTGTGTGTGTGCATGTGTACGTGCGGATGTGTACAGAATTCCATGTGAGTGGGTGAGCGCATATGTTCTTGTTGAAATGGGAATGTTGACAGATATCGGTGTCTGCGCTCTTCTCTCCCTCTAAAAGCCTCGGGTTAGAGCCTCAGCTGCACGCCAGAGAGGAGGAAAGCCAACTCATCTCCAGCACAACAGGGCAATCGGAGCTCAGTTCCCCTGCACCCAATAGAGACACATGGCACGTACACTGGCAATGAAATCTCCACCAGAAACATCAACGCGCGCTAAATGCTTCTCTCCCTCCTGCCATCTCTGCCCAACAGCCTTCCCACTGTGAGCAGCTCCCGGCGTTTTCACACACACACACACTGATCCTGTGGCACCTGTCACCATACAGACTGAGCATGTGTGTGTGTGTGTGTTTGTGTGTGTGTGTGTGTGTGTGTGTGTGTGTGTGTGTGTGTGTGTGTGTGTGTGTGTGTGTGTATGAGTGTTTGTGTATGAGTGAGTGTATGTGTGTGAGGGAGCGAGTGCGTGAAAGAGCGGGTGTGTGCCTAAGAGTGTGTGTGTGTGTGTGTGTGTGGCATGAGTGAGTGACACCCTGTCCTAATATCAGGCAGGGATAAATTAGTGGTAATTAGCGGCCCCTGTGTCTCATGCGCCTGATTAGTTGGTGCTGTCACCGACCATCTCCTCTGCTGCTGCCGATGCTGCCACTGTCCCCCATGTAATGGACCCCCCGCTGGCCTGCCTGCCTGCCTGCCTGCCTGCCTGCCTGTCAGTCTGGAGACCCACTCAGGCCCCCGGATCTGTCTCTACAGACCTCATGCTGGGGACGGTTATGGTCTTACGGAACTTCAGGCATAGCCAAAAGCTGAGCTGTGTGTGTGTGTGTGTGTGTGTGTGTGTGTGTGTGTGTGTGTGTGTTGAGGGGGTCATGAATCTTCCGATGTGGTAATTGGAAGCATTATAGAATTAATTGCGATTGAGGATGTGGAGGATGTTGAGGATGATAATCATCCTTTCCAATGGCATGATTCTTCACGATTAGATGCGTAATCGCGATCCTTATCATCACCATCATCGCCACCGTCATGTCATCGTCATCATCATAATAAGTCATTATCAATCAACATCATTATTCAAGACATCACTCCTTTCAGTGCCAGTGTCAAAGTCAAACAGCAGCACAGCCATTATAGTACAGGGCCACACATGCCTGCCACAAGTTAGTTAGCAGTCAGTCAGTTTTACAGTACCATGCTGAGGTTGACCTTTGTGTGACCTCTGCTGTGGCGAAACCCAGATGAAATGATGACGTCTGATCGATACAATGAACTCAGATACCCTCTCCTCAGTGGATGAGAACACTCCAATAATGTATGCGATGATTTCCCCTCACTTTATCTAAGCCGACAGCCTCGCGTCGGAATGAAACAGATCAGAATTGGCGGACGTCCCTGAAAACAGGGGCGACACCTGCTTAGATAATCGCTCCGGCAACTCCGCGGCCAGCCTCTCTCTCCGCCGGCGCCGCCGGTAACCCTCAGTCGACACATCAAGGTCGCGGCAATAATCTTCCCATCAGTCCTCACCTCGCTGCCGGAACAGCGGTAGCTGTGGCGACAGATTGAGAGTGAATGAAAGGAGTGTGAGTGTGTGTGTGTGTGTGTGTGTGTGTGGGGGGGGGGGGTGGGACGAGGGGAACGGGTGAGGGGGGAAATGATCTGCTGTGACACGTGGCCTCTGAGCTGCCTCTTTCTGTCGGCCTCCCGGAGGTCAGGATATGAGGGAAATTGCTGAAGGGGATTTAGTCCGTGCTGATAGCATTGACAGAGAATGAAACGCGGAGTGCTGGTCATCGGAGGACAGTCGGAAGGGAATCCTCTTTGTCCTTCACAAGCCAATGCCCACTCATGAATGGGAAATAAGATTCCTGTTGCTTTGGTGGTAAATTGCTTGGAGTTTACCCAAGGAGACATGAACACAATTGATGGTGTGTGTGTGTGTGTGTGTGTGTGAGTGTGTGTGTGTGTGTGTCCACCATGTGTGTGTGTGTGTGTGTGTGTGTCCACCATGCCATTGAATTTGATTTATAGCTTCCTCGCTCGAGGAAAATACACCTGTCACGTCGCTATCAAATAGAGCACAAGACTTCTTTTGTAAAGGAAAATAAACGGCAATTGGATTATATCCCTTGTAGATATTTTGGGAAGATCTGGAGGCTATATTCAAACACATGGATACACTGACAACGATCAAAAAGTTTGCCAGCTGTTGTCCGTGTAAGCAGCTTGTCTGAACATCAGCATCCAAAATAAACAACAAAAACATTCACTTGAGAAGCCTCTCCTGATTAACAGTCCACAAGCACGATCTCCAAACAACACCGTCAGAAAAGACACTAGAGTTGTCATCACAACACAACAAGCTAAGCCTGACACAGAAGCCGATCAATGAAGAAACAAAAGGAAAACAACAAGAACAACAAAAAGAAAAACAAAGTGATAGCTTTCCAAAGGAGGAGGAGGAGTGAGGAGCGGCATGAATGACAGAGAAGTTCATGGGAAGGATGGGTTTCTTGAGTGTCCTCAGTGGTACTCGTGTGGTGTGTGTGTGTGTGTGTGTGTGTGTGTGTCTATGTGTGTGTGTGTGTGTGTGTGTGTGTGTGTGTGTGTGGATTCCCCTCCTCCTGAGAGCCTGAGGTGGTCCATCACTGGCACCGCAGGAGGGCGGGCTCCCCAACCAACCAACCACCAATAGAAAAACATGACACCGCCACCGTTACCCCTGCCAATCACGCCGCACATTAAAGCACACTCTACCACTGGCGTGTCTAGAGTCCCCAAAAACCTATACATGCCGGTGAGAGAACCATTAGCTCCCCGACGACTGTTGAAAAACCCCTTCACACCACCACCCGTGACAAACACGTTAGACGTTAAAGCCCAATCCACCAGTGCCACTGATGCACCGGGAGCTTCCGCAGGCTGAGTGCTGATTTAGAGCTCCATGCTGGTGACAACGACAGTGAGAAAGCAACGCAAACATCTCACGTTCCAGGACCCGCAGCTTCAGAAGAGCTTAGTGTGAGAAATGTGATGAGCCACTGTGGCTATCTGCAGCCCCACGGGGAGCAATGCATTAAAAGTTGCCATTGAAAAGAATGTAATCCGGATCTGACTGAGTTAGTCCATCAGGACTGCGTGACGGCAGTGTGCTTGGCTATAAACTGTTTTGCTAGGAACTAGAATTCACCAGGAAACTCACTGGTTTCACTCACTAGAAGTCCTCCTAAATGGGCTATTGTGTAACAGATGTGCAGATGAGACAGAGTCCTAAAGAAAGCGAGAGGCTGTGGCTGTGTGTGTGTGTGTGTGTGTGTGTGTGTGTGTGTGTGTGTGTGTGTGTGTGTGTGTGTGTGTGTGTGTGTGTGTGTGTGTGTGTGTGTGTTTGTGTAAGCAGGGTGAACCATACGCACTGAGCATCACACACACACACACACACACACACACACACACACAGACACACACACACACACAATCACTCGTACACAAGCACTCACACGTACAGAGCCCCACCGGACCATTTACCCTTTACCCAACACTTAGCAATGATTTAGCCATCATTTCATCTCGATCTCCCCTAACTCCACACCGCCGCTGTGATCAAACCACCAGGCGACTACAGAGCAAACAGGCATGAATCAAGGGTAGAATAACAAGCAAATAGATTCTTAAAGCACAGGTGCTCATTCAAAAAACATTCACAACACTCCAAAAAACTAAATAATAAAAAAATAAGACTGATTGACTGATTTCATTCACTGTGTTCATTTACAAATAAAAAAAAAACCCTGTGTGTCTGTTTTGATCTGTGCCTTCATTAGAGGAGCGCACAAATCAGAGAACATCTTTTCATCTGGGCCTGTGATGAGCCGCGCAGGCGAGGGGGAGCAGCGGGGTCATTTTCACTGATTAGATCTCGGCCTCATCAAGCTACAGCGGGGCTTAGGTAGCAAAGGTAGATATATTCAAGAATACAAATACAAATACACTTCTATTTATAATCATCATAAATATCATTATGCATCTAACTAAAGTTTGATCTTCTTCCTCTGTTCAATTGGGTGCCCTAAGCGGAACTGCTTTGTGGTTATTATTTTTGTAGTTATTATTGTTATAGTTACAAATGTGAATCTCTTAGCGTGATTAATATACACAAAAACAAGTCACGCAAACAACTAAAGCAAATAAAAGGCCTTCACCTGGAATTGTAAATAACACATTTTGCTTATCCTTTTCTTCATTTTGCTTACTATGTACCAACTTTCAAATATTCATCTTAAGAGAAATATTGCCCACGTGGTGCCGTTTGATGATGTATTGATTAATGGTGTATTGTGACTTTCAGACATTTGGTTTAGGCTACATTCTCATGTTTTGACTTTTTACCAAGACGAT
>NC_045175.1:795031-805031 GCF_900700415.2 Clupea harengus | reverse complement strand
ACATGTACAATACTTGCATGATAAATCTGTGGTAAAGCGCTTGCATATACATTTCATATTAAAATGGCATAATGCCCTTCAACATACAAGTATAACATAGTTTGGTCACACTTTATTTGTATGGTCCCCTATAGACTATCTACAGATCATGAACAAATTATATGTTGAGACTGTTTACTAAAATGTATGGTTAAGGCTAGGGTTAGGTGTTGGGTTTGGTTAAGGTGATGTTCAGTGAAGAATTAGAAAGACTGACCAAATACTGTTCCTGTATTTGAAAGGGACTATAATTGCACTATATCAAATTGAACATGTAGGAATTTTACAGATTTTTCCATATGGGATAGCCTGAGAGACTCACATTCACAGATAAAGAATGAGAGGAAGAGAGGAGCCAGAGACTGAGGGATGGGAATGGACATGCAGATAGACTATACATGTGGCTCTCCAGAGGAGAAGAGCCAGACAGACAGTGACAATGAGCAGACAGACGGACAGAATATGAAAGACAGAGAGAGAGAGATGGAGAGAAAGAGGGAGAGAGAAAGAAAGCCAGAGAGAGAGAGAGAAAGAAAGAAAGAGAGAGAGAGAAAGAGAGAGAGAAAGAGAGAGAGAGAGAGAGACTGTGTTTGTCTTCTCTCTTGCAGCTGAATGAGGAGGGGGCTGGTGGTGAGGCAGACTCCCCAACCCTGCTGTCCTCTGAAACAGAGTTTAATAAAGGAGTCGATTGCCTCTTTTATAAGCGTCTAAATAAAGACCCAAATTAAATCTGCAGCGCTGCCAAAGAACTCTTGTACCATCAACCATTTATAGGGCTGGAGCCAGACTTCAGGCAAAAGTTTCTTTCTCTGCAGTGGGAATTAAAATGGGGCTCAATATTGCGCTCCCCGTTTTTTTTCTTTCTTCTTTTTTTCTTGTATTACAAGACATGTCATCTGATATGCCTGATTGCAACATTTCCTGTTTCATACCCATCTCTTAATTCCACTAATAATAATTACATTTGCATGGGGGTCTTTGCGGGTCCCATGATCTTCTCTTACAGCCTGGGTAAGTATAAAAGTAAAATTGAATCCCCACATCAAACAATCCAATTAGAGGAGAGATAAGCATGACTAAGCTGGCTGCAGAACACCAGACTACATCAGCGTCTCACAGACCAGCGTGTAGCAAGACAAGTCCCATTCTAGGTTTGCTCATGGAAAGCCCACATCAGGCGTGTCTGGTAATTTAGGTTATTGTCCACAAAACAACCACAACGAAGCCCTTACACTAGCTCATGATATCTATACTTATTCTTCCACACTAACTCATGATATTCATACTTTTCTTCAACACTAGCTCATGATATCTATACTTATTCTTCCACACTAACTCATGATATTCATACTTTTCTTCAACACTAGCTCATGATACCCATATTTGTTTGCCACATTATCTTATCTATTCATACACTCACGCTTGCGTACATTTATATGTATTATATTACAAACACATATGCCATGCACACATAGCCCTTCTGCTTTTCGTCCAGTGGACCGCAGATTCTCCCAGCTCAGGCGACGTGGGCGTTGCTTGCGTTGGCATGCATCACACATGCATATGGTTAGACTTAGAAGCACAGAGGCGTGCGGGATCTCCCTCGTGACAAATACAGAGTATGTTTACACGCACTGGCTGGAGGCCTGTGGGTGGCCTGAGGAAAATGACCAGTCTTGGCATATGCCTCCAACATTAACTGCCCACTGGAAATGACAGTACAATGATCTTGTAGCATAAGAGAGATACACTGTTTGTGTACTTTTTCTGCAGTACCACCGAGTAACACTAGGACTGAGGAAGGAACATAAGAAACATCTCAGAGGTTACAGTCTCTCTATCGCATATACTCTATCCCTGGTTTGATGAAGTAACAAACTACAAACATGCTGCTACTCTTTGATACTCAGTTTTGGCTATGGCTATGGCTATGGCTATGGCTATGGCTATGGCTATGGCTATGGCTATGGATATGGATATGGATATGGCTATGGTTTGGGTGGATGCTGTCTGTGTCCCTTCTTTGTCTCACTCCTCTATTTGATCTCTCATTTCTCTCTCCCTCCCTCACCAGTCGTCTTCAGAACACCTCTCCAGCACTGGCCATTAGCCTCCTTTACACACTGTGGAAGAAAGGGAATAGGGGTGGTCGATGCGAAGGGAAAGAGACCCATTTCACTCCTTCTCCTCCACTTTCGAGAGAGGGGTAAGCTGGGATCTGTCGTCTAAAGGGGATCTCGCGGACATCAGCTGCCGGCGCTGTTGGCTCGGCTCTTTGATCTCAGTAACAGACGGCGAGAGATTTCGTGAGAGATTTTGTTATTTTTTTTCTCTCAAGCTCTGTGCAGGAGTCTTACCGGAAGTGGATACGAGAGAGGAGGAGAGGTCCCCCTTCTCCTGCCTCAAATCCTGCCATGAAAGACTTTGGGGATCACTGCTGATCCTCCAAACAAAGCCTGGAGTGTGTTTGTGTGTGTGTGTGTGTGTGTGTGTGTGAGTGTGAGTGTGAGTGTGTGTGTGTGTGTGTGTGTGTGTGTGTGTGTGTGTGTGTGTGTGTGTGTGTGTGTGTGTGTGTGTGAGTGTGAGTGTTGTCGTCTGTTGATACTCCTGTCCTGATTGTTTCTTTTCTTTTGTTTTTGCTCATCTCTCTCTCTCTCTCCCTATCCTCCTCTCATTTGGTTAATCAAATTCAAATGACAAATGCAGCACTGCCAAAGCATGGATTATGCAGCAGGCCTCTGAAAAGACATCACAAACAACAAACAAACAAAAAAAAAACACCGCAAAAACACCATCTCCAATATCTATACTACGACCTTGTGAAATGAATACGATTCAGATGCAGCCTCATTCCCCCCACATCGGCTTTTTTCCATGGATCACATTTCACTTTCCTCTCTTTCTCTTTCTCATCCCTCTTTCTTTTTCTCATCCCTCTTTCTCTTTGGCACGTGTACCTCTCACACCTCTCTACACCGCTCTCGAGCCGGCCTAATGAGTCGCCTCACACTTGAGTCCTCACGCTCCCCTGTGGCATGTTCATCTGCCCTCGTGACAGCGTTTCACACTGCAGCGTGTGGCTGTGGAGACGGAGTTTGACGCCTCCTCTCGAAACCAAGAGTCTGCCTGAGGTGGCCCAAGGCACACAATCATCTCTGCAGATCAGGCAAGTCAACATTACCTCGAGGGTAATCACATTTCAGAGAGAGACAGAGAGAGAGAGAGAGAGAGAGAGAGACAGAGAGAGAGAGAGAGAGAGAGAGAGAGTGAGAGTGAGAGAGCTTGTGCCCTGGGCGTTATTCATGGTGTAATTTAAAGATGTTAGGCTATAATGGTATGTGTGGTTGGTTGGCTTATGTAGGGTTTTTTCCCATATAAATGTGTTTTCACTTGTGACCTTTCAATACTGAACTCTCATTTTTTGAGGTCTGAAGTGGTGGACTGAGATTATGTAAAATTTCAGTTGGACTCTTCTGTCTTATATGAATGCTGAATACTAATGAGCTCTCAAAACCACAATCAATACATCTCCATATTTCTACTCAGAGGTGAGAGCAAATCCTCAGAGTTGTTTCTGTTGTAACCAATGTGAATATATAAATATCACCTAAAAATCCTGAAAAAAAACAGCTCAGCATGTCAGGGAGGAAATGGTAGAGGGAAAGCTCCTCAATTTAGTTTTCTCAGAGATAAATAACAGAAAAGTGGAAATTACTCCCTACAGCAACCACTTACTTGGCACCCGGTTGATGGCTTTAAGGGGTCGCAGCACTCGCACTGTTCTGATTGCTGTGAGATTGATGTTTTGCAGGTCCAAAGAGTACTCCACAACCCTGAAAAACGAGAGATAAAAGGGAGTGGAGGTTAGAACAAAATCATGATTGATATATATATATATATGGAACAACACATCCGATTCCTCTGAGATAGCAACATTTCCGTTGTAATGAATAGATCATGAATGGAGTTCCCCTGAGACCAGTGCTGGGGACACACATTTTCATCTAAATCAAATGTATCAAATAAAAAAAGACCATTACATTGTGATATCCATCAAGTTAATCTGATCTACCAAAAAGCTTCTGGCAGAGGTTTCCCTGGGCAGTTTTGAATTAAAACATGTTCATCTCATCATTAACTATTAATTGACCATGAAATATTCATTCGAAACATGCATCAAGTAAATTCCATGGAGCATTAGACAAAGGATCATAGTTATTTTAAATCCCCTATATCATAAAACATGAAGGTTTTAGTATTAAAAATGAAGGTTCTCCTTCCTGAGAAGAGTACAGACAAAGTAGTGTTGTTTACTAAAGGGAACACATAGCATGCAACTCCATGACACAACATCCATTAGGGATCGGGTGCTGAAAAGTCTGCATAGGAAAGGAAGAATGATTCACAGGGTGGAGAGACATAAAAGAAAGAAAGACGGACAGGCAGAGGGAGGGAGGGAGGGCAAAGAGAGGCAAAGAGTATTTTAAGTGAATTCCATTTGCTGACAGAAATGACAGAAATGACTGGCTAATGACAGAAGCCAGATGTTGAACATCAGTTCCGATGCAGAAAACCACCGGCTTCAGAGTCCCCACACACCAGGAAGCACTCACAAACACCATCTGACCTCGGCAGCCCAGCCGAGCACTCTGGCACATGATCTCCACTTCACTGAGCCCACTGCACACACTACCACCATCCGTGGGTTCGTGAGGTGTATCAGAGCACTAAGGTCACTCCCTCCTATGAGTGTTTAATAGCCTGTGACATGGGCTGTGATGGCATATAACATGATCAGAGCTGTCCTGGTCCCTACCAATAACGGTAACATGATATGGCTGAATCAATGGACCTTAAATGTCATGGTGATAGGATATAGCATCTACTGTGATATATATTATAGATTTATCATATGGTCATATCAATTGTGTGACTGGATTCATGTAAAGAGGTTTCCCCCATTACAGAATCTGAGTTTGTTTTACATCTACGTGAGATTTGCTATTGGGTCATGATGTGGCAAGAAAACCTGACTCATCAATATTCATTGTGTAGGGTGACTGGTCAGACTACCTAAAAGAGTCTAAAAGGCCTCGGACTCCAGAGTGTTAAAGGTTGAAGAAGGGTGGGGAAAAGTGAGTATACACTATAGTATACATGGTATTGGTTAGAACAGGGTCATGGCATGGTTATGTTAATGTTATGACAGAGGGCTGAGGTAAAGACAAACGGTAGCATAGCATAGCAGTTTTCCCACACAGCCTGTCTGCTCTCAGAATCAGAAACCATCTCTTAAATCCATATTGTCAGCCGTATTCATTTTAATTCATCCCTGTCTACTTTTAACTGGGGGATACCGAACACACACAGTTATTTGAAACATGCAAAGGAAAAGAAACAAAACAAGCCATTCTTTCTTCTCAGATCCAGCTGAGAGAAGTTATACAGTAAAACCCTGAAATAAGCTCTCTCTGGACCAACAGCCATTTTCCATTAGTGTCAGTTTGCTGCATCAGGTGGAACACGTGAGATTAAAAAATTAATTGTCGATTTTGGACCGTAACTGTGTGCATTTCACGATGACTGAGTGTGTAGTGTCCCTTGTACGTCGCTTTGGACAAAAGCGTCTGCTAAATGACTAAATGTAAATGTAAATGTAGTACTGGACTCATTTGACTGGAGAATAGTATAGGCATGTGTGTGTGTGTGTGTGTGTGTGTGTGTGTGTGTGTGTGTGTGTGTGTGTGTGTGTGTGTGTGTGTGTGTGTGTGTGTGTGTGTGTGTAGTGTGGTTTTGGTGTGGTGTGTGTGATTATACACGACATGCTTTGTATGTAGCTTTAATTACCACTCCAACAGGGCCTGGCTCATTTCTGCTGGTAATGAAGTACTCATTGTGGTCCATTCACCAACCACAGATATCCCTACCCCCACACTCACTCTCTCTCTCCACTCACACACACACACACACACACACACACACACACACACTCTCTTGCTCTCTTTCTCTCTCTCTCTCTCTCTCTCTCTCTCTCTCTCTCTCCACTCACACACACACTCTCTCTCTCTCTCTCTCTCTCTCTCTTGCAGTTTATATAACCAGATTCAGGTGCTGAGGCAAGAGACCTTGAATCGCTGCTCCTAAACTGGAACACTTCCAAAAACAGCCATCATAAATATTTGAGTATTTGAGGAACCCTACAGTACAGACTATCTAGGGGGTCTTCAGTGTGTATCAAGGACTACTGAGGAAATTATTATTCCCTCTCTCAATCTTTCTCTCTGTCTCATTCTGTCTCTCGTTCCTTTGAGGCCAATATGTAGTTTTCTGCAAACTCTGTGAAAACATGCCAAGAAAAAAGAACATTTGGTAAAAAAAAAATAGAGGGTTAAAGTTTTATAAATGTACTCTGAAACACAAACACTGAGAAAACACTGTTTCATTTTTGATCGTAAGGTTAAAATTTACCCAATTCCTGCACCAGTACGTCTCTTTATTTGAACACATTTCATCTCTGGGTGAACCCAAGCTCCACCATGTGAGACATGCTTTGAAAAGCTGCAGCAAGTAAGTATTCCACCTCTCAGATGGAAAATCAAATAGGAAAATGTTAAGGGGAGACCAAATGAAAAGCAAAAAAAATCTGTCACTGCAGATAAGGCTGGGGAGAACAAAATGCTGAGCGTTAGTGTCAGTGTAGTGTCTCTCTCAACACTGCGCATCAGTGAGTACGTGTGTAGACCGGCTTCCATTAGCATCTCATCTCCGTCTCGCGCTACCACTCACGTGTCCGAGCCGGAGACGAGATTTACTCACTGAGAACACCTGGGTCCACTCTTTTCTCAGGGCCGGCTGGACAGTTTCTTTCTCCAGTCATATAACCAACAACCATAATAATAGGGCAGGTCGTCCCTCTCTACTTTTAAGAAGCTCTTGAAGACCCAACTCTTCAGAGAGTACCTCCCTTCCTAACTTGCACTTCTACTAGTACTTAACTTGCACTTACAGTAGTTACATTCCTGCACTTTTATCTATTTCTTATGTAAAATAGTATTTATTGTTACACCAGGTCTCTATTGCTCGTAACTTGATTGTTCTCTCCCCTTGTATGTCCCTTTGGATAAAAGCGTCTGCTAAATGTAAATGTAAATAACCAATGCATTCCCTTGCTCCACTGAGGTTAAGAGCCTTGGTGTCATCCTTGACCGTTTCTTTCTCCAGTCATATACCCAATGTCACATCACAAATGAAATATCCCCAGACTACTCCCTGCTTTGACACTCCACCGAAGTCTTAGTCAATGCTTTGGTCCCATCACACATTGGCAACTGTAATGCGATCCTTGCAGGCACCCCCCCCCCCAAAAAAAAACGTCTTCACCGACTTCAACTCATTTAGAACTCCACAGCGTGGATTATTTCATGATCAAAGTCCACTGAATATGTCACACCCCTGCTGATTCAATTACACGGGCTCCCCGTGGCACAATGGATCAGCTTTTGAAATCTTGCTATTAACATTTAAAGCTCCCTATAATCTTTCCCCTGTTTATCTCCCAGACCTCCTTCAGGCTGACACTCCCTCTCGCTCCCCGCAGTCTTCAACAGCAGATCCACGGGCACTACCAGCCATCGACCTCAGCAGAATGGGCGCCAGGGCCTTTCTTCCATACTACACCCAAACTTGGGAACTTATTTCCCCCTTACATCCGCAGACTGGACTCCATTACAGAATTAAAAGCTGTCTCTTAAAACCCATCTTTTTAAACTGCATCAACTGCATCCTATTTTATAAGGCAATAACAATTGTAACTAATTGCTGAGCTATGCTCTGTGTTACTGTTGTTTGCACTGGCGTTTTACTGGGTGTTTCGTTGCTTATTCTGTATTTAATATAGACTCTTTTGGGTAGTCTGACATGCCTTGATGTTTTTGTATATTTCCCCTAACTAAAAACATTGAGGCAAAAGTGGCATGTATGATTATATTCGAAAGGACCTCAGCAATAATAACATGAGAGTAAAAGGAACGTAGTGAAATTTTTTTTTTTCTAAATGAACATACCCTTGCAAAAACCTAAATATCGGAGACACTGTCAGCACTGTGATGCATTTCCCACTCCCACATGGTAACAACATAGCTCTCATGAAGTCAGTCATTTTGCCAAGACATAGACATATGTGATTTCTGAATGATCGATAAACAGGACTAAAGAGGGAAGAGATCGTGAAACAGTTCCCAGTTTCCACCATCGTTGCTTGCCTTTGGCATCTGAAGGAGCGGTTGGACCTGAACATTGCTATGACATCACACGAGGTGTCAGACTTAACAATCGGCACTCGATTGCTCTTCTTCAACGTCCAGAAGTGTGTGTCTCAGCAAACTGACATTGAACTGCAAGAACTGAAACTGAGTTTGAACAGAATGTGGAGGTATGTAGAGAGTTACATTTTCAGTGAGGATCAAATTGTTTCAGAGCAAACACATTCAATTTCATTATATTACATTCCATTTCAAGTTTATTAGAATTCAGTTCCAAACGAATACATTCAATTTCAAATGATGCTATTGAGTTTCAGTTTTTCAATGCAATTATTTAAGTAGAGCAATTCTAATTCAATTATAAATTATTCAAATTCATTTCTGCCCATAGATCGCAGCAACTTGGGAAGAGTAGCTTACAGTAACACAAACAGAAGCGCACACACACACACACACACACACATATATGCACATACGCACATGCACGCATACACACACACACACACACACACACACACAGAGATATATATGCACCTACACATATATATGCACACATGCATGCACATACACACACACACACAGAGACAGAGACAGAGAGAGAGAGAGAGAGATACACATACACACACACATAGATGTAATTCAGAAATACATTTCAAAAGCACAACCACACATTCACATGGATAAAAGCACTGACTTTGACTCACTCGCACACACACCAGTACACACAGACACACACACACACACACACACACTCACACACACACACACACACTTCATACACTCTTGCTAACAAACTGGAACAGACATGTGAGTGGTCCTTTTAGTATTCCCATGAGGCCTGTGAAGCCCATGTTGTGAATTCCACTGGTGTCAAGCCAAGTCCCCTGCCTCTGTCAGGGTTGTGCGTGCAAATGATCACAAAGGCAAAAAAGAATGTCAGGACATATGGGCACTTTCATGTGTATGTCTCTTTGTGTGTGTTAGTATTTGGCTGTACATGTGTGTGTGTGTGTGTGTGTGTGTGTGTGTGTGTGTTTGTTCGTGTGTGTGTGTGTGTGTGTGTGTGTGTGGTGTGTGGTGTGTGTGCGTTTGCGTGTGCGTGGAATTGGAAGTGTGCGTGGAAGTGTGGTATGTGGTGTGTGTGTGTGTGTGTGTGTGTGTGTTCGTGTGTGTGTGTGTGTGTGTGTGTGTGTGTGTGTGCGTGTGTTGTGTGTGTGTGTGGTGTGTGGTGTATGTGTGTGTTCGTGTGTGTGTGTGCGTGTGTGGTGTGTGGTGTATGTGTGTGTTCGTGTGTGTGTGTGTGTGTGTGTGTGTGTGTATGTATGTATTTTGTAGTTAAAACATGTACAGAGGAAGGCTCTAGTTGTGCAGACATGATGAATGGCACGCGTGAGCATCACTCCTAATCTCCTCATGGGTTTCTTCTGCGCGCACACGACCCCCTCCTCAACACCCTAACCACCAAACCACCGCCGTGCCCACGCCAAAGAGATGTAGGGGGCACCATGCCCACGCCAAAGAGATGTAGGGGGCGCCGTGCCCACGGCAAAGAGATGTAGGGGGCGCCGTGCCCACGCCAAAGAGATGTAGGGGGCGCCGTGCCCACGCCAAAGAGATGTAGGGGGCACCATGCCCACGCCAAAGAGATGTAGGGGGCGCCGTGCCCACGCCAAAGAGATGTAGGGGGCATACACTGGTAT
>NC_045175.1:760031-787531 GCF_900700415.2 Clupea harengus | reverse complement strand
ACAGACGGACAAAAAGTGTGAAAAGACCCACAGAAAGAAAGTGAGAAAGAACAAGAGAACAGAAAGAGAGAAGACGCCAGAACAAGGAAGAAGAGAGAAAGATGAGAGTCACAAAAGTGACAGACAGACAGACAGACAGACAGACAGACAGACAGACGGGCAGACAGACAGACGGTGTCAGCTGAAGAGCCAACCCCCCTCCCGGCAGCCATCGCTTCCTAATGCCAGCGTGGATGCTGACGAGATATGACTCGCTTCAGATGTAATCACAGCCTCCATCATAAACACAGAGCCGCAATCACAACAGCTGATTACAATCTCAAATGACTCAGCTCTTCTGCTTTTCTCACTTTTATTGGGGATTCATGACACACTTAATCTCTTTAGACTGTGTGTGTGTGTGTGTGTGTGTGTGTGTGTGTGTGTGTGTGTGTGTCATGTGAATCCTCCATTAGCAAAGAGGGAATCCATTTGTCTGAAGGCACAATGAAGTGCAAATGGATAGCAAAAACAAAATACACTTTGTGAGAGTCCTGCGGTATGTATTCATGTAAACAGTATCATCAGTGAACAAAATATGGAAAATATAAGAAAAAAGAAAAAATATATTTAATAAAAAAAACAGTGCACTGCGGAGTGCAGCAAACCGAGGCAGAGCAGCAAAACAGGCAGAGTAAAACGATAAAGCTCCCATCACAGGAGAATGCGTCTCCCTCAGAAGAAGTGTGTGAGAGAGAGAGAGAGAGAGAGAGAGCGATAGAGAGAGAGAGGGGGGGGGGGGGGGTTGTGAGTGTTTGTGCATCCGCTCAGAAGGGAACAAAAAAGACTCCCACATGCCAAACGCTCCGCTCAGGAGCGCCGAGCCACTGGAGTGGAACTTTGCTTTTTCCATTTTTCTCTTATTTTTCCTTTCTTCTTCCAGGGGCAGAACTTAGTCTAGTGCACTCACTGCAACTGAGTACTTTACCAGTGTCAGACTCAAGCAGAGATGATGGATCTGCATGTATATGAATGTATACACTGTATACTGTATATGTGAATGTATATACTGCATACTGCATACTGTGTCTGTCCGTGTGTGTGTGATGGGGTCCAACATGGTGGCTTTTAGATTGGCAGGTGTAGTTGCAATACAACTGAAGTTTTACCAGTCAAACCCCTGTCATAACTGCCATCATTATTCCTTGTATTGACTCTAAACAGTGGATCAACAACAAACAATAACAACAACAGTGGAATGGCTGCGTGTGTTGACTGTCTGTCTGTGCTGCAGCTAAAAGACACTCAACTTAAGTGTCCTTACACTAGTGAATTAGGTCGGTAGATAAGGGGGTACTGTAAAGGGCTGGGGGGGTAGTGGTGGGGGACAGGGGTGCCGTGGGTCACCAGAGGAGGAGACCCTTTTCTCACTGTGGAGTCTGGATTGGTTTTAAACTAGGACTGGGTCTGTGTCATTGACAAAGACAAAGTGTTTGTGTATGTGAGAGAGAGAAAGAGAAAGAGAGAGATATAAACAAAACAGAAAGTGTGAGTGTTTGTGGGCGTGAACCGCATGCGTGTGTGGACGTGAGAGTGTCTCCGAGCACAAACGGGAAAGCAAACACACATCCTCAGCTTCGCCGTGTCACCTCAGGAGCGCCACACAGAGAAAAAAATAGAGGACACGCCTTAACTGGAGAGGCTGATTTAAACACTCAAGCATCTATGAGAAACCCCAGGACACACACACACACACACCCACACACACAACCACACACACTCACACATACACACACACACACACACATACACACACACACACACACACACACACACACACACACACACACACACACACACACACAGACACTCACACACACACTCACACACAAACACAAACACACACACACACACTCACACACACAAACACACACACACACTTTGAACAATGGCTGTTCAAGAGGCATTTACAGTGCATCAGAGGGAAGGCCGGGTGCCTGCCCATTGACACGAGTGAGCCAGAGGTGTCATTCAGAAAACACTTGACAGGAAGAAGGCAAGGCACTCACCAATGAGTCACACACAGAACAGATGGAGAGGTGGCCCGATAGTCAAGGCCAGGACAGATAGAAAAGGAGTGAGAGAAGAGAATGATCCAAGAGAGAGAGAAAAGAGAGAGAGAGAGAGAGCGAGAGAGAGAGAGAGAGAGGTATAAGGTGTTTTATGTTACTGAAAGAGAGCAGGTGGTATCAAAAAGACACATGGGCGAGAAAAAAAAGTACATAGGACAGAAGAAAACACACGCACACACACACACACACACACACACATACAGACAGACACCGATACTGCGCTTTTAGCAGCATGATTCAGATGCTGTACAGAGAGTAAATTGTCACAGAAGAAAACACACACACACAAACAGACACACACACACACACACACACACACACAGAATGTTAAGAGGCAGTGTTGGGTGTAAATGTCACCCAGTGACAGGGTGCATCTTGTTATCTGTTCTTGTAATCTCTGGTTAGAAATACCGAGATAAAGACACAAAGAGAGCGAGAAACAAACCCAAGAAAAGAAAGAAAAGTTACTGTCACTGAGGTGGAGGAGACACACGTCCAACATCAAGTTCTCCTCCTTACAAGAACCGATATACGACACGACTCACGGCAACACACATCTTCTAACAGATACACGACATGACTCAGAAATGGGGAGAAAAACACATGACACATGACAAGGAGGGTAGAAATGACCAACAAAACAAACCCGCCAGGACAAAAAGACAAAGAGAAAAAAGGAACCGTGGCTCACCTGTAGTATCTGGCAGCGGTCGGAGGAGCAGTCGATGTTCTCGCAGGGCTGGTACATCCCCAGGGTAACGCAGTTGAGCAGGATCACCATCATGCTCACTCGCTCAAACCACGTGCTGCACTCACGGTTAAGGCCAATCCACCGGGCAGACGTCTCATTGGGCAAACACAATGACATGGCTATCGGCAGGTTACGCTACCATTACTCTTTAGTAAAGAAGCCAGGGCATTGATACCAACAACATTACATCGATAATACCGCTGAAAGCATTGTGAGAAAGCATTACAATTTTTTAAAAGGTTGTGATTTCTAATTCAATACACTTTTTGTGTTTTTCTGTCTGTTCTGTGTGTGCACTCAAAAAACTCCAGTGTCCGTGGCTCAGTAAATGGGAAACAAACAGACAGTCTCGGTCCGAGCCGTAAACAATTCCAGCCTATCACCACGTCGCGTGAACAGCAGGAAAGGGAGGGGTGTAATTTGATTGGTGCACCAATATCAACAACCTTTGGCTAGATTCATGGACTCTGCCTTCAACCCACAGTAAATACTATATATCAACAGCAGATTCATCCCACGTGTTGGGATGCTGTTGATATACAAATATATATATACACACATATATACAGTATCTCAACAGCAGATTCGTTCCATACGTTTCGGCATTAAGAATTACCCTGATGGCAAGCAAAGTAGAGTATATGTGGCACAGTTTAAGAGAAGAAGATTTTTTCTCAGGGTTTCACAAAGATGGCAAAGGAGAGTAATATGACAGTGGGAAAAAAAACCTAGGAGCTCAGGCAGAAAAATCTGTCATGATTTTCAATTTCAATTTCAAAAGGACAATTCAGGGTGAAATTTAATTTCCTTTTTTGTCCCTTGCCTTCATGTTCAAGCAGAGATGAGAAGAAGAAATAAAGTGAACACAGAGACAGACATTAAGAGAGATGGAAAGAGAGGGAGAGAGAGAGAGAGAGAGGGGGAGGAAGGAGGATGGGAGGGAAAGATCTGTCTGCACTCTCGAGTGTGACACAAGAAATGAAAGCACGTTTGAGGGTGGCCGCCGCCGCCGTTGCTACGGCTGAGCAGCGGCACATAAGGAGGAATTTAACAGCCCACGAGGCTGAATCATTCTCCGCGGATTATTCTAGAACGCTCTAATGTGTGTTCTCGCTGCGGAACTGCAACCATGCCTCGCAGCGGGCTGCAGGGAAGATATGCTTTTTAAAATGGAATCGCGCCACTCTGCTTAAAGATCACAAACCGGTCTCACTCAAAGGCAACCTAAAGAACTTAAAGACTCAGCGAGACTGTTAGACTCTTCCTCTCAGCATTATAGTTATAGTAGAGCGAGCCCACAGAAAACACACAATATGTTAGCACAAATAAGCTAATCCCCTGAGCAACTGCACTAGTAGTAAGTAAGTCGTTTCAGAGTAACTACAGTAACAGTGGGCATTTAGGTTACCACAAACGGCTTGCTTAATTATATAATACATACAAGACTGAAGATCTCTGAGTGCCAGGAGTAAGGAGCGGAAATTCCCATTGCTTAACCTTTCCGCAAAGTGTTAGCATGACGGGGGTCAAGGGGTCAGTACCCAGAGATGACACATAAAAGCATCTGCTGAATGATTAAAGGTGAAGGTAGAATTCTAAGTGCTAGCACCCAGTGTGATTGCCACCACAACTGCCTGCCACCCATCCTTTCATCATACACTGGGTCTAACACTCTACAACACTCAGAACTCATGCAGAACTCACATACTATGACATGCACTCGCCAGAGACGCCAATGTTTTTGATGCAATATCTTTGATGCAATCATTTTCTTCTGAGGACAGAAACAAGAGCAATCATGTGGAAATGTCCCCAATCCAAGTTCCATTTAGCTGCCTGACAGAACTCATTCAGCTCTGTGACAGAAAAAGGGTAATGTTCAATCCCAGGAGAGAGACAGGAAAAACAGTCACAGATCATTTCCTTCAAAGTAATGTTTATGTTGAGACGCTGTCACATTAGCTGCGTGCTAACGTGTTTTGACTCAGTATCCAACATGTATGGCATGTATATTCCCTGTTCAACTAGCATGGAAGTATGTTTGCAACTGATGAATAGATGAATCGCTAATGATCAAAAGCAGTGATAAAATGTGACTCCAATGTATAGCAATTGCTCAGAAATGTGAAGTAAATACTAAGAAGAAAATGTTCATTTGTGCCTTAAACAGTTACACAAGACCCTAAATTCCAGCGTCTGTTCAGTATTGCCATGGTAACCCTTGCAGAAGGCCTCTGTCCTGGGAGCATACGTAGAGCAGGTGCTACTATGCAAGTAACATTGGCTATTCTCAGGGGCTGTTCGATGTCAAAACTCAATGTCAAAATTCAAAGTCTCCAGATGGTGTGCTCTTATCATGAAGAGCTGAAGTCACGTAGAGCCCTGCGAGACTAACTGCGTACCCTGGCCTGGCAAGCTGCTGCTCACCAAACAGCACCCCTGCGGTGGTGGATCAGCTTTCAAGAGGGGGATTCCAGATCTACTGCAGTCAGTAGCCACAGAACTCTCACCTATGCGCTGCAGCAAAAGCCCCCAAATCAGATCTATCTAGCCACATAACAATGATCACACCCAGAGTCATCCGTCACTGTTACCGACACGCGCTGAGACAGTTTTCACACCCATGTGATATCTCCACTGTTGACCAAGGCCAATCTCTCCATTTCCTGGTTTCCCTACATTTACAGTGTACCCCCCCCCCCCCCTAAGCACATTGTGCGCTGCTCCCTAGTCAGGAGGACTCATTAGCAGTGGCATTAGATGTGGCAGCTGACACCAAGGGACTCCCCTGTGTGGGCTCCTCATCTTGATCTTATAGTCAAGCTACTCTTGCTGGCATCCATTCTGGCTCTCTTTCAGTCGAGCTAGAGCAGAGAGACGGGGGGGGCTTTTCCCATCCACTTCAATTAGATACAGTACACACGGGTCATACACCAGAGGACTCACAGCCTTCCTGCCATACATTGGAGCCTCATCATTCAGTCTGTTATGTGTAGGCCTGAGATCTCACTCAAAGGAAGGGGCGAAATAGTATGATTAGCAAGCTTAGCTTTGGGCTAATTCGGTATTTGACTATTGCTAAGTATCCCAAAGTGTCCCTCTTACAGCGAAAATGGAGCAGCTAGCTAAGGAAAGGGACCACTGATTGTGCTAACTCAATAACAAAGGAAGCTTTTTGAAAAATGAGTCCATTAGTGGAATCACTATCGAGAAATCTGGTGCATTTTGCGCTCTCTCTCTCTCTCTCTCTCTCTCTCTCTCTCTCTCTCTCTCTCTCTCTCTCTATCCCTCTCTGTCTCTCTCTACTTTCTCTGACTTTAACAAAGGGAAGCTAACATCACACCTAACCCCCAGTACTCAACCAGCTTATTTCCATATCTCCACAAACCCTAATTTAAAAAATGAATACATTTGTATGAATCCTCCATGGCTTTCAATATTCAGACTCACAGACTATAATGCACCCTGGAATACATTGCAGGCCAATCGAGTGGCTAAGCAATTTATCACTGGAGCCCCTTGTTCAAATGACTTGCTTTAATCTATTCTCAGTTGAGTTTTAACCAGGGGTTCAAGCTAAACTCTGCCAATTTAATTTCGACTCTAGGACAGGCCTCATTTGAGGAGAGAGAGAGAAAAAAAAAAAACACCACACAAAATGGCACTCGGTGAAAAACAATTTACAGTATTTTTCTGTCTGCTGCTGAGAGAACTGTCAGTAGGCTAAGCGCTATCCTGATTAGATAAATAGATACGAATCTCTGTTGACACTGGAGTTTACCCCAGTCACTGGGTGCTGTTCCAATTAGGATATTGCGATGGATTTATCGTGAACCCCCTTGATTTTGGCACATGGTATTTTTTCTCTCTCCAGTGACTCAAACATTGTAGCCAAATTGGGGGGTTGAGGGGTGAGGGAAAGACAGTGATAAGAGGAGAGAGAGACTGCAGTCTGTCAATCCCAGCCAACCGTCAATTTTTCTTGCTGCTCGGAGATGTGACAGCTCTGGCTGGTAAGCTCATTTACGGTGAGCCGGGGGGTGAACACGGATGTCTAATTAGGGAACGCTGCCGGGGCCAAACGATGAGAGATCGCTCTCCGAGAAGTTTCTTTAACCTGCCAGTGAAAAACAGGCCACGCAGAGACACAGCCCAGAGGCAGGAACATCGTAGCGGCTGGGAAGCGAGCACACCGGTCAGCCAGTCAGAGGAGACGACCGCCTTGACACTGACGGCAGGCTTCTAAAGTGATGGCTGCCCGTTCACTCTGTTGTTTCAAGTAGCCGCTCTCTCCCACTGGCTATGCGGTAATTACGTCTCTGAAAACAATGATCTCTTGTGTGTCACGGTCTGGTCAACAAAAGCAGTACCACAGTGCTCCACAGGCTGGGTAAAAGAGATGGAAAATGTTGAGAGTAAAGACAATAAGATACAAGAACGAGAAAAGAGGGAAAGAAAAAAGTGAGAAAAACACATTGATGTGACACAATAAAGGAAATGAAATGTGAAAGCACGATAACATTATAAGGCAAAAAACATCAGGCGGACTGAAAAGCTAAGGAGCAAGAATAAGTCTTCAGATGAGATTTAGAAGTGACAGTGGTAGGGAAAGATGGAATTTCAAACTGATTCACAGCCTGAAGGCTGCAACACAAAAGGTACGATCGTGACTGCGGACACACAGTGACCTAGGTGCTGACACAACTACAGCAATTGGTTGTTTTCAAAGCAAGAACATGTTTCACTTGCAGGGTTTCCAGAATACATGTCACTTAAGATTCCTACAGCTTCTGAGACCTGAGGCTCCCATTTACTGTCACCATGGAACCCTGCGCAGGAGAATCTCATTCACGACGGAGACCTGACGTCTTCCCTCACTCACGCAGCTCAAGAACCCGTCCGGAGTGAATCCATAACCTTTTGTGCTCTTTTGCAAAGTCACAAAGCGTCACGCCGAGGCCCTTGGCAGCAGCAGGGGTTTCCACAGAGACGCTCTTGCCCTCTGATCTCCATGGCAACAGCCGGCCTATTAAATAATGGCTAATTCGGCGGGTGACTCGAGCGCCTGGTGCCGACCGTGGGGGCCGAGTGCCTCTGATGGCCGTCCAGTTTCATTAGCTCTCCACAGCCCTGGTCCAAACGAGCTCTTGGAGCGCATACTAACTCCCCCACCCCGCCCCCCTCCCCCCGCCTTGCCTGTTTACAAAACAGCAGATTGGAAACGACAACCACATGCTGTACGAGAGTTATACAAGCTATGTGTTATACAAACTGTTTAGCGTGGTGTTGTTGACTTGCACTGTGGGTGGGGATAAAAAGGGGTGGGGGAAGAATTCTGCATATGGTGTTCCCCTGTCCTGTATTCTGGAAAGAACGGTGAAGAGAACACAATGAAAAGGTGTTTTTTATATATATTTTTATGTATATGTACTTCTAAATCATTTAAAACCACTCAAGTTCTGCAAATGTGCACTCTGAACACGCTGACTGAATTCAAATGCAAGAATAACAACAGAAAAAAATTTGAAATAGCCTTTATCCAGTATAGACCTTTTCCTTTATTCTTAAGAAGAGCTTAATTTATTGGCATGCTAATAAAAAGGTGCTTAAAGCTAAATCGATAAACATGCAAAATAGGGCCTGTATGCTCCAATAGCCTTTCACAGAGCCACGCATCGAGTCAATGTGGGCTTCTAATCCGGCCTTGAACTGTAGTGCTTGTGTCAGCGCAAGCTGGGACCCCTTCCTGCTCTTATCCGCTAATAGCCCATTACCTTCCTCGATTGAACCCCCAATGTCTCGCAAATAAAGCCAGGGGCAGGCAAAAATAAAATCAAGGAAAGGAGTCAACATGTAGGCTGTGTAGGGGCCATATCTATCCCCAATCTATCTTCCTCTGTCTTTCTCTTTCTCTTTTTTTGTCCTCTCTCTCTCCTCTCCTCTCTCCTCCTCTCTCTCTCCTCTCTCTACAGCAGATGGTGTTGTGGGACGCCAGTGTAGCTGGACCTTGCTGAGGCCCGCCGGACCCAGAAGGCTGTGGGAGACAAATGGCTGCCTAACACCCACTGACAGCAGTTCCCAGACCTCCAGGAGCAAGGGAGCAGGGGAGCGCTGGGGCACTGGGAGCAGGAGCCGGAGCAGGAGCAGGAGCAGGAGCAGGAGCAGGAGCGGGAGCGGGAGCGGGAGCGGGAGCGGGAGCGGGAGCGGGAGCGGGAGGAGCAGGAGCAGGAGCAGGAGCAGGAGCAGGAGCAGGAGCAGGAGCAGGAGCAGGAGCAGGAGCAGGAGCAGGAGCAGGAGCAGGAGCAGGAGCAGGAGCAGGGTGTGGGGGTGGAGCAGGAGCAGGAGCAGGAGCAGGAGCAGGAGCAGGAGCAGGAGCAGGAGCAGGAGCAGGAGCAGGAGCAGGAGCAGGAGCAGGGTGTGGGGGTGGAGCAGGAGCAGGAGCAGGAGCAGGAGCAGGAGCAGGAGCAGGAGCAGGAGCAGGGTGTGGAGGTGGAGCAGGAGCAGGAGCAGGGTGTGGGGGTGGAGCAGGAGCAGGAACAGGAGCAGGAGCAGGAGCAGGAGCAGGAGCAGGAGCAGGAGTTTGCCACTGTCTGCGCTAGATGAGGGGTGAACTAGAGTAGTGGCCACTTGGGTCAGCTGACGGCCAAATAAAGACTGAAGACTTGACACTGGTCTCTAGAAACCAAATTTGGAGGTATTTGGACTCCAGTGGACTACGCAACCCTGCAATCGAGGGTTGGATCGACTTTAACAGAAGGGACATTAAACTGGAAGTAGTTGCGGCTAGAGAGGTGACATGGGGCTCTCAAGCAGATATGGAGCTCCTGCTTTAACACATTGCTTGGGGGAGATTAACTCTCATACACTGTGTTGTGTGCGGTGCTTCGAGTTTAAGGTCAACTTGAATGGACGGCACCATGGCGTGTTGTGTCAAAGACATAACAGAGAACGGCCAGCAGCCTAGCAGGGGATGGTGATGGGGTTGGTGGGCGTGGGGAGGTGGGGAGGTGGGTGTGTGGGGTGCGGGGGTGTCGCTGGTGCTGCTGTTTATGAATCAGCAGCTGCCGCACCCCCCGTTGAGTGCCGGGCAGCGGCCAGTAATATCAAAGTTCCCAGAATGCAACAGTGCGCAATTGACTCAAATGAGTCACCACCCCAGGCTGACAGTCTGGCCACGCCGGGTCTTCGGCACCCTCAGCGGGGTGCCTCCAGAAGTCCGCAGCGGAGGTCAGCAGCTCCAAGCTGTCTGGGTTCTGTCAGAGATAGCCGCGCCTGGATACGGGGGGGCGCAGTGAAATGGTCATTACTGATTCACAGACCCTGCTGCCAACACTGATGAGGCTATTGGCTGCTGCAGCTGCTACTGCTGTGGGAGCAGCGATCGCACATATGAGTGTGGCTGCTTCGGGGGGCTGACGGACGTGGACCTGTTTTACACCACCGCCTCTGCCAGAGAGTCAGAGCGAGGAAGATCACATCATATCTCGCTCCTGTTATTTTTCACTCGTGCAAACCCTAGCTGATGAAAAATGCCAATCCAATTTTTTTTTTACAGCTGATTTGAAATAAATGCATTTGAAAAGAATTCCAGATGCAGTAGTCAGTGTTAACATATCTTATGGGCTTCCACTATGAACGACCAGACTTATTGCCAGTGATGATTTTACTCTTTTTACAATGTGGATAATACACTCCCAGAGTCAAGAGTAAATAGGGGGACTTTTTGTGGATCTACTTACCCATAGAAATTCTCTCCTAAAAGGATTTGATATAACATTGTATACGCCTTTTCATTGAGCGCTAGCAACTGTGTGTTCACATGAAAACAGTGTTAGTTGGCACGCTTGGCTACCAGAGTGTGTATTGTGATGGAGAATGAGTCCCTTGAATCAGGCCTAATTAACAAGCAACAGTGTGCAAAACTGTAATAGCACCCTACAAACACGCACACATGCGTGCACACAGTCTCACATACCTCAAACAGACACACACACACACACACACACACACGAAGACATACCACACACACCTTCCAACTGCTGAGCAGAAGACTGCAAGGATTCCTCAAGACAAGATGAAGCCCTGTTGCTGTGGCAACCATTTCTGGGTTTAAAGGAGGGTGAAAAAAAAATGTACTCAAAACCATGACGAGAAACAACAGTTTGTGGTATGGAAGTGTTTTTGTTGTGGACGTTGGCTCAAAAGAACTCAAATTAAAGATGAGGGCACGAATGGGACTGACAGATTGTTTGGCTGTATATAATGATCAGAGAAAGCCTTAACTGTAAGAAAACTACAGAGGGCCCTAATTTCAATGAGCTTCTCATGGGGAAAATAGGTGGGGATACTTATATTTATATTTATTTATATTATATTTCACTCATTTCACTGACACAGGGCAGGTCCCAATCAAGCATAAATGAGTAATTAGTAGGTGTGGTAATCAAGTTATTCTTTATCAGCCTATCACAATGATTCAACCATACCATATTAACGTTCACACAGAGCTCAGTATTTGGTTAACAATGGAACAAACAACACATTTCTGGTCGCAAATGGAGAGGTTTACACCAGTTGAGACGGAGATTCTTACGTGGTCCAGGTCCATGCCTGACATGAAATTATTCACACAAGAAATTAATTAAAATATAAACCTGACTCTGTATTAGAATTTACACACATTCTTACATGTCACATGATTTCTGAAACCGGTCACTCAATGAGCAAAACCCCCACCCTGTGAGAACAGCTCACTCCTGACACGTATTAGTGGCCGCTGGTGCACAAGGCAACCAGAGGCTCGTTCCGTCACACAACCCAAATTTTCAAAACAACCCACTAATTCTCAGCCTCTCCCTGAGTTTTTGCATTACACACATACGGTAGTTCACTTTCTAAGACACAGTGATCATACCTTGAACACCCGCAGGACTTTTTAAGGCACTGCCATTCAAAATGTAAGACACACATACCAGATTCAAAGTAAGACATTGGTTGTGATGTTGATGAAATATGTACTCTATTTTAGGGCTGCAACTAACGATTATTTTGGTAATCGATTAATCTATCGACAATTTTTTCGATTAATCGACTAATCTAACGATTATTTCCCATAGCAAATTAAAATAATCAAAATGTTGGAATTTTAATTTCAAATGTATTTGAGTAACAAATGTAATCGTCATAATACATAAATTAAATAGAAAATAGTAATACAAATTAAAGTGCAAATATGCTTTTAAAAGTAAAGAGAAAGTGCAAATGAAGTTTTAAAAGTAACTCAAATTAGCAATCAAGCCTCTGCAAGTGCAAAATAACGCAAGAATAACTGGGCTGCAAGTGACACAATCCACAATCTTTTGTTTGAAGAATGTTAAGTGGAGGAGGTTAACTATTCAGAACAAACGAAAATACAGGCTACTCTGATAATTCACTGATTTACTACATTGCACTTAACATAACTGAAATAGCGTTAGCAAGCATCCTCCATGAAACTTTCTGTTTTCCAACATGTAAGCTTAAACCTTACTATAAGTTATAGATATATCATATATGTCTATGATAATTGCTGCTAGACATTCACTGTTCTTGTACTCCCACAGCTCATTCTCTTTGAAATACTGCTTCTTTAACTACTAATAATTGACCATCATTGAGAAAAATGACAACTTTTCTGTTAGCCATATCTCATATGCAGCAGCTACTAAAGCTAGCTTTGTTTTTTGTTTCTATGGTAACATGAGCCGTCTCAGAATAATTCGCTTTTCAGTCGGCCCTTTCTGATATGCAGCAAGGTACGAGAACGGAGGGCAAAGAAAAAGGTGCATGATTTGTATGCTAGCTAGGCTATTTGCAGATTCTGTTCCATTTTTCTCAATGATGGTCAATTATTATTAGTTAAAGATGCACTATTTCGCACGTCCTATAGTGCATTGCAATGCCGAATGAAAATTACCGGTAGCTCTGCTAGCGTCTGCCCAAAAAAATAAAAATAAAAAATAAAAAAATATTATTTTTTTATTATATATATATTATGACGCGTCGACAATAAAAATCACCGTCGACAATTTTTCACAATCGACGTCGTCGATTTCGTCGACTAATCGTTGCAGCTCTACTCTATTTGTGTTCTTACATATTCAGTATTTTGACGCAAAAGTTAGAATTTGAAAAGGGATTATTGAGTTTTGAATGCAGTGTTTTATTTTGAGATTTGTGGTGTTTTGCAGTTTGTGTGTGCTGTTTTGTGAATTGTGTATAGTTTTGAAAAAATTAGGTCTTGTTTCAGAAAACGTGTGTAAGCAGTTGTAAAAAAACTGTTATATTGAGGTGATCAGAGTTCAAAGGCGACCTCAACCAGAGGACTGCTAGAGGACTGTGATAGGAGAGTGATTGCATTTCCTGGTGTCACAATTTCAGCATGTACTTTTTAAAAAAAGACGCCCTTTTCCATTTCGGTGTGGTATGGCACGATTGTGGTGGACTTAGTGTGTTGCCAGCCGCATTGCCCATCAATGAAATTAGGGCCAGAGTCTGTGTGTGTGTGTGTTTGAGAGAGAGAGAGAGAGAGAGAGAGAGAGAGAGGAGATAAGATAAGATAAGAGAGACAGAGAGATATACAGTATTACACGCGCAGTCATGCAGGAGCTTGAACTTCCTCAGAAGTTCTTCAGACAACTCATTCGCCTTTGCTCCGACAGAAGTCGTGCCTCTGTGCCTCAGAACCAGCAGTCCTTGGAGTTCCTGAAGTCTGCGCGGGGCTCTCCATTAACCCAGAGGGTGGACTAAGAGTCTTCTGTTTGTGTACATTCTCCAGTAACACTGGAGCACTGCATGTCTACCCATCAGGCCTATCAGTCAAAATTAATTGGCACTACTTAAGAGCCTAGCTATTTCCAAACCTAAAAAAACAAATGAAAGACTACGGTTTATGAACACAGTAATTATCCGCATGCTAGCATATTAATAAGAGAAAATATTTAACCACTACTTTGCAGAGTTACGCCATAAATAACCGATAGCCACCCACAGCTGTCGCTGCTGTCGTACTGCCTCACTCAACTAGCGGCTAAAAGCAAGCTTGACCTCCCCAGCCCTCCTCTCCCTCCTCCAGCGAGGCTTGTGTAATTGGAGCCCAAGGAGGTGCGGCTAGCTAGCCACTAAGTTCCAGCGCTTATGCCGTGTAGAGCAGTTACTTAGCCGCTAAGCTAACTGGCTAATCCTGAAATCCTGGAAGGCTGAGGCCAGGCTGATAAGGAGACTGATCTTGGGTAGGTATGAGTTTTACACCCACTCTCCAGAAAAAGTGAATATTCACACAGTCACAGGAGAAAAAAGTGTGTGCTTGTTGGGGTGGGGGGGGGGTAAAGTGACTGATGGAAGTATATGTGCTGGGGAAGGGGGGGGGCAAAGAGTGAATGTGTGATATGAGGGAGAGGGAAAGGAGATTTGAAGAGTGATAGTGAAAGTGCTGACAGCTAATGTTGTGTCTCGGAGATAGTGACAGCAGTTTAAGCTTCCTTTGCCGCATCTGTCTCCCCAGCTACACATTATATCTCTCCTTCAGTCCTCACTTTGGGTCCCATTGAGCACTGCACCATGCTCAGGGCCTGAAGTCAGCAAATATGTTCAGCTGTAAGGCAGGAAAAAATGTATGTGTGTGTGATGTGTGAGTGTGTGTGTGTGTGCGAGTGTGTGCTGTGTGAGTATGTGTGTGTATGCTGTGTGAGTGTGTGTGTGTGCGAGTGTGTGTGCGAGTGTGTGTGTGTGTGTGTGTGTGTGTGTATGCTGTGTGAGTGTGTGTGTGTGTGTGTGTGTGTGTGCGAGTGTGAGTGTTTGTGTGTGTGTGTGTGTGTTATGTGTTTAGTCCTTCTTCTATGTACATGCACTTGCTTGACAGTGTGCAGTACAACAGCCAATGCCACCATGATGTTAGACAGACACAGATAGACGCACACAGGCAAAGGAAGAGGCAGATGGATGGGCAGAAGAAGGGATGAATGGAACATAGGAAAGAAGGGATGGATGGATGGATGGATGGATAGAAAGACGAACAGACAGACAGACAGATAGAAATCGAGCAGATGGTTATACAATGTGAGGAGAAAGAAACAGTGCATCTACATTTCCATCAGGGCTTTGGCAGGTTACACAATGGGCCTCTTCCCTGTGTGTCTCTAAATGGGATTCGTGTGAACCCTTTTAAATGGGACCTTTTGTGTAATTGGTGAGGCCGGCGCCTTCTGTAATCACCGCAGCGGCTCGCCCTGGCAGCCCTGTGTTTTGATTGGCCGCTGGTACTTTGACACCCGAGGCTTAGATCCCCAACACACCCCCCACCCCCGCTCACCCCTGTTTCCTTCATTTGTCTCTCTCGTCCCACACAGCCCTGTCATCGTGCCTCTCTTTTGTTCCTCCTCTGATCGAGGCACGCGTGTGTCTCTGAAGACCGCCGAGGACAAGATAAAAGAAACGTTTGACCCGCTGGCCACCGGAGTGCACATGAGCACACACTCCTAAAACACACACATCAACACACTCCTAAACACACACATCAACACACTCCAAAACACACACCAACACACTCCTAAAACACACACCAACACACTCCAAAACACACACCAACACACTCCTAAAACACACACATCAACACACTCCTAAACACACACATCAACACACTCCTAAAACACACACATCAACACACTCCTAAAACACACACCAACACACTCCAAAACACACCCCAACCCACACACACATGCACTCGCTTACAGACAGACAAAATTTGGAGAAACCAACTGTCACTCTCGTTTTGACAAGATATGCTATCTTTCCTTTGAAGAGAAACAATACAATATTATGTTTTTTAACATGCTAATAATATCTGACTTTTGGATTGATTTATAATGCGATCTGTCAAGCCTGTTCTCTTTTGGATGAAACAACTATTTTGCCATTGCCTTTGCTGTAAAAGAAACTCTACAAGTACAATTGTTTTAAGTGGATCCTGTGGTGAAAATATGCATTAAGGTTCAAGCCTTTCTCAATGATCCCAAAAATACCTGGATGGGTGAACGCATCTTGGCAGCCAGGTCGTTACACCTACACGACAGCTTTCTGCGTCCCTCATGGGGAGTGGCAGAGGGTGGGGCTCTGCGGTGGGCTGGGGGGCGGCGGAGGCTGGAGGCTGGAGGATGGAGGATGGAGGCTGGAGGGTGGAGGATGGAGGCTGGAGGATGGAGGTTGGAGGCGGCGGAGGCTGGAGGATGGAGGATGGAGGATGGAGGCTGGAGGGTGGAGGGTGGAGGCTGGAGGCTGGAGGATGGAGGATGGAGGCTGGAGGATGGAGGATGGAGGATGGAGGATGGAGGGTGGAGGATGGAGGCTGGAGGATGGAGGCTGGAAAATGGAGGATGGAGGATGGAGGGTGGAGGCTGGAGGGTGGAGGATGGAGGCTGGAGGCTGGAGGATGGAGGATGGAGGGTGGAGGATGGAGGCTGGAGGCTGGAGGATGGAGGATGGAGGGTGGAGGATGGAGGCTGGAGGATGGAGGATGGAGGCTGGAGGGTGGAGGGTGGAGGATGGAGGCTGGAGGCGGCGGAGGCTGGAGGGTGGAGGATGGAGGCTGGTCTTTACAGGGGCAGACTAATTGGGACAAATGAGGACGATATGGAGGCTCCAAAGCAGGTCAATGCGGAGGCCCACAGGGATGGCCAGACAGAATGAGATATCGGAACTAAATGGCCTGATACCCTGAGGAGGTAGAGAGATAGAGAGGGAGAGAGAGAGAGATAGAGAGAGAGAGCGAGAGAGAGAATATGGAGTCATAGCTGGTAGACTGAACGGGCCCAATGGAAATTGGTGATTTGGTCACATCGACTGACAACTGTTCTGCATCAATGAACATCATTTCAGTATTAGGGCAACGCTGCTGATAATAAGCTGAGATATATGCATACAAATGTGTGTGTGTGAATTACAAATTATGGTTGCCTCGTTAAAATCTTTTCCCTGACAGCAATACTTTATTTCTCTCTCTCTCTCTCTCTCTCTCTCTCTCTCTCTCTCCTGCTCTGCTACTAGGTTGCCAGCTTTGACATTTTTACACTTGAATCCCATTCTTCTACCTGCCATCTCGTATTCTCCTCTATCCAACAGAATGTTCCAGAAGAGCCAGGGGAGCAGCATTGCCCTGGGGGCCCAGCAGTCACTGCCTCGCTGCTCTTGAGGTGACGAGGGAAAGCAAAACACTCAGGAGGAAATCCCCTTGCCTCTGTGCAAGAGGGCAAAACGTGTGTGTGTGTGGGTATGTCTGACTGTGTGTGTGTGTGTGTGTGTGTGTGTATGTCTGACTATGTGTGCATGTGTGTGTGTGTGTGTGTGTATCTGTGTGTATCTGTGTGTGTATGTGTGTGTGTGTGTGTGTCTGCACACAGTAAAACATCCCCAACACTCCCTAGCGATATTAAATCAGGCTGTGTAAACTCCCAGTGTGCAGGGGATGGGACAGCTATTTTTTCAGGTATGAATGCTGGTTACGCGTCTTTGATGTGTTACATTTGTTGAAAAACAGCCCTGTGTACAACCAATGTAGAGATTTCACGCACTCTATAATAAAGACGTAAAAGTAAATCGAGAGGATCCAAAGACAAAGCAAAAACCGCCATGCAATTGTGTGGTGAAATATAGCGCCTGTGTGGACTGGAAGCCTAAAACACTGGGAGCTTCTTACCTGAGGGGCCCCGGGGCCGGTCTGAGTGCCTCTCTACTCTTAAAAGAAATCTAACAAGCCGCCAGATCATTATGAGCAGCTTTCATCTCTGTGAACTAAAATCATTGATCCGTAAGCCCCTCAAGGCCAGTACTAGCGAGTCTGCCTGTCAGGGGTATCTGAGGCGGTACTTCAACATAATGAGTAGCCTCTTCTCAGAGTCGGAGACACCTAGGCAGAGGTACCCATCCACTTCCTCTCCATGATTGGACAGAAACAATGAGCCTGGGAAATCTTCTCGAAGCCCAAACGCAGCAATCGGCTGGAAAAGCAAAGAGAATTTGCATGCTAATGGCAAAAGGCATGCACCTCTATCATGACAACAAACAGAGACATATAACAATCCTGGTCACGGGTAATGAGGTGCCGCCTAATGCCATGGTACCACAGAGTGTTACAGAGAGCTACGCAACACCATGTTTAAGAGCATGGACCTACGCTTCAATGCTGAAACCCATTTTCAACAGCGGCTGTGTATCTTAATGGGATTAATGGTCTGTGTGGCCATGTACAATTATTTCGACAGGGTACAGAAAAAACATGGTGTATGTGTATGTTCTTGGGTATGTGTATGCATGTGTATGCTCATATGTTAATGTGTATGAATATGTTTCCATAGAGAACAGATAAAACATGATATGCAGTAAGTGTCTATATCTATGTATACTTATGTAAATCTAAATGTGTATGTTGCAGTATGTGTATATGTATGTATATGTGTATGTATATGTACTGTATATGTGTACGTGTATGTGTATGTTGCAGTATGTGTATGTGTATGTGTATGTGTATGTGTATGTGCATATGTATATGTTTATGTATATGTAAATCTAAGTAGGTATGTTTCTGAATTTGTATATGCATGATGCCCTGTGCATGTACGGGCCATACTCGGCCACCGAGTGGGTGGTCTTCAACACTGTCAGACTGAACTGACGAGAAGATTTACTACAACTGACACGATCCTGCTGTTTGAATGCCAGCTAATGCTGTGGTTTACTAAACAGCAGATGTTTCAGCAGCGATAATAATGGACTGTCATTCCAGAGATGGAACATATCTAGAGAGGCTGAATGAGCATCATTGAGTCATCGAGTCATGCTGATATGTCACTTCCGCGTGTGTGTGTCTGTGTGTGTGTGTATGTGTGTGTGTGTGTGTGTGTGTGTGTATATGTGTGTGTGTGTGTGTGTGTGTGTGTGTGTGTCTGTGTGTGTGTGTGTGCTTGTGTGTGTGTGTGTGTGTGTGTGTGTGTGTGTGTGTGTGTGTGTGTGTGTGTGTGTGCTGTAATTACAGATGTCCTTCTCACCCTCTGTGCTGTCTTTGATTTGGCTTTCAAAACGTTACACAAACTGAGCCTGAGGTCAAAACCATTTTTTCCCACTTTTTCAACATTTATAAAGTTATAGATGAGTCACCGCTACAACGATGGCTGTGACACACGGTGTACATTAGCACTGTATGATTTCTATATATACTCTCTATATAGGCTTTGATTGACATTCATTCCAGCTAATGCTTTCTACCCAAGTTGTCCTCATCATCATCTTTGCAAAAGTTCTGGCATAATTAAATCACTTGTTCTTTCACAACACTTATGTCACTTGTGCCTGTGTACAAGTGAGACTGAATGGATCAGAAACTGTTGCTTTGATGTGCCACCTGTCGCTCTCTCTGAGCCAGCCACAGGGTTTTGGCACGGAGCCCCAGCAGTTCAGCGAACCCACACCTGTAGACCCCTTTGAACTACTTTTCTTTTCAACTCGGTCGTGGGGTTCACTGCTGTCTTAGTCGGGTCTTCTGACGCATGACAGGCTTTTCGCTGGGCTTGCTTGGAGGGGGTTCTTTTTCGTTCGGTTTGTACCTTTTTTAGCTTTTGTTTGTGCTTGCCTCACAGCACTCCAGAATTTGACTTTCATACGTTACTCCTTTGTTTACGGCTACTCGTATTGTTTCATCTTAAAAAGCTTTATTTTTTAAGATTTAGATTTATGTTTAGCCAGCCATGCCGATTTCATTTCCTGGCAATAGTTCCGTTGTTCTTGTTCTGTTGCTCTGATCATTCATCATGACCGGTAACCTGACGGCAGTCATTTCTGGATCAGCTTTGAGAGATTCCTGCTGCTGCAGGCTGGTCTTTGTACCCTTGGCTGGACAAGCTCAAGGCATGGACAGAGACAGATGGCATCGTGCCACCTATGACCGATTCGCTTTTGCCAACAGGGATGCCAGCCCAGGCGACCCCCTCTGGTTAAGATCTGGATTTGGAGCCTTAATCTGAGCTCTGCGTCATGTTCTGCTTTGTTTTGTTCACTGTTGCCACTGTATGGTGTCTTTGTTTTGGTTGAGCAGGTGGTCCTCCCCCCCCCTCCCCCTAGGGGCCTGTTTTCCTTTTCCACTAAGCTGATTTTGTGGGTTATGTAGTCTAAGGAAAAAAACAGAGGCTTTTTTTTTTGCTTTGTTCTTGTGGATTTTATGGCTGCGGTTACAAAGCTTGCCTTTTAGGGAAATGGAAGAGAATCTCCCCGGGTGTGAAAGCTCCCCGGTACGTGCATTCCTTAACGTAGACAGATCTTCCCACCATTTGGGGCGCACACATCTGGAGGCCGATAACAGCGAATGTCAACTGGAATTAGAGGTTCTTGTCATCAATACAAGACTTCATGTGTAATACTGGCTTACCTAGAAATTAACATCACTGTATGTATGGTAATTAACAGTATAGCACTGTCTTCGCCTACTGCTTTGCAACATAAGTTGCTTTGCATTAAAGTGTCTGCTAAATGATTACATGTAAATCTAAAAGACTCGCTAAATGATGTTGTTTAGGTCTACCTCTGTTTTGCCGGTATTTCAAAAGGTTCCAACTTCCTGTCTATAGACAAAATCCAATGCTCTTGTTGTTCTTATACTGAGTTACTTGGACCACAACTCTGACAAGCACCATCATAAGAGAAAGAGAGATGGAAGGACAAGAAGGGTGGATAGAGGAAGAGAAGAAAGAGGATAAGAGGGTGAATCAGTGGCCAAACACAGGAGTGAGAGCAGCAGTAAACGACCGGGAGAGTTTAATGAAAGTTGGAGGAAAGTGTTGAGCACAAATTAGGATTGGATTCAGAGTCAAACGACGTGAGACAATTTAGCCAGGAGGTGGCTGAACGCCAAAGCCACAAAACTGCATTCCAGATGGAGAGAGGCAAATCGAAACAGCACACAGAAGCACAATACCGCAAATAGACCCAGTCAGTCTGATCTGATATGAAAACCTGCACAGTGATCATCCATTGCGACCTCCAATTCATTAAACCGTCGCTGACCCGAAAGCCATTATCGTCATTGCCAAAACTGCCACTGACTGAGCAACTATAAGAAGCACACTTATCTCTGTGTGTCTGGGTCATTCAACCACCAAAGCTGCATTGAAAGCTAAAGTCAGCACACAAGTGCTGTATCAGTAGGTCTAGTCCACATACTTGCAACAAAACAAGTGGCTGGCTCCCCAAAATCACTTTGTGAGTGTTAAAGAATGTTGCAGACATTTTGCTATCCTCCACGCATATTAACAGCACTCCACAGGCAGTCTAGTCACGAGGTCCCACAGATCAGCAAAGCAATCAGCCTAACCGGCAACCTTTTCGGTTTTATACTTTTGTCCGTCTTTGATAGTAGTCTTCAAACAGCAAACTCCCTCCCTCTGTCTCTCTCTTTTCTCTCTCTCTCTCTCTCTCTCACACACACACACACACACAGACAAACAGACACACACACACACACACACACCACAGGAAGCAGGTTCAGACACAGGGACAAGCCAGGCTGAACAATCTCTCACATCTCCCCTGCCCATGGAAGATAGGCGTAATTAATAAAAAAGATGAGAAAAAAAGCAGATGGAAAAAATTCAGAGAAAATCAGAGCAAGAAAGAGGAGGGGAAAAACATTAATGAGTGGACATCAGGGATGGTGACAGTGGGGGTTAGACCTGCTACACGCACACGCACACGCACACGCACACGCACACGCACACGCACACGCACACGCACACACACACACACACACACATACACACACACACACACACACACACAAACGCACACACACACACACACACACACACACTCAACCGCACACACACACACACACATACACACACACACACACACACACTCAACCGCACACACACACACGCATACACACACACACGCACACACACACACACACACACACACGCAGACCTATCTAAACACACATCAGTCTCCCTGCCGAGTTAATTGGAGGAAAGTCGTTCCCTTTGAAGTCCCACCTTAGCTGCACTTTAAGCCTAGTGTTCCAACCCTGTTCCAACACCCAACTGCAAAACTCTACCTCAGAACTAGTCTCTCTTCCACACTGATAACGTGAGGCTGTGTTTGTGGCACACGGGGTCTGGTAGAACTAGTCTCTCTTCCACAGTGATGACGTGAGGCTGTGTCCATGGCACACGGGGTCTGGTAGAACTAGTCTCTCTTCCACAGTGATAATGTGAGGCTGTGTTTGTGGCAAACGAGAACTGCTAGAACTAGTCTCTCTTCCACAGTGATAATGTGAGGCTGTGTTTGTGGCAAACGAGGACTGAACTAGTCTCTCTTCCACACTGATAACGTGAGGCTGTGTTTGTGGCAAACGAGGTCTGGTAGAACTAGTCTCTCTTCCACAGTGATGACGTGAGGCACATGAGGTCTGGTAGAACTAGTCTCTCTTCCACAGTGATAGTGTGAGGCTGTGTTTAGAGAGAGAGGCTAGAGAGGTGGGATGTCCTCCCGAGCTCTAGGGCAGAGGCAGTGGGCTGAGTAGAGACCACCAACTCATAATCCTCTGCTTTAACATGGCGGAACAAAAAAAAGAAACTGTCATACTGGTAGGACTGGCAGCTTCAACCCACAATGCACACACACACACGTACACGTACACGCACACGCACACGCACACGCACACACACACACACACACACATGCACACACTCACACATGCACACACTCACACATGCACTTTCTCTATGTCTGTGTATGTACATATACGATAGCAAAGGATGTGCATCGGAACTCCCACTGAACAAAAACCCAGCTGGATTGGCTGTACGGTCTAAATATGGCACGAGTGGGAGCAACCGTGACCTAATGCCTATTGGCATCCACTGCTGAGTGGGCAGAGCATCACATGGCGCTAGCGGCAGGAGGTGGTGGAGAGCTACTATCAGCGCCGGCATCACCAGCTGCTGTGCCCTGCAGGGAAGGGAAAGGCCTAGACGCATTAAAGGTAGGAAGGAAGGTTAAGAGTGGAGTTCTGCCTGGTACGAGAGGGAAGCGTCATGACAGGATGCTGATATATATATCATATCATGGTCATGAAATGTGGGATGTACAGTTGAGGATGCTGATATATATATCATATCATGGTCATGAAATGTGGGATGTACAGTTGAGGATGCTGATATATATATCATATCATGGTCATGAAATGTGGGATGTACAGTTGAGGATGCTGATATATATATCATATCATGGTCATGAAATGTGGGATGTACAGTTGAGGATGCTGATATATATATCATATCATGGTCATGAAATGTGGGATGTACAGCTGCATCTGTCTGCCATTATAGTGCTGAGTGTTAATACATACCAAACCTTGACTGTTACTGGAAGGCACACACACACACACACACACACACACACACACACACACACACACACACACACACAGCTAGGTATGACTGGATACGTACTATATTCCAAACCTTGACTATTGTAAGCAACGGAAGTCGAGGGAGGAAAAAGAAGGCCGGCTCACAGTGTCACTGATTTATTAGCTCAAAAAATACAAATGTTGCAGCCTTGAAGGTCTCATTATTGAATGAAATGAGGGCGATGGCCCATCCCAAATTGTCTCATTCATCATAAAGAAGTTAACGTGTCAAAACGTGTTCTGAGGCGCTAGCTAAGTTTTGAGACGGTACTTTTCCTGGCACGAGACCAGTATATACACTACGGAGGCGTCAGTCTGTTAGTGGAGTTAGTGGAGAATCCAGTAGGAGGCGTTGTAACGCACTGGTCTCCACAGTGCTTCCCTCTCTGGGTCCAATACTACTTAATGTTCTGCTCTTGGTTTGTCTCGTGAGATACAGTACCACACTCAAGCATGACAAGGAAGAGTTCATCTGGAGGTGTTTGTGAACCCCACTACACCATCGCAGGAGTTAATCTGGAGGTGTTTGTGATCACCACTACACCATCGCAGGAGTTAATCTGGAGGTGTTTGTGAACCCCACTACACCATCGCAGGAGTTAATCTGGAGGTGTTTGTGAACACCACTACACCATCACAAGAGTTAATCTGGAGGTGTTTGTGAACCCCACTACACCACTGCAGGAGTTAATCTGGAGGTGTTTGTGATCACCACTACACCATCACACATAACCTTTCATTTAAACTAACTTCAGCCTCCTCCTACTATTATGGTGAGTTTGACACTAGGATATGAAAAGGGCAAGATATTTAAAGATCTACACACAGCTGCCATGTCATCTGGTACTGAGCCTTTTGCTTTCAAGGGGTGTACATCAAAGGTCAGTTCTAGGGTCAATTTGCAAAAGCTCAAAGCCAGCGGGGTACAATGCTAATGAAGACAATAACTCTGTTAGATCGATGAGGCTCCTTTTTTCTTCTAGTCATCTTCATCTAGTATTGATGTTATTGAAACATGAGGCAAGTGATTTGAATAAAGAAAGGACACTAACTGCCTCATGGTACGCAGTCTTCAGCTCTGGAACCGTGCTTTACTCAATGCTGTCATTGATCCAATCCAATCGTTTGTCTGGTGTTAATACAACGAGAGGAATCGGGATTACGAAACGTGTTGAACCTAGCATAACCAAGGTCAGTGTGGTATAGCATGTTAGACAGCATATAATGACAAGGAGGCATGTGTGTGTGTGTGTGTGCCTGAATGCTTCTTTTTATAATTAAATCATGTATTTCTTAATAGCTTGGTGCTGTACACACACACACACGCACAAACACACGCACACACACACACACACACACACACGCATACACACACATATACACACACACACACACACACACACACACGCATACACACACATATACACACACACACACACACACACACACACACACGCATACACACACACATACACACACAGACACACACACACACACATACAAATACACACACACACACACATCATTCCATTTAAATAAACTCGCATCAGTGGAGAGAGAGAGAGAAAGGGCCCTGCACAGCTCCAGGATGCTCTCCGCTAATCCCCGTTGTTTGAGTGAGAATCAGCAGCCTCACCTTCATAAGCCCTGAGTACACAACCTCTAGTTCCAGGCCAGATCACCCACTGATCCTTCAGAGACACCAGGCCTGATGTTATGGCTGTTTTCCTCTATGTTATGGCTGTTTTCCTCTATGTTATGGCTGTTTTCCTCTATGTTATGGCTATGTGGTTGTGGGGCTTAACTGGAAGAGCCACTTAGCAAGGTGCTAACAACAACGGATCATGAAGTGAAGTGAAGTCAAGTCAAGTATATTTTTATAGCACATTTAAAAAAAAAAAAAAAAAAACAGGAGTTGTACCAGAGTGCTTTACAGTCAAGGTAAATACATTGATAATACATTCAGAGAAGAATTAAAGGAGATGAAAGGAAATGAACAACGAAAAAAACAGGTGGAAGTGAATGAAAGGAAATGAAATGAAAGCTAAACAAAACAAATAAATACTCAGAAGTTTAAATTGTGCGTTTAATCATGGGTTTAGTCATGGGTGTGATCATGGGAACCCTGGGAACGCACAAACAGCTCTGATAGGTTGGATACCCCGGGAACACACATTCTCATGATACTCATTTAGATCCGTACTGTACTGTAGGTAACTGGATAATATTGTCTACTAAAGGAGTACCTGTAAATGGAATGCAACGGAAGACTAAAAACAAGAGAAAATCATAAAGGGTTTCAGTCCTCCCCTCAGCCTTCCTGGGCAGGTGACCTCCTCGCCGTACTAAGAATAATGTATGGCTGCTATCTCTGTGGATTTTTGCAATAAAAATGTAAGAAATTGCGGTCGAGAGGAGTGACCTGGGACAATACGATTTTATTAGGCTATTTAATTTGTTGGGCAAATTGGCAACGAGGAAGATGCCGCAATAAGAGACGGCCTCACTGTGACTCAGGGGGAAACTTTTGAGCCTGTGTGGGAATGTAAATCACTTTGCTCCACCACAACACTGTGACACAAGACACCAACCATTTTAATAACTGCACTAAACTGCACCAACAGGACCAGCCTGTCTTCATCAGTGTCTCTGTGAGGAATTAGCTGTTCGTTTTTATGGCAATTTACATGAACTTCACGTGCGCAATGCATTAGTGCAGTGTTTTCTATAAGCCTTTGTATTGTCCTACAGTTCAGATAGGATATAAACAAAAGGCCCAGTATTGGATATCCCAAGGTCATGAATTAGATTCCAGGTCACACACAAAACATTTCATCTTACCACTAAGGATACTCCTAAATCGCACTAAAAGTTTCTAACTAAATGTTTCCCCTAAATCCAATTGGCAAAGCTACTGATTTTACAATCAAACATTACATTTAATTCAATTTCGGCACTGGTTTGGGTTGTTCTCTCGGTTGGTTAGTGACGTAATTGCATCCCTTACAAGCTCCATATGTATTCCCCTCATGACTGAAACGGTAGGCTTATTCTGCATTTCTAAAAACATTGTCGCGTGAAATGATAGAAACTGTCATTTTCTGTTCATTTGGGAGTTGGTCTTAGTGAGTTAGTAGGCCTCTCGACTACTTCTCAGTTCTCCCAGACTTAGGTGCTAGTTTTAGCGCTAAGGGACTTTCTGAATTACTCTTAGACAAATCAAAGAGGAGTCCCAAAGTCAGGACTGACACGGCCATTACTGTTAGGCGTGTCTCCTGAATCAGCAAGTTAGGAGCTACTATAGGTCGAGATGCTTTGTGAACACGGGCCCACATGTATTCACATATTATCTGCTGTCACTGTGGGGCTATTCAATAATTAGACTAATGCTGTAATTCAATTGTAATGAAGAAAACTTGTTATACTCATATAACTCGTGTATACTCTTAATAAAAGTCTCATTTCAAAATATATTCTATAGTCACATTTAGTATGCTGAAATTGTCTGTCTCCATTTAACACTTATGTTATGGTTATGTATACTCTAATGTTTAACATCTTAAAGGTCTGTCTTTATATCCCACTTACTCTAAATACACATCATATTCACTACCAACTCCATCTGCCTACCATGTTAACAAACATATGCATATGCAAATGCAAAACCAGAAGATACTGCTTCAGAAGATACCTATCCATTCCTCAATAATCTGAAAAAAGAGGTTCACTGCTAGGTCACTGTGACTATAACTATCAGAGGGCACAATCTCTAAGGTTCAGATGAACTGTAACTAACTATCAGAGGGCACCATCTTAGGTTCAGATGAACTGTGACTATCACTATCAGAGGGGACCATCTTAGATTCAGATGAACTGTGACACAATCTTAGGTTCAGATGAACTGTGACTATCACTATCAGAGGGCACCATCTTAGGTTCAGATGAACTGTGACACCATCTTAGCTTCAGATGAACTGTGGTGGTCAGAGTGAGGGTGCAATGATGTCACATAGCAATCATTTTAGGAGGACTCTGCCTTGGGAGTGGTCTACTGTACTTCGCTGACGCTCCTCTGCTGATGATGGATGCTGGAAACAGCCTGTTGTGACACAGATGAGCCAAATGGATAATGATCACTCGCTAGTCT
>NC_045175.1:747531-755031 GCF_900700415.2 Clupea harengus | reverse complement strand
CCGGCTTAATAAACACCCCACACATACCCCAGCCCTCATACTGCACCAACACCACAGAGACAGAGAGAGAGACTGAGACCGCGTCTGAGATGGAGACTGAGGCATCTTCCCAGTGAAAGCTCCCAGCTCATATTTTCATTACAGAGGGCCTCTGCCTTCTGCCCTACAGTTGTCATTAATGACTGAGGTACCTCTCTGCAGAGCTTGTGCGTTAGTGTTAAGGGGAGACTGAAGGAGAGACGCTAGAAGTGTGTGACGGGGCACCTGAGTGACTAGTGTTTGTTTAAGTGTTGTGTTTGTTTGCTGTTGGTGTCTTTGTGTCAGTTAAAATCAGCACACATTCAATGTCTTGTCATAAATGTTCCGTTTATTTAGTTTACCGAAACACATCGTAATATCACTTTGCATTGTCCGTCTTACCGTTGTTAGTGTCTCGTCTTGCGTGAGTTTGTTTTGTAAATAGGGCGCGATTAAGCGCGAGAGCTTTAACACGTTATAACTTCCGGGGTAACCCGAGTTATTGTTAATAATGTATTTTGGCTGCTTTATTATGTGTCGGCTATGCCGTTATTTATCCTTATCACTACCATGGTGTAGTCCATTTTCCCAGCTATGTGGGACATTGTTTGTTTACATATGGCTGCTGTGAGCCAAGGTGTTGATACCTGCCGATGACACACCTGAGAGTCATTATTGGCATGAGCCAATTACAGGTGTTTGTCTAGGCTATTTAAACGTACCTATGCTTTGTTTCGGGAGAGTGTCGTGTTAATAAGACGTAAGCCTTACTAGCTCTCACTTTTGACCAGGTAATGTGGTCTTTTATGCATATAGTCGACTTTAATTGTGTTTATTTGTTGGTGGCTACGATGCCCATTTATTGATCCTTTTGCAACGTTGTGATTTATAAATGGGAAAATAAAAACCCATATTTTCTAACATCTTTAACCTCCCGAGTCCTCCTATGAGTTTACCATCAAGCTCTAACCGCAAAGCTATCCCGACCTTTAACAAAGTGTTTTGTGAGCGGTGTTGTTTAGGTGTCGGTGAGGTGGGCGTTCATATGTGTGTGTGACTTTACTGGAAATCTGAGAATGTGACCAACTGAGCAAGTGAATATTTTATCTGGGTGTTAGATGAAAGGTTTGAAAGGGGTGTGTTTGTGTGCGTGTGTCTGTTTGTGTGTGTGTGTGTCTGTGTGTGTGTGTGTGTGTCTGTGTGTGTCTGTGTGTGTGTGTGTGTGTGTGTCTGTGTGTGTCTGTGTGTGTGTGTGTGTGTGTCTGTGTGTCTGTGTGTGTGTGTGTCTGTGTGTCTGTGTGTGTGTGTGTGTGTCTGTGTGTGTGTGTGTGTGTGTGTGTGTGTGTGTGTGTGTCCGTGTGTGTGTGTGTGTGTGTGTGTGTGTGTGTGTGTGTGTGTGTGTGTGTGTGTGTGTGTGTGTGTGTGTGTGTGTGTGTGTGTGTGTGTGTGTGTGTCTGTGAGAGAGAGAGAGAGAGAGAGAGAGAGAAATGTCCCTGCTGTTTTTAATATTGCTCGGGCCTAGTGTCCATTAGTGAATCCTACACCCCCCCCCCCCCCCCCCCCTCCAGAGATGTCACTTCCCGTGTCGATTTTAAAATGAATAACAGAGAGGGCCCCGGCACCTTCCCTCCAAAGGGCCCGCAGCACACGAGGAGCCAGCTGCGTGTCAAGCACACGCCTGACGGGACACAGTCAGTGGTCGGGCCGTGAAGAACGTATTGCTACGTGTAAAGGCCCTTATAAAAACAATCCAACTGACGACAGACTGAAGCTTTAAAGTATAATTCATCCAAATATGCTAATTCTACTGTTATCGACTCAAGCTTATGGCAGTAGTCACCCGTGGGAACCCGTTTGCTTGTGGGGGAGCAGACCAGAACGAGCTAGCCAGCGTAATGGCCAGCATAATGTGGATGTCCAGAGAGAAGCCGTTATAATTCAGTTACTGAGAGACACTTTGCTCTCTGGCTCCTTTCATGTGGTACAGAAACTGAAACTCAGGGTGGGATTCTGTTGCCACGAGGGTAAGAAGATTTATCTATTTTTGCGGGCAGGGGGGGCTTTTCCCTCAAAACCCAAATGGCAGACTACCCATGTTTATTTATTTCTATACAGCACATATAATGGCTTCTGCACATGCTTCCGGCACTGTAGAAGTGGTTCTAACCTGAAATGCCAAACTACATGTAAAATTCGGGGACTGTATCACTGTCAGGCTCTGCTTGACCGGAGTCGATCACAGGAGCCAAATTACAAACAGCACTCCAAGACAAAGGGTTGGGTGGCGTAGTGGCTACTAGGCAACTCACTTAAAGGTACAGTCTGTGATTCTAATCCAGTGCACCTTTTCTTAGATTCTATTCCAGCCAATCATACACTGTGCCTGCCAATCAACACATTGCTTGAGAAGCACGGAAGGGAGGGATGTATTTTTATGGGCTGGTGAGCTTAAATATCAACAACCTTGCACCAAAATTGTGGAAGGAACCTTTACGTTTGCCCGGTCAAGAGGATATTAAAACCATGACAAACTTATTCTCCATTCAACACACCGATGCTATGTTGTGCTTTGATTTGTTTACACATCTGAAGTGAGATAAAATGTTCAGTTAAATGAAAAGAGGAAGAAGATTAAAGGAAGACCAGCCATTCACCATTCTTTCTGAACTGAAACTGCTGTCTTTTGGTCTGACATTGGGGAATGGGCAAACTTGACTGAACGACCAAGGCCTCTTTAAAGCAATGTTGCAGACATATTTAGGCCGTGCCTCTTTCCCAGAGCCAAAATGGCCTCCTCTGAAGAAAAAAAAAACAAAACTTCCTTCTCATTTCAACTCCTTTAATCGCTGTGGTTCAAGAGCGAGGGAGTCCAGAAGCTTCCGAATGGTAATTTGTGGCACATGTGACTTATCCTCAATCACCAGATGGACCTTTTCCTCTCTCTCTTCTTTCTTTCTCTCGTTTTCTTTTTTTTTTTTCATCCTCCTGCTCAGCTATTCTAGTCTCCTGTTCCTCTTCAGCATATTCATAGATTACAAATGAGCAGCATGAAATCCCTCAATCACCATAATGGAGCTCGACTGGCAAGGCCGAAGGAGAAGGTTAAAATCCCCCTCTTACTTGCAGAGGCACAGTCAGTGACATTTGAATGTGACGTTTTTGCCGAAGAAAAACTATCTGCCCAAGACAGAGGTATGGAGGGAGAGAGAAAAAGGAGTTTTCGAAAAAGTTCAAAAGGAAATATTTTATCGGAAAAATATGCAGAGAATGAGAGGGTGAGGAGAGAGAAAATATCGAGGATTCAGTGGTGTTCACAGACATGAAGAATAGAGACTGTGTGAGAGACCCAGAGAGACGGTGAGGGTATGTGTGTGTGTGTGTGTGAGAGACCCAGAGAGACAGTGAGGGTATGTGTGTGTGTGTGTGTGTGTGTGTGTGTGTGTGTGTGTGTGTGTGTGTGTGTGTGTGTGTGTGTGTGTGTGTGAGAGAGAGAGAGAGGGAGAAAGGAAGGGGCTTTGAAAGTCATTAGCGTCTAGTGAACTATGACTGGTAATCTGTCTCAAATCACTTTCCCACTCTCCGAAGCACAATGGCATCACGAAAGAAACGGGTCAAAAGTGGGGGATGAGCCGTGGAAAGAGAAGAATAGAAAAAGATGAACTCTAATCAGTAGTGATGAGGAGACAGTGGCCTAATCGGAGAACGGGGGGGGGGGGGGGGTCGTAGCATTTGGCGAGAGAAAGAGTGGGGAGAGAAAAGAGAATGAGAGAGCAGAAGTGGAGCCTCACAAAGACCCCCTACCCACAACTACAGAAGCCCTCTCATCAGCTGAGACCGTGTGGAAAATGGAGAGAAACAGTAGTAAAAACATTCTCATTTTTTCTGCACTTCATTTTGGCAAATTCAAAGAGATATTATTTATACATTTCTCAGCCTTCCCAAGTCTTAACAGCGCATGTTGGTTGGCACATGTGTGTCCGGGGAGGCGTCCTTATTGTGCCCGCTTGTCTGAGGAACATGAAAAGCTACAAGCACACAGTAGGTGGTCCATCATGAAATATGTACAGTTGTACCCTCTGTAGAAGCGGAGAGTGACGGGAGGAATAGACCGCTCTGAGATTTTAGAATATGTATTTGGGTTAGGAACCGAAGAGAATTTATATATTTATTGTTATTATTTCTTTTTTTTTAACGCCACCATCACAGAGGCCATTTGGAAGAGAATGCAACTCAAATGCCACTAAAAGCAGACATTAGAACTTAAAGTTTAGAGACGGAAACGTTCTCATGTAGGAGACCTGTGTTTAAGAAATGAAAGATCTATGTGACAGATTTCTGTGTGGGGCCTCTCACTGAGTTGAAAGAGATCACGTGAGGATGCATAAGCAGGGTCCCACTGAGGTGTGTGTGTGTGTGTGTGTGGGGGGGGGACAGTGAGAGAGAAAACTATTTATTTAACACCCACCTCGGTTCTTGTGTGTCACGTCACGCCTATGGATTCAAGCTGCCCTCCTGTCTAACTGCATTACAGAAATTCAAACACACACACACACACACACACACACAAGAACACACAAATAACCACACACACACACACACACACACACAAACAAACAGACACACACCATACTTTCACCGCCATTAATGTGAATTGTTCCAGCTTGTCACACTTCATTATGCCTTGTTCAGCTCTGGTAATGCACACGAGCCACCCAGTAGAGCTGACGACACACATGGCTATGGGACACGCTAGTTTATTAGCGAAACAAGTCTTTGGCTGCCGGGCAGAGAAAGGTGTGAGACAAGGTGATCCCACTAGTGTCACACTGACCTTTTCTACTTCGAGATGGACACCAGGCTGCATTCATTTGCTATAGGATGACGCTACAAGTAGGAGTTTGAAACAGGCATGGTCATTTTTTTCACTACAGTAACACAGTGGCCATCAATGGTATTGATTTTCATCCATTTTCATTGCCATTCTTGTCATTAGACTCTCATTTGCTCGAGTGCATCATCCATAATGCACACCACTGACACTGAATAAAGGCCTACTTGAATCCATTATAGGTTTCAGAGCACGTGAAATTGCTGCCCTTGGACTACCGAGTCACTTTTGTTTGGGATATTTGTCATCATATAAAGAAATCTTAGTCATCAAAATCATGTTTATTTATGTCAACACCTCATCTTTTGGAAGTATTGGATAGAAATCAATAACCTGATCGTGTTGTCATTCACATCGCCCTGCTCTCCTGCTCTACTATCGTACAGTAATCTAATCCAGATCTAGCCAACGCCTCATGATTGCTGCCCTACACTATCACTGGCAGGACACCCAAAACTGTTCCTGGGTCAGTGGTGTTCTGGCACAGATGCACCGCACCTCCCTGGGCCCAGCCAAAGGGCTGCAATAACCCTACCTCTCTTCTCTCTCCCTCTCTCTCTCTCTCTCTCTCTCTCTCTCTCTCTCTCACTGCACCACCCAGCCAAAGGCCTGCAATAACCCTCTCTCTCTCTCTCTCTCTCTCTCTCTCTCTCTCTCTCTCTCTCTCTCTCTCTCTCTCACTCACTGCACCACCCAGCCAAAGGGCTGCAATAACATTTCCTCCAGTACTGTTTTGGCGTAAATAATGACATTGACTGTGCCTCACAAGGGATGAATTTATGCAGAGGCCAGTGATAAAATCATCAGGATTGACTGAGTGCACTCCCATGCACAATAGACCTCATTCAGTGATCAATCCATATGTCTGATTGATCCATGCCGGGGGGCCCACAATGGAGAGGAGCGGGAAATCGATGGATGTCCTTCGCCATTTTGATGAGTGACAATGTGATGAACAGAACTTTCATGTCACTAAGTGGTATTCTGACCTTGCGTGGACACTAGGGATGCACCGATATGGAAATTCTTGGCCGATGCCGATACCGATGTTCAAAACAACAATATAGCCGATAGCCGATACCGATACCGATATTTGTTTATTTTGTTTTGGTTGTTATTCATTCACCCTTTTGTGCCAGGAAAATAATTAAATCATTATTTAAAAAGCACTATTTTCAATTATTTGAGCACTTTATCACTCTTATCTTTTAATGAGCATAACTTCAATCAGATTTATGAAACAATCTTTAGTTTAACTAAACTTTATTTAATATAACCTTCTGTTACAGAAGACATCCAGCTATATAGCCTTCATAACTTCCAATCACCAGTACACAGTCTCTCTGTTGCAAACAAATAGCAGATAGTGCATACTATTAACAAAAACAATTAATTCATTAACTATACTTTCCATAACATATGTCCATATAATAAAACGAACACCATTTAACCCAACAGAAAATAACTTCACACTGAATAGCTATTACATAATTGAAATTTGAACAAAACAAACACCCCTCTGACCAAATGCCCCGCTCCCTCCACAAGTGGCACGATGTAAAAGTGTTATCCCAGCGCGAGCGCGCTTTTGCGTTGGGCCCAGTATATGGAAGCGTGATAACCAGGAAGTGTGAGTATGTTAACCAGTTTATGGATGTTATCGCAATGAAATGGTAAATGGATGAGAAAGTGGGTACCCAATATAAAACAGTATAATTTAGCAACAGTAGAGGTGTATGCAAATATTATGTATGAATGATATATATCGCGACAGATTAAACAATACACCAAACTCGCGGTAAACACCCGACACCAATACACCTTCACACCGTGAAGCAAACAAGCACCACAAACCCACAAAACACCCAACAACACTTTCAACAATGTTCATTGATCACATTTAATGTGATCACCGGGGAGACGCTGTGTAATTGTGGCTGCGTGCGTGTGTGTGAGAATGAAGAGTATGACGTCTCTTATTCCGCATTCGCGGTAAACTGAGTAACTGTACAGTAACGCAGAAAACATAGCAATGAACATCGGCCAATGCCATCGGTGAAAGTCAAGTTTATTACCGATGCACCGATGGCAGTAAACAAGGCGAATATCGGCCACTACCGATGTACGGCAGATACATCGGTGCACCACTAGTGGACACTCATGCAAAACTAGATGCACAAACGCACACACACACACACACACACACACACACACACACACACACACACACACACACACACACACACACAGACACACACACACACACACAGGCCATGGGACACAGAAAGCTCACACACACACACACACACACACACACACACACACACACACACACACACACAAGCACAGGCCATGGGACACAGCAATCCTTCTCTCTAGTGAGCTAATCTGCTTCTCAGGCACCACGGTGCACTTCTGAAGGCAACTTTCTAATCAGAAAGTAATGAAGTCTCTCCAGGCACAGGAGTGGCATCCGCACCCCCCCAACCCAGAGGAGGGGGAGGAGGGGGAGGAGGGGAGGGGGTAACCACACGCAGCGCCAACAGGCTCTATACTCTCTCTCTCTGTCTCTCTCTCTCTCTCTCTCTCTCTGT
>NC_045175.1:737531-740031 GCF_900700415.2 Clupea harengus | reverse complement strand
CAGACATAAATCAAGAAGAACGAGGTTCCTGTTCATGCGCACAGGCACGCACACACCCACACACACACACACAGATGCACATGCACATGCACACACCCACACACACAAAAACAGCACATGAACAGCATATTGTCAATCTCAGCGAAGCTCTTGTTTTATCCATCTCTCTCACCTCTCTCTCTCGCATACACACACATACGCACAGACAGACACACAAACACACACACACTCCCACACACACACACACACGCACACACACAAACACAAACACAGCACATGAACAGACACACACATATATATATGCACAGCCATAACCCAGCAACGTGTGAAAGAAACCCCCTGTCAAGATGAGCATCAGCCATGAGGCCCATTCCCACCGAGTTGTTTGAAAGCCCCCCCCCCCCCCCCCCCCCCCCGACGGCAGAACGAGACCTCCCAGGACACCCCTGCATTCTAAGCATCCGGTTAAGCCAGCCCAGTGGACCCAGCTGCTCGGGCTTGGGGCAAGGCTTTGCCTCAGCCTCCCTCCTTTTCCTTCGCTCGCACCTTCTGTATTCCACAGCGGTAATGAGCATCGGGGAACCAGGACCCTCGCTGCATGACTAGTTAGCCATCGAGAGTGAGGCTGAGAGGGATAGGGAAGGATTACGTCTGGTATGGGTTCACGCTAAAACACCTTACCCCGGTGTGTCTTGAACGTTAATGTGGCTGTCCTCAAGATGTTTTGAATAGTTAAGCGCAAGGGGCAGCGATGTATTATGCATGGCCACTTCCCCAAAGGTGGCAGTGACTGAGAGCTCAAGGTTGCCCTCCCGGCGAGCACCGGATTCCCACCGCTGATGCCAATCGCATATCATGAGCCGGCACGCTCCCACAACGATGCCTCGTTGTTTTGGAAGCGGCAGGGAGCCGTCAATCAAACAATGTCCAACTCCCGGGTGATGATGGATATCGAGACAGCAGGAAGCAAATGGTCGCTCACCTTGGACTCGACTGATTGAGTGTGTGTCCTAGTGTGTGTGAGTGAGTGTGTGTGTGTGTGTGTGTGTGTGTGTGTGTGTGTGTGTGTGTGTGTGTGTGTGTGTGTGTGTGTGTGTGTGTGTGTGTGTGTGCCTGAATAGGTAAGCGGGTGTGGGTCCCATGTCCGCACTGGAGGGTGTTGTCTTCTTATTCGGCGGACAAACTGTCCACTCAATGCGCTATGAGGTGTTCAGCGTCTCCTAAACAAAAGTGATGTTTTCATTAAAGGTGCACATTAATCACGGCCAGCACGTGACTCTGGTAATTCCATCAGCTCTAATTGGCGATGGGGGTGCGGCCTCGGTTGTCAAGCTGCGCATGGGAGATTTCACCCCTCTCGTGCGACGGCGAGGTATATTCACTTAGCTGCCGGCGAAATCAGATTTGCTGGAATGCTGCCCATGACTTCAACCCAATGAGCATGGGAAGGAGAGAGAAAAAAAAGAGAGAAGGAGAGAAAGAAAGAAAGAAAGAAAGAAGGGGCAAGGAAAAGAGATAGGAAGATAAAGTATGACACCCCCCCCCCTCACGTGCCCCCCTGCTGTGATCCTTCTCTCACATTCATCTGACACACTTTCGCCCCGTGGCTGTTTCCCACCAGCAGCACCCGTTCTACCCTTCTGTCTCTATCATCTATCCTCTTCCCTCCCTCCCTCATCCACTCCCCTCTGTGTGTAATGCACCCCTACTGTGCATGTGTGCATGCTCCTGGTGTGAGTGTGAATGTGTGTGTGTGTGTGTGTGTGTGTGTGTGTGAGTGTGTGTGTGTGTGTGTGTGTGTGTGTTTGCATGTTATCTTGGTATGTGTAAGTGTGTCTGTTGCTGTGTGTGTGTGAAAAAGAGAGAAAGAGATAGAGAGTGACAGAGAGAAACAGAGAATGTACTATATCACATTCTCAGACCTACACCACCCCCACATACCCACACACACAGCATGAGATGGCCAGAGTTTAAAAAAAAAAATGAATTAAGCTGATTTACGGAGACTGACATCTCGGTATTCAATCTTTAACTGAGTTGTGACACGCAAAGGAGACAGAGAGTGTGAAGGTCGGTCACATTAACCTTATTAGCCGAGCCCGTCGGGACCATCGGGTCAACTCACTTCACCTTGGCTCCATCTCACACCCCACACTCACACACCAGTGCTCATATCCATTCATGTGCAACCCTGGGAAACGTAGTTGCCAGTCTACTCAGTGCTCATGATTAGGTTGTCTGTATGGGCAATCCATGCGAGGCTTGGAGCCTGGATATAACAGGCCAGTGGTTTCGGTGAGCACCGAGATGGATGTGGAGAAATTCAAATGAAGTGATTTCAAGGCACCGCTTCCACGAGAGAATGTAAAAAGCCTTTTTTTTTCATAATTGAAACAGATTTTTTATTTGCTCGCGTCTCGTTTTTCAATATCTTCGTTTCAACTTACTGGATTCCCTCCCACCTTCTTTCCCTATTTATCTTTTGAACTTCAGGCATACC
>NC_045175.1:672531-732531 GCF_900700415.2 Clupea harengus | reverse complement strand
GGATCTTGGGCCATACAGTCATCTGCAGGTGAGGAACAACATGTGATGTTCCATCAGTCTGGCATTTAATAAGGATTGGCACACGTTCCCATTAGCCACAGCTCCCAGTCAAACAGTGTTTCTGTTCCAATTTACCTGAATTGTTTACGCTCGCTGGCGACACGAAGCCAGAGCATTACAAACACATTAGCAGGTCTGCACCCTCAAAGCAGGCCTGCTTTCTAATCCAATTCTGTTTCTATTGTAAGTCAGGTCATTTCGAATATTTTTTGTGTTGAACACACACATCGCGCGTGAGAAAACTGCCCGGGAAAGCTAACAAATTGCTAAATGTAATGGAGGCCTCTATGTGGCTGCGCACTGCGTGCACCAAGTCAAACTGCAGAAGCCTCTAGGCATTTGAATTGTTCCGCATCGTTATGGAAAGATATGTCTGCCTCAGCTCTGGGAAGAAAGGGACGGGATGAATCACCCCGCTCCCATTAAGGCAAAAGCCAAAACAAACATGTGCACGTGTTGCACGGCAGCCTTGAAAAGACGTCTGTATGTACCCCATACCTCTTACAGCATGGGGGGGGGATTGGAGACTGGTCAATCTCAGCATCCTCAAAAAGAGAATTCAGTCCTTTGTATATATGTGTGTGTGTGTGTGTGTGTGTGTGTGTGTAGCAACCTCCAAAAAAAAAAAGATTTCAGTACACACAAGAACGGTGTTCTTCAAAGACCAAAAAAACCCGATTCAAATGTCACTCCTCTGGTCCTGCACCAAAGCCTCTTGCCTCACATTACACACGTCGGACGCCTTCCCAGGGTCGCCCAGCCGTGTGCTCACCGCAGCGCAGCGTGCCGGATCCTGGAGAATGCACAGGAGCGGCGAGCCCTGTAATTGCTCTCTATTACTCCATGTTCTAGACGGTGGTCGAGAAAGGACCGCAGGGTTAGCTCTCATCTCCTCTCTCCGTCCTGAAACATTACCACCAGGGCAGGTCACACAAATAGCCCTGGAATGAGCATAGACTCAGCATCAGTATAAGAATTAGACCTTAATGACTTGGGAAGCTGGTTCAGGGGTGGCGGGGGGGGGGGGGGGGGGTTAGACCGTGGTTGCTATATATTTCAATAGTGCTTCAAGAACCACCATAACTAAAGGGAGAATGCCATAGTCATTTCTATTAGAGTCACAACCATGGATCTGATTCACAAACGTACATTACGTTTTTTTTAAATGTTATACATGCACATTATCAACAGAATATAAGAAGAACCTGCTTTTCACATGACATTGAGATGTCCTGGAAGACAATCATGCAAGCCCCCCCCCCCAATTTTCAAGAACTGTTTTCATCTAGAACTCCTTCAGCGGTGGTGTTACGACTGACACATTGTAGCTATGAGAAAATCATGCCATCTGGTAAATTTGGAAAAAAATGTGTTGGACTGAAGATCCCGTGACTGAAAATACAGGCCTTAATTAATTTAGAAATAAGAGTGGCCTGTCTATAATTGTATTTAAGTATATAAATTCATGAATAAGATATTTAATTAAAAATACGTGTTCAGAGAATGGAGCAGTATGAAGTTCCTATTCCAGGTGAAAAACATTCTCACAACTAAAGGTCTTTCGATGTGACCCGTGACACCTTTTTGCATTCGAAGAGAAATGTCAAAGGAGTCAAGAGAGAGATGTTAGTGTCAGAATATCAATTAAGTCCAGATTTAAATGTGTTATTGCATATTAAGTCCAGATTTAAATGTGTTATTGCATATTACTTTAAGCCCGCTGAGAGACAGTGAGGATAGGAAGTGGCTATGAACCATCTGTGGATAAAAAGCTAGGTGGAGCATAGTGTGGAGGTGGAGGAGTGTGTTTGGTGTTTCTTTCTCCCCCATTTAGCTAAAACACACATTAACATTCCCCCGCTGTCTCTGTGTGTGTGAGTGAGATAAGACTCGTACCCGGGATACCGAGCGGTGGGTTTTTTGGCCCCGGTGGTGGAAAAACAGCGCAAATCCCGATTTTATCCATAATGCACCACAGTCATTCAGGAGGCTCAGGACGTGGAAGCTGAGGCTAAGCCCCCCCCCCCCCCCCCCCCCCGGTTACCTCCGCTGGCGATCCGGCTCACATCAACCCTTAATTCAATTTCCACGCAGTCAGTGGACCGCAAATTCCATAATGCCTTGAGTGCGAGCCGCGCAGGGCCAGCAGACGTATGGTAACGGCCCCAGCTGGACCCCTGCGCGCCAGGAAATGAACCGTCCAAAGGCTCTCCCGTGGGCTTGGGAGGGTTCTATCGATGGTGTGCGCTAAGTCCTATGTTCTTTTCTGGAAAAAATGCCCCTCAAAGCATGTTTTTCCTCAGTCTTCTTCTCAAAGCCCCTTGATTAGCTATAATGATGTGCTAAGCTAACCAGGAAAAACAGAGGGGTGATGTGAAACAGGCAGGGCTGTGGCTCCCAACAGCAGGTGGGTTTACGAAAGCACGTTCCCTGCCCCATGTGACTAACAGAACCTCGACTTTATCCTCTCATTGTCCTCCATCCTCTCTTAAGTCACCATGACAGACAGTGTCTAATGACCTGACGTCGTCATATTATTATCAATGGTGACGGGCCATAACGGCTCTTAGAATTGGATGCCGACCTTCATCACACGTTTTAAAAGCTCCCCAAGCATCACACATGTTGAGAGTAGTAATGGCAATTACCAGTAATGGAGGCTTGACGCTGTTCCGTCGCTATCACAGACTTGTCATGACAACTTATGACAAGATATGCCATCTGCCAGTGTATGTTTACAACATGGTTATGTCAATGATTCAAGGACAGTGTTTATTTGAATATGCATCACTCCAGAGCAGACAAATGGAGGCTGAGGAGTTAGGGGGGTGGGGGGGGGGGGGGGGGGGGGGTAGATCAGCATAAAGCGAGAGCCGGCACTGCCATTGATTCTTTGCTTTGTAAGTCCTTGGCATGAGCGATGTGCAGTGAAACGCCCACGGAATCTGGCACCTAAACGCTGTTTGTCATTAGAGCTCTCTTGTGCTACCCGTCTCTCTGTGGCTGGTGGAGATGTTTGATTTGAGGATTGCCTTTTCTTCCCCATTTCACACGCTAAACACACGCACACACACACACGGAGGAAGAGCAGTGAAATGAGCAAGTCAGAAGGGATGGTCTGTCACTCTGCACCGCTCACACACATACCATATCCCTGCACGCTTGCACACACACACACACACACACACACACACACACACACACACACACACACGCACGCACGCACACACACAAACACACACACACATCACCTAAATAGAGCAACAGGAAGTCTCTTGCGTGTTTTATTCCTTATTAAGCATCAAACTGAACTTTTCCCCCACTGCCCACGTACAAACAACCAGTGTGTGCAGACAGTGAAAACACACACACACACACACTCACACACACACACACACACAATTTAAATTGCATAACATGGCAGTTTATGTAAGTATGTCAAACACCCACACTGTGTAAGTTGACTGGATCAAAGGAGGGGGAAAGAGAAAGAGAAAGAGAGTAAAAGACAGACAAGGGGAACGAGAGAGAGAGAGAGAGAAAGAGAGAGAGAAAGTGTGTGTGAGTGGCAGTGAAGAGTCTGTGGGAGAGCCACAAAAACGGTTGAGAAGATACTTCCTGTTTCTATCACACCGCAGGTAAATTCGGCATTCAGTGATTCAGCATTTCATTGTATAAAAACCTGCTTCCTGTACCTTTACATAACAATACAGCCTCTCTTAGTCGCTATTGTGCCTCCCCCCTCTCTCTTTCTCTCTCTCTCTTTTTCTCTATGGACCTACCTCTCTGTCTATCTGTGTGTGTTTCTTCGACACTGTCAGCAGTATCTCAGAAAGGACAGCCAACCAGGGAGAGGTTAAACCCAGTAACACAGCCATTAAGCCATGGCCATGGCCGAGGCAAAAAGTCAATGCGCTTTCTTTGTTTGTAAAGGTCACTCCCAAAACACAAGTTCCCTTTTTCAGTGGGGGGTGCATTCAGTGCGCAATCATTTTTGCATCTGCTTGGCTTCCTCGCCCGCGCTCTGGCTTCCAGTGATTAGCCATCACCGCCTCCCAGAAACATGAATCATGGGGCTTTTTATTTGACTGCATCTCACTTTATTCAAACTTTCTTAATGGTGCCAAAAAGGGAGACTGAGATATAAGGTCACCATGGCAGCCAGCGCACACAGAGGTGAACAGCACACATTTTCGGGTTATTTATAAAGAGAAAGGCTCCATGAATAGCCGCGGCTCTTTGCCCGTTCGTTTGAGCGGTGCCCGCCGGGTCGGATTGATGTTGCCGGTATCGACTGCGTTGCGTAGGCCTCGGCGAGCCCTGCCAGAAGGGGCTCAAAAGGGATCTCCGGCGCAGATAAATAAGTATCTCTACATAATCTGTATTCAGGAGCACACAGACCTGCTCACATAAATCAGGCTTATGGCTCAGGGTGGGGTGGGAGTGGGGGGTAAGGGGGGGGTGTATGGGGGGCGAGAGGACATGGTGCCTCCTCACCTCCCCCAGGAGTCTCCTTTCAGCGTGGCGGCTGATGGGCCTCCCCTTGCCACCTCTGTCAGGGTCGTTTTGTGGTGTGATATTCCCCTGCCTCAAATCCTATCGCCCTAATAGTTTAGACTCTGTCATCAACATTTCAATAGATGTTGATACCTTCCGACATGAATAAACACATGGATCCCGTGATGTTACGCGTAGCCTTCTGACGGGGGAAGCGAGGAGAGAAAGGAGAGAGGAGAGAATAGTCAGTCTTTCGGTAGACCGTCAAGAGAGGCCCCTGACTTGAAGCCGCCTTACAAGCAATCGGTTCTGAGATAGCTGAGATAAGAGATGTTCATTTAACCTAGGAGATTGAACTTCATAGAGTTTATGTATCTGGCCAATGAATGTAATCTTCTGTCCCTGTTTTTTTTGCCTTCTATCAGCCTTGTGCGAGCTCCCCCCCTCCTATCTCCATCAACATCACTATGAAACCCGGGAGAAACCTGAGCTCGATTGATACTACCCACTGCAGTGACACCTTTTTTTTATGGCACAGAGTCAACAAACTGTCGATAGCTAATAGTGTTTGTTCCTGCGCCTCAACCGGCAGAGCAAGGTGTCACCGCCGGTGATATTTGGGTTTGGTATTCATGCACATCACAAAATGGATAACTGTGCATCGCTTTGTGTGAAAGCATCTGACAAATGAATGTAAGCATATTTATCAAATATTCCAAAAAGTACAACAGACTGGTAACCAAACTATCGAAGAAAAAAAACCTGTTCCTTTACCTGCCAAATCACCTTAACCACAACCTAATCTCAAGATGGGAGGTGGTTTTAAAACGTAAGCACACAGTAGAATACGGGGGTTTCATACACAACTACACTGGCAGAAATCATAGTACTTTGTGTGTAGAAAACTCACATAATAAATGGTACCATAAACCAAGCATACTAGGCCATTTTATCATTTTTATTGAGGAATCATGAGGCTCTGACAAAATGCTTCCACACACAGATGTGACCTAGTGTGTGAACATTCTGATTTGTATTTGGGTCTTGGTCTTAGGTATTTTAATGTGTGTCTACCTAGGCCAAGTAGAAACAAGTAGCGGCTTATAGCTCGTTTTGAAATGTCCTTTGACCTTTGATAACTCCTAGTTTTCAGCTTATGGGGGAGAAGAACAGGAAAGGGGGACAGGTCTGTGTGGGTGTGTGTGTGTGTGTGTGTGTGTGTGTGTGTGCGTGTGTGTGTGTGTGTGTGTGTGTGCGTGTGTGTGTGAGGGGTTGTTGTTTGCTGGCAGCAAGCTGAAGAAAAAAGAGAGGGGCATAAACGCAGAGATCAGGACCCCCCGTTAGCCACAGCACGCACACCACCCCACTCTCCAGCTCGAACCAGTGTGTAGGCGAAACAGAAAATCATTGCTTCCAGGACAAATTAAAACCGTATATATCAAAGGCCTGCTGCTGTCTCCACCTGCTGCTCCTCAGCCCCCCCCCCCCCCCGCTCACACACACACACACACACCCACCTCACACACACACACACACACCACCTCACACACACACACACCTCACACACAAACACACACACCTCACACACACACACACCTCACACACAAACACCCACCACACACACACACACACACACACACACCTCACACACACACACACACACACACACACACCTCACACACACACACACACACACACACACACACACACACACACACACACACACACACACACACACAACACCCACCACACACACACACACACACACCTCACACACACACACACACACACCTCACACACACACACCTCTCTCTGTTCCCCATTCATCTCCTCACCTTGTGTTTTGCTCTGTGCATCAGTGGATGTTGTGTTAGCCCTTTATCAGTCCCAGGAAAGGGAGGGAAAAAAAAGACCTCCAACCTTTTCTTCTGCTCAAGGGAATGCTCCGTGTTTTAGCTCCTCTGTTTGTCTTCGCTTCACCTTTCCCTCTACATCTACCTCTCTAGCATTCATTCACCCATTTTATTTAGTGGGGAGGGGGGTAGGAAAGACCTCCCCTGTAGGGCATTGGAGTCAGATGCCGCATCCTGGCTTCTTTGAAGGCAGGACAAAACTTGTTTGCTGTTAAAGAGTAATAGATCTAATAACTTTTGCCTTTGCCTCTGGTGAAGGATTTGTCCCACTTTTCTTTTTTTATTTATTTTTTGCTGCCGGCGACATCATCATAATAATAGAATGTGTGTGCATGATGAGACTGAGACCTTCACTCCCCACCACTCCCTTCAAGGGCCTTTTGATGAAGATGAAGGAGCCTGAAGCCTGTCCAGTTTCATTCTCGAGGGTGCTTGGCGATAACTAGCTGTGAATGACAAGGGTTTCTGTTGAATATTCAGCGGCTAGCATGGCTAATAACTACAGGCGTCCTTCGAATGACGGAGAGGCCAATATGGATGGGCTCCTGTAATCTTTAAAGGAGACGATTAGCATGGCATGTGGCAATTAGCGCCCTAACGGGTACATAATTGTGCTATTAAACTTAGATGGCGGAAGACACATGAGAGAAGGACGACAACGGCATCAGTAGTTGAGTTATTGATATTGTCCGCACTTTATGATTCTTCGAACCAAGTCCTGACAGATTAATACCTTGAGATTCATCCTGGTGTCTAAAGCCTGTCAACAACTCTTCTAGCCTTATGATGTGTTGCAGTTTCCCACACAAACAAAACAAAAAAAACGTCACCATTTGTTTTTTTGACAGCCAGCTTAGCATGTCGCTCCCATGATGACCTCCATTTCACGGGTGTGATCTGCGATTCAATTCTGTTAAAGCAGCAATGTCCTTCAGCTGAATGAAAAAAAAAGTGACTCACAACACTAAGTCGCGACTGATGTCACCACTGCATATTATTCCATGACACCCTTTATTCAGAGGTTGAAGAGGGTGTTGTTGTGAGTCCATCTGTCAGCTCCTCAATCGTTCACTGAAGCCCTGAAACATTACTCAAAAACCGACCATCCACATCTATGCATATTAAAGGTCAGTCTTTGATTCTGCTGAAAGGTTGTTTATATTCAAGATAAACAGCCATTCAAATGACACCCCCTCAACGCTGTGCTCCTGAAGCAACTTGTTGATTGGCTGGAATAGTGCATTGTTCCACTTCCACTTACTTTGTTTCCCATTAACAGAGCCAGAACACAGTGTTTTTGGAGAGCACACACATAACGGACAGCTAGAGGACCGTGAGGAACAATTTGCCGACTCTGTCAAAAAGTGTATCGCATTAGAATCGCAGACTACGTACACCTTTGAGGCCAAACTGAGAGCAAAACGCACGCAGGACGCAGGACGACTGCATGCCGTTCTTTAAAAAACGAGGCGGTGAGAGTGATTCACTTAGCCGATTATGATCGAGCCACGATCGAGCAGTTGGTCTATCCATCTGTGCGCCATTCGTTTAGTGTGTTATCAACATGCTAATTGATTATGTGGCCCCCGAGTGCCTCATGATCGAGTTTTAATGTGCTTGTGGACGGGCTGTTTCCCTTCGTGCCCCGTGCTGCTCTCTGGGGACTTGATCGAGGCACTCAGATGTGAAAGTTAATGCAAGAAGAAGAAGACAACGGACTGATGGATGACTGGACGGCTAGATAGACGGATGGCGAGGGAGAGATAGGATAGTCATCCATCTCACTGATATGAAGGATGTGCGGAGCACTGATCCGACGGACCACGAGGCGCATCGACTGCTCGATCTACAGCCCTCAGCACATTCGACAGACACTTCCATACAAAGCAGTGAACAATATGAGATGTGAGCTTTGCTTCAGGAGTGGATAACCTTAAACATAACAATAAGACAGCTGGGTACTCTACTACTGGAAGCTCAATAATGGTACACCTTTTCAAGGCCTCAGGCTCTTTGAAGTTTACCATTGCTCTGACTGATTTGTTAATCCACATGGTTGGTCCATGTTCACTAATGCTTTGACTAATGTAGTTTGAGGGGAATATTTCAACGTAAAGCATTCGCCTTTAACACTGCTAAAGCAATCCCCTGGCTAAAGCAGCTGTAGGAGTTACTGGCTTAGTCGTGTGACGAGGAGGAGCTTCACTGTTCAGATAGCTGCAGTAGTGATGCCGCTCAAAGAGACTAAAACCTAAAGACTCGAGAATAGAAGGAAGATAGAGCCGGCTTTTTGTTTCACATGTCACTTGAGGCTCAGCAGGCCTTCTTCCACAGGCCTTGCAACCGCTCTGTGTGTGTCTCTGTGTGTATGTGTCTCTGTGTGTGTCTCTGTGTGTGTCTCTGTGTGTGTCTCTGTGTGTCTCCTCACAGTCCATTAGCTACCCCACACCGTGCCGCTCTCTCTCTCTCTCTCTCGTTCTTCCTTTCATTGTCACACTCTTTCGGTTTTTTGGACGCAGTGCTCCTCTCTCTCTCTCTCTCTTCCTCTCTCTCTCTCTCTCTCTCTCTCTCTTCTCTCTGTCCCCCTCCCCAAGCCAAAGCCATCAGCTCGGGCAGCCGTGGTGAGATGCTCTCTGCTCCATGCTCTCCATGCCAGGGCTATGGTTGAGGACAGGCTCACAAAAAAGCACCACAGGAGCAGGGCATGGCTGGGGGCTCCCCCACCGCCTCAGTGCCATCCATGTCCTTTGGCAGGAGCTCACCTCCACACACACGGTGAGGGGGGACGCCTGGCACTGTCAAAAGGACACGCAGAGACGGCTCCCTCTGATGCCCCTCTCTCCATGCATCTGATGATTGCCTCAGAGCTGCGCCAAAAGCCAGAAAGAGATGGAAAGCCTCGGTAAGGCATCGCGCCAACTGGGAAAAGAGGACACTCTAGAAAACAAAGTGATTGTCGTTCTTTTTTCGCTGACAAAACTATTCTGCCTTGTCAGGCTCCTTCCACTGTTGCTGTTTGTTTGCGGTAGATTGTTCTCCCCAGTGCATCTGGGAAACTAGCAACAGCACACTATGTACCCAGCGCAGTCAATAATTTGGCTCTGTTATTCCAAGGGGCCGTGTTCTCAGCCAAAAGAAGGTACTGACTCAATCTTTCTTACGTTTGTGTACTTTATATAAGCACTTCTGTGCAGTGTCACGTGTTGCATTCACTTGTGGAGCAGCCAGTCCTCTCCAAACTCCAAAACAATGTTAGAGAACCCAAGGAATGATGGAGTCAGTCAGTTCTACTCATTAACTGCATCAAATGAAAGCTGTTCACGAGAGCTATCATGCTATCAGCTTTCAAAAGAAGACATCTGAATTCTTAAGTTATTCTACATGACGGGGTTGGTATTGGGATTGAATTGCACTCAATGAATGTATTCAGACAGCATTCACATCTCAATTTTCTTTCTTTTTTTCCTGTAGATTTTGTATCACTTCCGCTGTGCTCCTCCTGTTCAAAGTCCTCATGCTGATATCTGCATCGCGGAAAACATAACAGATCTTGATGAGCAGAGACAGTGTGGGACTGGCGAAAGTCAGACAATTACTCTGCCATTGATCCGTAGAGGAGGTGGAGGGAATCTTTGGTGTCCAGAGATAATTAGGCTGCTGTGCTCGCTTCTTACTCGGCAAACACTGGGGATTCGCCTGCCTGTCTGTAACCTTAATGAGACATTAACGACGGACCGACGGTACACCGATCGACAAATTACCACATAATGGCTCCCATTGTGTCTGACAGGGCCGAGATTCCATTGGAGCGATGCTTCCAATCAAGTAAGCCCTACCAATTGCGTGGAATATTTAGAAATAACATACAAATACTGAAAAGAAATCATATACATATACTTTCAAGCTAACATATAGTGCTTCTTTACACCTTAACTCTTTGATTCTTCCATTTTCAGTATCCTTTCTAAAACGATTCGTTAAAGCATTTTGGCTCGGGTTTTCTGAATTTGGTTGCGTGTTTTCGACACGTGCCCCGTACACCTTAACTCTTTGGTTCTTCCATTTTAAATATCCTTTCTAAAACGATTCGTTAAAAGCATTTTGGCTCGGGTTTTCTGAATTTGGTTGCGTGTTTTCGACACGTGCCCCGTAGGTGAGAGTTATGTGAGTAGCGAACATATAGGGCTGATCCTGGCCCTGAGTTTGATGCTCGATTGGCGGACGGATAACAGATGGAGAGAACACTCGACTGCGAAAGCACAGTCCGCCTAAAAATACCCGAGCCGCACAGGCCCCGAGTCTCCTCCTCTCCCTGCCGCGTGTGGGTGGACTGGGCTCAGATTTGAAGGGAAGGGAGAGCGTTGGGGAGCTTTTCTATGAACCATGATACACACACACACTCGCACTGCCCAACACGCCAACACACTAAAACACATACGCAAGCTCACACACATGCACAGGCTCACACATACACATACGCTCATACACATGTGCGCACACACACATGCATCACCCAACACAAATACACTAATAAAACACTCACACATACATGCACACACTCACACAAATGCATGCATACACACATTAAGTCATTAAGACAAGTACGTCAAAAACTTGATGTATTTGTTGCATATATTTAATGTCTCTCTCACTCTCTCTCTCATTTCATTGTCTTTCTCTATCACTCACTCTCTCTCCTTTTGTCAAATGTCTCCTCTCTCTCTCTGTTCTGCTTTTGGTTGAGGATGTGCCCACCGGTCTTAATTAAGCCCTCCATGTGACAGTGACAAAACCACAGCCTGCCAACGAGAGAGAGAAACTAACAACTTCATTTGAACACCGATGCTGCTGCTTAACACATTCTCCCCACACACACACACACACAAATTCTCTCTAGCTCTCTCACACACACACACACACACACACACACATAGTTCACACATATATACATATACCCACAGACTCACATACACAAACACCACAACACAAATCTCCACTTCTCCCACTTGCCAGGCGCTTAGCCAGTCCCACCTTCCCTCCTCTCTAGATGTGGCGAGGTATAGAGAGAGCAGAGCTGGAGGAGGAGAGAGAGAGAGAGAGAGAGAGAGAGAGAGGGAGGGAGAGAGGGAGGGAGAAAGAGAAAGGGGGTGGGGGAGGCGGCAAATTAGCGGCTGAAGATGAATTGCTGGCCCAGGAGAGGGCCCATGGTGTGCTGCGCGGCGAGCGGGCGGCACGCAGGTGATAAACAAGCCAATGCAGCTGGCCGCCTCCACCGCTCGGCACCGCCACCCCTCCACACCGCCGCCGCTCGGCACCGCCACCGCTCCACGTGAGACACCAGCGCTCCGACTCGCTCCTCCTCACCTGCCAGACGGATCTCCAGGGGGACATTTTGCGGTCCTCGTCACACCGTGACTAAGGCTGGCCCTGATGAATGCCGCTTGCTCACACAATCTGCCTCTCTTTCCTTCTCTCTCTCCCTCTCTTTCTCTCTTTCTCTCTCCCTCTCTGTCACTCTCTTTCTTTTCCCCCTCCTCTCACTCTATCACTCTCTCTTTTCAGTTGAGATGTCAGCTGCACTAGAGAAGCAATTGAATCACAAGGATGTGTAGAATTTGGCACTTGATCTTGCCACAGCAGTTCTATAGCAGATGGAAACACATGCTGTATATGTGTGGGCATACATGTCTGTCTGTATGTGTGTGTGTGTGTGTGTGTGTGTATGTGTGTGTACACACGAGTCTCAGTCTCTTCATTGCTTTCCCTAACTCCCACTCTCTCTCTCTCTCTCTCTCTCTCTCTCTCACTCTCTCTCTCCCTCTTTGATTCCCAATGTGAAACTCATTGCAGTGGCAGACCCAGTACTCCGAGGGGAGGTGGATGGCTCAGCAACACCCCAGCATATGGCGCTCCCTAACTGGCATATCAATCAGCTTGATTAAAATGCTCCTGGATGCCAGGGCCCCTCGTCCAAACGCTATCACTTAGAACAAAGCCACTGGCTCCCATAAGGCCTGGAGCTCCCAGACACAGACACACATACAGACACAAACACACACACAGACACAGACACAGATACAGACACAGACACAGACACAGACACAGACACAGACACAGACACAGACACCACAGACAAATATACAAATCCACACTATGAACAAAGGTACAGACACTTTGACTGACATTAACAGAAACACAGACAAAGAGCAAGACACATCCACACACACACACATCCACCCACACACACATCCACACACACATCCACACACACACACATCCACACACACACACACACACACACACACACACACACACACACACACACACACACTACTATCAGGTACCACCACAGCCTTGAAATATTATTACTCTTTTTTTAAATCCCATTGGCCTGCTAGTGTGTGAGTCTCTGCACATATTGCAGTCGTTGATATTTTTATTGAGTCTCACCTGTGGGCTACAAGCACACAGTTGAAAGGGACAGCTGTATTTTGCACAGTACAACCAGTGCAGGTCAAGGGTCAAAGGACAAGGGTCAAACTCCCATGCTGTTCACCAGAAATGATAACATGGAGAACTGCACAGAGACCACCCAAGCCCTCAGTGTGTCATCTCCGTCGGGTAACAGAGTTTCTGGGTTTCAAGGTGTGACTTGATTCTTCAGTGAAGACCAAAATGCTGTGCTTTACTGCAGTATATGGCCACAGGTGTTGTTTTTTATGTTATATTAATGAGTGCATTATTGCTTTCACTACACTGATAATAGTAATTCACACAAAAAAATTATGTCGCGTAAAGGCCTTACTTTAATGGTTGAACTTTATGCTAACACTTCATTTTGATATGGTCCATTATGTGATAGTCAACCCAGGCTGACCTTTCATTATTTCCACTGGCATTGGGCTGGCTCATTGGCAGGAGTATAGTTTTGGGATTCACAAAGCAGGGGGTTGTGGCAATGGCAGAACCCAACAGTTTAGAAAGGCAGATGATGTCATAAACAGGCCATACAGATCTGATCACCTGAGGCTTTTATTTGGAGACCTTTTTTCATGAGCACAGCTGATCATTTTGACTGTTAATGGATAACATGGCAACCCATTTTCTCTTCTCTAAAGGGCAAATTTAAGCCTGTACTATTCATTTTATTTCCATCATACTTGCTAATGCTAATGTACTAAAAATTTAGTTTTAATTGAATTTAATAAAAACTGTGAAACAAGATTAAGTGGCGGTTAAAATGGGCCCATTTGGACTTGAACTGCGTTTTACTTCCTGTGGTCAGGTCAGGCTCGCTGTGTTAGTTAGTAAATGCTAAACAGTAGGTGTGAGAGCTGCGGTCTACTCAAGGAGAGGCAATCCTGCTCTCTCACACACACACACACACACACACACACACACACACACACACACACACACACACACACACATACACACACACACACACACACACACACACACACATACATACACATACAAACCGAAGGGCCTGGGATCTTTGCCACATTGTAATAGGGGTGTACTTTCACACACACACACACACACACACACACAATCATCCTACTTGCATTCACACAGCACACCCTCACACACACATACACACTCACATACATAGCTGTGCACAGACGCGCAAAGGTAACTTCGCACATGTACACACACACACACACACTAACACACACGCACGCACAGAGGTAACATCATACATGTACAGACACACACACTAACACACACGCACGCACAAAGGTAACATCATACATGTACACACACGCTCACACATTCCCACACACCGGCTCACAAACCCGCTCGCACAAACACTCACTCACAGGCTAAGTTCCAACTCATTCGCAGGCGATGCTCATTCGCAGCTTGTGCCAAATCACTGTCACGATGCATCCCACTGCACTGACTTATGGCGGAGAGAACCCAAGCACAGCTTTATGGACAAGTGGTGCTTGCATACAGGCATGATTGCATACAGGCATGATTAGCCCATTAGCATACAGGCACCAATATCAGGATGAAGGGGACCTGCCAGAAAGTATTAGCCACATGATAGCCGCCTAGCCCACAGGAACAGAGCTGGGTAATTTGAATGTTTAATGTTCTGGCACCCGAAAGAAATAAAGCAGTCTCGTTGTGAAGCCTCTCTCCTTGCCAAGAGTGAGAGAAAGAGATAGAGGGAGATGGAGAGAGAGGTGAACATTAAGGAGCATTAAAGAGAGATGAACATTAAGAGTTTAAGTTGAAAATGTATCGCCGATACACCAAATAACATACACATACAGAAAGGCACAATCACACACACACACACACACACACACACACACACACACGCGCCAGCATCCCTATAGAAGACCGTTTGACTACTCCCCGGCAGTGGGCTGCCATTTATCTACAGCTTTTCAGCAAAGTCAGTTGAAATACCATTAAGTCCCTGTGTCAACACCACAGCCCTACCCACCATCACAGGCAATCATCTTACTTTAAGCCAAACAATGTCACGGGCGGAGAAAAAAAATATATACCGAAACCCCCACAGGACAGAAGATAGCTGCTAGGACGAGAGAAGTGAGCAGACCTAAGTGTATGATTTCATGGCGCCTTGGGCCCCCGCCATTGTTCAAGGCTGGAGCCGGTTTTGGAGTTCTCTGCTCACAGCTGCCAAAGGCTCGGCCTGGGTAATTGTAATGATGGTGTTTTTTCCCTGATGCACACTGGCACTATGTGCAAACAATGCATCAAGCTGATCGATGCAAACAGCCGTGGCTGTCAGCAATTGCACATGTGCAAGGCAGCATTACAGTAAAAAAAAAAAAAAATGACAATACACAAGATGCTGTTAAATGTCGACAGGAAAACTTGCATCAATTTCAAAACGGTTTTGCTTTTGTGGGCGGACATGAGCTCTCGACAGTCATTTCGTTCCTAGAGGTGCCGGGATCATGATTCAGCAACCCTGCACGTGTGTTCACCACAGACGCATTCCCTGTGCTCTGCATGCATTTGTAGATGTGTGGACACGTGTTTCTTGCGTTCGCTGTTTCTTTTTACGCTATACCAACTATGTGGTATTGTGTGGATTGGTAGGGCTGTCTCAAGGGTTGGTGAAGTGGAGCCTGTGATGAAGGCCACCAGTGAGGCGTTTTCATAGCTAAAGAGCCCTTTATGTATACCATACACACATATATACTGTGTGTTTGTGTGTGTGTGTGGTCTGTTTGTGTGTGTGTGTGTGTATGTGTGTTTGTGTGTGTGTGTGTGTTTGTGTGTGTGTGTGTGTGTGTGTGTGTGTGTGTGTGTGTTTGTATGTGTGTGTGTGTGTGTGTGTGTGTGTGTCTGTGTATACATACTCACACACACACAAAATCAGTGTTCACCTGCTTGACAAGACGCTCTGACAGTTGCCGTAACAACAGCTGAAATAGATCTGAATTCATGTTCTTTCATTTCTGTGTCAGTGTGCAACTCTGCATACATTTGCAGGAAGATGGGAGTTTTGTGTTTGTGTGTGAATGCTCTCTGTCTCAGCATTAGGGTTTGGGGTTGGATGTGTACATGTTGATCCTTCTGTGTTAATGTACATGTGTGCATATTTGTATTAGCTTCTGAGTGTGTGTACCTCTGTGGACAAGTTTGTGTGTGTGTGTGTGTGTGTGTGTTTGTGTGTGTGTGTGTGTGTGTGTGTGTGTGTGTTTGTGTGTGTGTGTGTGTGTGTGTGTGCATGCAAGCGGGAGAGAGAGAGAGAGAGAGAGAGAGAGGGAGGGAGAGAGATAGAGAGGGAGAGAGAGGGAGGGGGAGAGAGATTGAGAGGGAGAGAGAGAGAGAGATAGAGAGAGAGAGAAAGAGAGAGAGAGGGAGAGGGAGAGAGAGGGAGAGAGATAGAGAGGGAGAGAGAGAGGGAGAGAGAGAGAGGGAGAGAGATAGAGAGGGAGAGGGAGAGAGATAGAGAGGGAGAGGGAGAGAGAGAGGGAGAGAGAGGGAGAGGGAGAGGGAGAGGGAGTGGGATAGAGAGGGAGAGAGAGAGAGAGAGAGAGAGAGAGAGAGATAGATAGACAGATAGAGATATATAGATAGATAGATAGATAGAGGTAGAGAGAGAGAGAGAGAGAGAGAGAGAATGGTCCGTTTGCTCCATATAAAGCCCCAGCTCTGGCAGGTGGCTGATGATTTAGAGGCAGGGTCACAGTCCAGAGTTATGGGGCCATATTGATCGTGGCAGCCTTGGTATGCGACAGCTATGAGCCAGCATGATTGAGCTTTTCAACATTTATAAAGGAGCAAACAGAACATACGCCCTGCTCCCTCCACTTACTGCCTGGCCACCTGAAGCCCACTGACACACACAGCCCCAGAGGAGAGAGCTGAAGCCCACGGACACACAGGCAGCAGAGGAGAGAGCTGAAGCCCACGGACACACAGGCAGCAGAGATCTGAAGCCCACTGACACACACAGCCCCAGAGGAGAGAGCTGACCACCTGAAGCCCACTGACACACACAGCCCCAGAGGAGAGATCTGAAGCCCACTGACACACACAGCCCCAGAGGAGAGATCTGAAGCCCACTGACACACACAGCCCCAGAGGAGAGATCTGAAGCCCACTGACACACACAGCCCCAGAGGAGAGATCTGAAGCCCACTGACACACACAGCCCCAGAGGAGAGATCTGAAGCCCACTGACACACACAGCCCCAGAGGAGACTGACCACTGACCACACAGGCAGCAGAGGAGAGATGTGGCTGCATCTCAGCCTTTGTGATTTACTGCTATGTGCTAAAGGTTTAATTTTGGGGTGGTATTAAATAATTACAAGGAAGATTGAGTGTGACTATGTAATAATAATAATTTAATAATTTGTAATTTATTATGAATGACAATTTCAGCCCAGATGTATCATTCCATTTAGTCAAAAGTACTGTTGCATTTCGACCTGCCTACATAATAGAATGTGTGTAAAGGATGGATTGATTTCATGGATTTTCAGCTCAGAGAATCTAGAAATGTTCTGCATATTTAAAAAAATGCCAAAGTGCAAAGTCATGGACTGAAATATTCACTGTGTAAAAATCCATCAAAAAACTCTCAATCTCCCCCAGATCCTGAAACGATCGGAAAGTAATGCCTGCCTTGTTCGAAGTGTATTTTACACTCGTATATAAGGGCGCACATAGGCCACCGGTTCATGCCACATACGGATATGACCCCCTCGCTGTCACAGTCAATCTGCAGCCCAGCACAGAACATTGTATGTTCTAACCCCAGTGGCCAGGCTGTGGCTCGTTCAAACAGCATTCTCGCCAGCACCCTTTCTATTTAGCCAGCCCTGTGCTAATATTGAGCGCTAATGCTGTGCATCACTGAATTATGACACTGCGCCAGCCATGCTGATTGTTTCATTACTACCCACTGTCCAGGGTCGGGTCCTTGGGGAGCAGTGCACTCTCAGCGCTGACAACAACTCAATGATTTCACAAACAACGACTGATTGCAACGGTCTAAACAATATTTATAACGTAGGCTAGCTAGCTTTTAACCTGTTGTGGAGGACATACAGTATGTAAGGTGTGGAGAATAGAGGGTAACTTCCCTTTGAAACTAAATGTATGAGACTGGGTGTGAGCATCCCCCTGGGCTACTAAAGCTAATCAGTAGAGTTATTGACATGATCGTGTCTGTTTAAGGGCAGTTTATCACAGAATGACAAAAGATTAGATTAGAAGATAGAAAACAAAAAAAATATTTTGAAAATCGAGGAGGGTGGATGTGAGTACTGAGCCCCTAAAGTCCTGTGAGGTTATCTTATGCAAACACGTTAGTATTTTGTGCACACAAGATAATAACTTGTTCCCATAAAAAGGAAGGTAAACAAAATAGGCCTAAATTCTTCTTTTTGACAAAAAGGCAGGAGGAAAGACTAATAGAAGGAGTGTGTTCTGTTCATTTACTAGATGTTCTTATTGTATCTTTTTTCATCCTATTTTTTTCTTTCTCTTCCTAGTAAGAATGATTCATCTGTCGAACAGATGTCGATTCTATTTGTTCATGTCTACCATCCAGTTGGGTTTGTCCGTTTCTGCGTATACCTTTCGTGAGATCAGAAAGTGCGTCGGCTTACAGCTGAAAAGCGTACGACTCGACGTCATTTTAATATAGCAGGCAGCGAACTAACAACACTGATCTGTGAGGCTTTACTTGCTTCGAAATAAGGCGCATATTTAAAAAAAAACGCTTCATAATATGCTCCCATCATCGATATGAACGCGCGCAGGCTCAAACACATGAACAGATTCACTTGATGCACCCCTTGATGGTCACACGAGCACACGCGCACATTTCCGCGGATACAGCGCACTCTCTCGGCGATGGTGTCAAAAACAAGTGGAAGTCTTCGTGTGTTTTGAATTCCAGCGGAGCTTGTAACGCGCTGCCTCGCGCTCTGGCAGATCTACGAGTATGTATAAGGAAAGAAAAATCGATGGAGTGGGCAGATATATAACCGTCCATACAATGTCCCCTACCGAGCAGAATAAACAGGTTATTACTGGTTTACATGACCATAATGTACACAGAAGATCAAAATGGGTTCCATTGTCTCACAGATAAATTAGGTTGTTGGTGTAAAATAAAAGACTGATTGGAAATCAACTATAGCACATACCTCTCACAGATGAGGCTGCCTTAAGTTAAGTTCGCGTTACGCGTGCTATAATATCAGTTAGTGGTCCTATCATTTAAAACATAAATATTTGATACGTGTCAGATTGCCGTCCTTGGAGACCCACAACGTAAAAGATCCTTTCAACTTGAGGGAAGGTAGTAAAATTTCAAGAGGGGTTGAAGGCCATGGGAATATCCGCTCATATTCACCATCTTCGTTTGCGCGTTTTTAAAGACTGCGTAATTCAAGAGAACTTCAGTCCAATGTGCGCCTTTAGGTGGAAAAGTAAGATACTCATGTAGTTAGACTACATAAATCAGAAGAAAACATTTTCAAATCGGGATTTTTTTTTCCATTTTTTTAACGTACAGAAGCGAAAACTGTATACATTTGGGGGGATCTGATCGACTTTGACCAATACATGTATTCAGATAATGGAAGCGTATGGAAAGCGACATTTTGAAGGTGCAAGTTCAAGCTATGACACGTGTGTTAATGCTACCTGTAGCCCAAAATAGAGTTACACAGAAGGCTAGGACTTAAATGGCAAAACAAAACAATGGCAAAACGGGTTAAATGACAAAACATATTTTGATACGCTACCTTATTAATGATGGCACATGGATCAACTAGCAAGCCTTCTTTTTCTATTTCTACAGGTGAAGGCCAAAGACCCACGAATGATTAATAAAGAAAGGGACCAGTAAAAAAAGACTGTATGTGGACAACAGTGACAACACAGAAAAATAGAAAGAGGTGGGCAGGTGAGCAGTTTTCCACTGTTATCCTGACTTCAGGGATCTGTTATACAAAACCTAAAGGTGGCATCACCCACAGGCAACAAAACAGTTCACAAATGACAATTAATCATTACGTGTGCAGTCACACAACGGCGAACACAAACAGCAGTTTCTTACCTTGTCTGACATCAAAGAGGAGTGCGTCACTATTCACTGAAGAGAGACCAAGCTAAGTCTCGAGTCTTTATTTTGTGTTCTTCCTTCCTCTTAGACTTCACCTTTCAGATTCCACATTTAATATCCAGTGGTACATCGCACAGACGTCATTCAGTTATTACATTCAGGTGTAACAAATATATTTGGCCGTGAGGTGTGTTACGTTCAGTCGCCAAAAGCAGTTTTCAAGATTTCAAAATCACCTCCGCTGAAAACAGTAGCACTGGCATATCCACATCCAGGCGTGACTGTATAGAAACATTTCTGGTGGTTTGGAAATCCCCATGTTCTACGTCGGAAACAAATCGGCAAAATGCGGGTGAAATTATTTATCCAGGTTGGTAAAAGACTACCTCCAAACCGCTGGTGATTGCGCACCCTTGGACGAGGAGCGCTCGTGGATTCTCCAGGCTAAGATGAGGATGGAGCGCCTTTTCCTGCAAAAAGCGCCGGGGCTATCGATTGATCACATGAGGTTTCATGCTCCGTTCAAGCTCCATTCCAATAGCATCACGAAATCCTTTCCGAGATTCACCGGGTACTTTCTGTCAAAACCGTTCACAGAGACCGATATTGCCCCGAGCTGGAAAAGACAAAGCAGATCAAATTAGTTTAGGATGCAACGGACTCGTAACTGCATTGAACACCCGTGACTTAACAGCCGTTGCATGTTGCTCAGAGGCGGTATTGTCACTTCGTTGTTGCCTCGGTGTAATAGCACCTGGGTGGAGGCTGTGCTCTCGAACGCACAGTGCGCATAAAGCTTCGCCAAGCAGCGCGACAAAGCGAGAGACTTACGCGCGCAGATGCCTGTTGGAGTGAGCGCCAGGCACTCCCACACTCCTCCCGTAGCAGAGTGCGCCTCAGTTTGGAAGACAACAAGCTGCGAATCCGTCAAACCTCTAAAATTCAGACCATTCAATCCATTCAGACTACAATATACTCTCCAAATGAACGCATTGAAAAGACGAAGGAAAAGGACTTTTAAGGATACCTGGACTGCGATGTTTGTTCTTAGACGCAAATGGCTACCTGCTCAAGAATGGATTTGCTAAGACTCCCTAAGCGCATAATTAAAACAGATACAGCAGCAGAAAGCATGCGCCTGTAACGACTTCGCTTCATTAAACTTAATTTCAATTTGTACATAAGTGTTAATTAGTAGTCATATGTCAGAATTCAGTTACAAATAGTGCTACGAGAGAGAGCACGAATATATTATAGGCCTAATTATGCATTGACTATTCTATAAAAGTGGAGGGGTCAGCCATATGACGGGCACATGTTGTCATCAGTATCCACCCTCTTGATGGACTTATCGGGCTTGTCGCACTTCTTCATATCCCAGCAGCGTAGGAGGTATCACCTGTATCACTGCTACTGTTAAACTATAAATGAACACCTACGCGATTATACTATTGCATTACGAGTATTCTTGCAGTGATCCATAGTGCGAATCACTGGAGAGCACAGCCCTCACAGACAGAGAGCAGTAGCATACATACAGCGAAAATCAAGAGAGGCAATAGAAAAAACACAGATTAACAGTAGCATCTCACGACTTAAATACAGTGCAGATGTTTCATTTGCTTCAAACTATATAACCCCTATGCGCACCCGTTGCTCAGACTTCAGAACGGTCATACATCGTTGATTTTGTTTTGGGCATGACCACGGCAACACAACTGTTGACCTTAACACGATCTAAAACACTGAATTTTGCCTGCAATGTGAAATGCATTCTATGCAGTCTCTAAAAAATGGACACTGGTATGAGTCTCTCCAAATATGTATTGTTAGTCTATATTGTAATTACGTCCAATAGTTGCTCTAAGCAAAACAAAACAAAAGGTTCGGGGAATAGTAAGCAATACAATTAATAAATAAATTAGCAGAGATGCCACTAAAGTCGTTCAGGGTGTAGGTACTATCAGGGATGGATTAACGAACGGGCCTACCGGGCCCAGGCCCAGGGGCCCATGAGCTCAGGGGGCCCCTAGGCCAGAGCCTCTGCGTGAAGTCGCTGTTATGTATCTCTTATTTGTGGTTGAAAAAGGTGTATTTTATTCATTTGCTAATGGCCAAAAAGTTATGCTTGATCACTGTCGCATTAATCTAGCTTTTTCTAACACAGCACAGGTACACTCGTACCTGTGCTGTGTTAGAAAAAGCTAGATTAATGCGACAGTGATCAAGCATAACTTTTTGGGACTGCTCACGATACCTTATGCTATATATCCCCTCAAAATGGCAAACCTGTCTCCGTCATGGTTTTCATCATGTTTAGGGGGAATCGTCAGTAGCAATCTATAACAAAATTATACTGTATGCTTATCTTACATACACTATAGAAACTATTAAAAAACGTTTCAATTAAATTAATAATTTCTTATTTTCTTTGTTATTTTTGTCATATACAATGCAATGATGATTGCTGGGTAATATGTATCTTGTTGTCCAATGTCAAGTCTTTATTTGATCATGTGATGAGACGATACTATATAGCTAGTTTAGGCGCAGAATCTGAAAGTCAAGACCTACAAGCAGGCACAGTAGGCTACACCTGCCGGACGACGCCTTTCAAACATAAAAGTGGTGATGCATGATTTGATTTTTCAATGGACAGGATAGCCAGCCCATTCAGCCTCTCCTGCCCCATGCTGCTCAGGTAGGTCTTAATCCGTTTCAAGTTGGAAAAGAATCACTCGGCTGTTGCCCTGTCACATGTAATGTCAGAAACAATAGCAGGGCAGTGCACCGAAGGTGGATGTTACGGAGTAAACTTTGACCTGTTTACTTTCCCAATACAATAGCCAAAGTATCTAATTCGACCGTAAAATCCAACACATTGGTTGTGTTTGTGTGTGCGTATGCGTGCGTGCGTGTTTTGCGGGCCCACAATATCTTTTTTCGCGGGGGGGGGGGGGGGGGGGGGCCTTCAAAATATCCAGGCCCAGGGGCCCGTGGTTTCTTAATCCGTCCATGGGTACTATAGTACACATAAAGCACTCTGGACAACAGTGCTTAAAAGCCATCCGGGTGGCATTGACGGTAACCTATCTAAAACAAATATGTGTGAGCTCAAATGCCTGTGTTCAAATGTGTTAATAAGTTTTAGTAATCCAAAAGCAGGCAATGCATCTGAATTTTATTGCAGGCACGTCAAAAACTCGTGTTTTTTCGTGTTCTTGACGATAGCCTAGCGATTGTCCAGGGGTGCACATCAGTTCAGAACCATGGACAACGACAGAATAGCCCACCAACAGTCGCACTACTTGCCCGTAGCCGGTGGTTGCTAAATATTCTCCATTATATTTCCATAATCCTCAATGTGGTGAAATGGTCTACTGTGAAATGGAAGACATTACCATAGAAAAAGGACGGTGGTGAAAAACCACCTACTGTTTGAACCAAAAAGAATAGCCTACTCTAAGGTGATACAACGTCACCAGACAACCGACAAAACCTTGCTATTTGCCTACGTTCACCCGGCAAGTTCGATGGTCCGTGATGGTCTGTTTTCAGATATTTGGTCAATTTCGCCGTAATGGCTTTAGTGAATGTTTCTAAACGCTTGTCGTTGAACCAATACGCTACTTAACACCAAAAATACCAATTTCAGTATTCATAGATCAAATTCGATTAAATCACCACAGTAACCGTAAATGACTGAGTCGATAAGAGCAATCCTGGCCCTTTCATTACATTCTCTCCTCCACTGCCTGCCGGGCTCTGCCCTGTGGGTCACCGTGCACGAGAGACCAGATATGAAGTGATTCTCTTGTTCCGTGACAGCCAAATTGTATTAACACAATTTGTGGTATTGATATTCGATATAAGTGACACTGTCAGAGTCAAGACCTTACAGAAAGCTTTTGCGCAGGTCAGTGGGGAGAATAGGCAGGTCAATGGCGAGAATGTGTTGCAAATAACTAGTTAGTTTATGCTAGAGAACGCTCTGTGTGTTCCACATACAGACGAGGCCTACACGATTCATCTCCTAATGGAATTGAAGCACTATCTATATATTAATCAAAAATGAATTACATTAAATCTCATATAGCATAATTCAGCTTTGTATACGGAGAAGATATTGAGCCTGCCTTTCCCAAAAGCATTGTTGCATGTCGAGATGGAGAGCTCAAAAACGTGTTCATCACTTAAAGTAACACTATGCAACAATTTGACACTTTTTTAGGTATGGTTTTATAGGCAACTAGTTTTGGTACCATCCTCAAATTCATTTTAATATCATACTGTATGTTCATGTGAAGGACAGATAAACACCAGATAAACACCCATGTCTTTCCCACTAGCCATCCAGGATATGCCCTATGTAGTTCTGTGTTGGAACACCCTGCAAAAAAGGAAGGAAAGCTTTCACAGCATGACATTGCCAGCTGTACTGCCAAAAGACACCAGTTAGTGTGATGGCAAGCTTCTATCAGTGTCAACTAGGCTGTTGGTGGTGTTTTCAAGGTTTTTGCATGCCTTTTAGGTAGTTAGCTTGCTTTTTTTTGGAACAGAACTCCTTATTGCTGCTTAAAGGAGGGCTTTCCTACAACAGAGCTTTTGGGAAAAGCAATCCTTACACAACCCATTGTGCTAAATGAGAATACAAGGGAGTCTTTGGCAAAAACATCTCATCTTTACTTATTTGACAGGTCAATGGGAGTGTTGCATTGTGGGAGCTGTGCTGCATGCACAGCTGCATGCATCATACCCATTGGTTAACACTGTTGACACATTCAACACTGACTTGTAACAGTTGAGTTCACATATCTGTATGAAGTGACATCAATTAAATGGACGCTATGGGCAAAAAACCGGTCCCTTCATGTTGTGCCCTTAGTAGGCGGCCTATATGTGAGGCCTGAGCACTTAGAGAGTTGATATGCAAACAAATAAAAGCAGTCATAGTATCGCTTTAAAGTAACACTATGCAACAATTTCACACTTTTTGAAGAATGGATTTATAGGCAACTAGTTTTGGTACCATCCTCAAATTCATTTTGATAGCATCTGGTCATGTGAAGGACAGATAAACACCTGTGTTTTCCCCACTAGCCATCCAGGATATGCCCTATGTAGTTTTGTGTACCGGGCTGGAATACCCTGCAAAAATGAAAAAAAAAGCTTCCACAGCATGACATTGCCAGCTATACTGCCAAAAGACACCAGTTAGTGTGTTGGCAAGCTTCTATCAGTGTCAACTGGGCTGTTGGTGGTGTTTGCAAGGTTTTTGCATGCCTTTTAGGTAGTTAGCTTGTTAGTTTATTGCTGCTTTAATATTGAAGGCAATGTGATATGCACACCAATGACTTGGCTTTACTCTCTAATGCACACTGTGGATATTCATGCAAGCCGTACAACTACACCGTTAAGGAAAGGCCTACCTTCGAAATATGTCCATTCAGATGACTCATTGTCCATTCAGCACCAAACACTCACAGACTGTTCTCTCTCTCTCTCTCTCTCTCTCCCTCTCTCTATACCTCTCTCTCTCTCTACCTCTCTCTCTCTCTCCCTCTCTCTCTCTCTACCTCTCTCTCTCTCTACCTCTCTCTCTCTCTACCTCTCTCTCTCTCTTACCTCTCTCTCTCGTGCTCTCTCTCTCTCTCTCTCTCTCTCCCTCCCTCTCTCTTTCTCCCTCTTCTCCTTCACACACTCATGTCTTTACTCTCTCTCTCTCTCCCTCTCTCTCTCCCTCCCTCTCTCTTTCTCCCTCTTCTCCTTCACACACTCATGTCTTTACTCTCTCTCTCTCCCTCTCTCTCTCCCTCCCTCTCTCTTTCTCCCTCTTCTCCTTCACACACTCATGTCTTTACTCTCTCTCTCTCTCCCTCTCTCTCTCTCTCACCTCCTCTGAAGTGCATATTCCACACTAGTTCTCCTGTCATCCCTATGGGTTCACAGGCACTCTAGAGGACTGCGGTAAAGCTTGGCGAGAAGCAAACGCTCTTCCAATTTGCTAAAGGTTACATTTAGATTTCGTGGCATGGCGGTGCAGGGGTTACATGTTACAGCATCGGTACCGTGGCCTCCCTAATGATCCAGGCAGTGTGCGGTCGGCGCTGTCTGGCTCTGGCCCGGCGGGGGGCCATTTTATGGCATGGGAGTCAAACACTGTGCTTTTCATTTACCAGCTGTACATTCAGATCTGGCGGATGAACCCGAGGGCTGGAAATAAATCTCCCTTCTCAGCCTCTTCGTACTTTTTATTTTTGTTGCTCTCTCTCTCTCTCTCTCTCTCTCTCTCTCTCTCTCTCTCTCTCTCTCTCTCTCTCTCACACAGACACACACACACACACACGCACACACACATATGCAGACTGGTTCACACACAAAGACACACAACAATTCACAAAGAGACTTACACTAACAACTGCGCATGTGTGCATGTGTTCTCTTGTGGCAGCACAGAGCACAGAATGTTCAGTGAGCACTACTGATAGAAGCGGCAGTCTGTCAAGTCAGTGTACATTGATTGGATTGTGCGAAGTGTTGGGACCCAGTATGCCTAGAATGTTCTTTATTCCGGTGCTGATTAGAAATAGAAGGAGTCCGGTGAATTCAGCGTAATGGGGTAAACCAGTCTAATCTGGACCATGGACAATAATGCCAAATAACTTTTTGCAGTACTTGCAGCACGTGAAAGAGCCAATGGATACTTGAGGCCTCACTTTAGATCTGGTGGTTACTGGAGGTCTCAACATATCTTCTGTTATGGTTAGGACTTGTCCCGTTTTGATCATTTCTGTGTCTTCTTAGACTTGCTGATCACTCCGGAGGTTCAAATAAGCTCTGTTTCTGTTAAGAAAGAGTACAGAAATGAGGGTGCTTGTGCCACCATCCATGCGTGTAGAGAGAGTTTATGTACAACTGGGTAACTTTACATTTTGAGTGTCATGGATGTTGTTGCACTGGTAAAAGTCAAGAAAAAATCCACTGTGACCTCTATAAGCAAAGCCTTGGTAGTTCTAACTATGAGTTATGCAGGGCTAGACAGCTACATTTTTTCTAAGATGATTAACAGGAACATCAACAAGACCCGCACTCTTTTAGGCATGGTTGATAAGCTTTCCACAGAGAAATTTAATGAATTGCTTGCTTTTAAAAAAAAAAAATTTAAATGAATTTGCTTGCTTTTTAAAACCCGTCTGATGGACCTTCAGCACCACACAGACAAACAACGAAATAATGCCATCTCTATGACCACCTAGAAGTTATTTGACAACTATCTCACAATTGACAAAAACTCTTAACATCTTAAAGGAGTCATCTTATGCCCATTTTACCACAAGTTGATAAGGTTCCTTGTGGTCTTAATGAAATGTCTGTAACATACTTTGGTCAAAATACCACAAGGATCATCTTATATCAAATCTCAAATCTCATCAAATCAAATCTCATATCAACATCCACCCGCACCGCCTACTTCCATCTCCGTAACATAAATCGCCTCCGTCCCTCCCTCACCCCCCACACCACCTCTATTCTTGTACATAGCCTTGTCACCTCCCGTATCGACTACTGTAATTCTCTCCTCTTTGGTCTCCCCCAGAAATCCCTCCATAAGCTCCAACTGGTCCAGAACTCAGCTGCCCGTATCATCTCCCTCACCCCCTCTTTCCACCACATCACCCCCATCCTACAGCAACTCCACTGGCTTCCAATTCACTTCCGTATCAACTTTAAAATTCTTCTTCATACTTTTAAAGCCATCCACAACCTGGCCCCTCCTTACCTGTCTGACCTCCTTCACACTGCCACTGCCACCTCCACCCGCTCCCTCAGATCCTCCTCTTCCATCCACCTAACTGTCCCCTCTGCCCGGCTTACCACCATGGGGAGCAGAGCTTTCAGCCGCTCTTCTCCCAAACTCTGGAACTCACTCCCACCTGACATCCGAAACATTGACTCCTTCCCTCAGTTCAAATCCTCTCTCAAAACCCACCTTTTCAGGATTGCATTCTCACTGTAGTTGCCATGCTGTTTTTACTTGCACTTTTAATTTTAATTGTTTTGTTATTTGTTTGCTCCTGTTTTAAATTGTAAAGCGTCCTTGAGTGACTTGAAAGGCGCTGTGAAATAAAATGTATTATTATTATTATTATTATCATTATTAACAGCACCCTTTTTACCCTGCCTAGAACAGCCCTGCTCACAGCGACCTGTTTTGAGCGCCTAATGCTAATGAGCCAGCTAGAATTCTTTGTGAATGACATTGTAATTATGCAGTCATCATCTGTTTTATATTCCATGTCACTTACACTTTCAATATTCAAGGTTACAAGAAGACTACTGCAGCTTCAGAACCAACCAGCGTGCATGGTAGATCATCCAGGCCTAGAACCTGTGTGCTTGAATGTGTTCTCACTACAGAATGCAATCAACATCTATAGAGCAGACTATGGGCCTTTACGTCTAAGAGGAATATCATTTTTGTTATGCATGAGTCATCAGTAATTTCTGCAATACAAATATGACTGAGGAAGAAAATACAATAAATTAGCCTTCCCTCTGTCTTACTTTGCTTACTGCTCATCTTACATGTGTCCATTGTTGACATGTTACATATCAAACACTAAAAGCCCACAAAACTGTTTCTATAGACTTTTATTGTCAGAAAGATTGCTAGAAAGAATGCCACAGAGCTTTTTTAACATAGTTATTAAATGTACTGGCTGCTACATAGGTAATAAATACAAAAAACACAAAGTATAATAAAAACATTGATTACAAAATTACACTTTGTGCCATCAGTAGCCATACTGTAAACAAAGGAACACTCTATATATGTGTGTCACCATTTATTCTCTAAATACAATGTAAACTTTGCTCAGCCGTTACAGGTATTGTCAGAATCCTGCTCTGTTTCCCTTTTGTGTTTCCTGATTCCTGACATGTGCTTTTTCCTGTTTGTTTATGTCGTCATGTGCTTGTTGTGTTTGTCTTGTCCGGCCATGTGTTTCCTGTCTTTGTCCTGAGACTCCGCCCCCACCTGCCCTCTGCCACTTCCTGGTTTTTACCCTCACCTGTTCCCAATCTTTACCCTGTTTGTTTCCCTGATTGCTTCCTCCTGTGTCTTGTTAATTCCCCTTGTTTAGTTCACCTGTCTTGTTTGTCTACTTCCCCCTTTGTTATTTAAGTTCAGTCTGTCTTGTGTTTCTTGTTGGTTCATCAGTTTTTGTTTGGTAAGAGATTCTGTCTTGTTTAGCTGAGTGCTTCCATGTATCCTTTCTCTACCATGCTTCTGTGTCTTGATGTTTTTTTGCCCTGCCTGGTTTTGGACTTCTGAGTTTCTGTGTGTTTTGGCTTCTGTGCTTTTAACCTTTTGAATAAATCCTGAATTCTTCCCTGCATTTGGTCTGCGATTGGGTCTCTGCCTTCCGAATCTTGACAGGTATTTGGCGTAGAGAAGCTTTCTTAGCTGGTGTTGGGGCTATCTGGGCCGGGGGAATCAGGGTGGTCCTGCCCTCCTGTGTGGTGCTTCAGATACGCAGAGTGTTCCCTGATGCTCAAGGAAGGTATAGGGGGTTCAGATATGCCCTTTATTGAGCCTCGACACATAGCTGGCTATAACTTCCCACTTGTCAGGTTTCTCATACTTGCCAGAGAGATCCTCGGGTATGGGGATCTTCATCACCTCATCCACATATGGGGCCGGGTCCTGAACAACCTTGTGAAAGATGAGGTCCAACAGGTTATCCACGTATTCTGTAATAAAAAAAAAGATTGTACAGTTTTTATTAATAATCCAATCTTGTTACAATGTTGCATATTTGGCAATTTTTTGTATTTATATTATTTTTCTTTTTATAATTATTTTGTAATGATATTATTATATTTATTATGAAGACCATTTAAAGACAGCAGTTTATTTATATGTTATTTATGTTTCAGATACTGTTTGTACATTGTTTAACTTTGTGGAATCTTAAATAAAGCCTGTGACTCACGGAAGGTTGGCTCTGCTTTCACCGGCTTTGCTGTGCACTCGCCCTTCTTATAGTTTGGGAAGTTCACTCTAAATAGCGGCTCACCAGCTGAACTTGTTGCTTGGGGACGCCCAGCATTTTCATTGAAATATAGGGCTGCCAGGTAGAGTCTTTGGGGGGAAAATAATACTTATAAGAGCATGTGTGTGCGCGTGAATGATTGTTTGTAAAATAAATAATAGTTATACATTTTTTTCAACAAAAAAAATCGTATTGTTACCTGTATAACATTCCAAACGCAGAATGACGAAACGCAGAATGACGCTGTGGAAAGACTCCAACGACGAGGTTTGGTAGTGAGGGCTCAGCTTCTCCTTCTTGCTACTCAACACCTTCTCTAATCTGCAGAAGGCTGGTGTCCATGTAAAAAAAGGGGGAAAAACATAACCATAGATTCCAAGTGATTATGGCATTTGTTGTTTGGTTTGTTTTACATATGTATTTTTGTTTACATATATACTGTATATATATATATATTGTATATGTATAGAAGCACAAGCCTTACATTTACAATGCAAATTGGGTGAACATACCTGCTGTCAACCATTTGCTCTTGTCCCTTGAAATGCGTAGCGGATGCAAACACTGGGTGAAAACAGGGTCTTCATGGGAGTGGATGTCTTGGACATGGTTAAGGATGGAGGTCCACTTTGCCACCCTTTCTGGCCCTGATGTTGACGTAGTGGCTGTCCAGTAGAGCCCAGTTTTTATGCTGCGAAACCACTTCTTTAGTTTCTCACATTCCTTGTTCTGTGAAATCTTCACCAGTTTCTTGGACAGTCCTAAAAATAAAAATAAATATTTTATTAATGCACAGACACAGTATGTATTGAATACAAAATTAACATCCACATAAGCTTTAAATAATATTCCAAACAGGGCATTCCATCAATGCATTGTGTGAATGAGTGAATTAATTACAAAAATGCCAATTATGCAATCTTTCTGCTCTGATTATAGAATAAGGAAATCACCAGTCTGTGATAATTATTGATGTGCTATCATGGAGACTTTGATAATGAACAAAAGTGCTGTGTGGAGAAAGCATACCTAGAGTTACCATCATACAGTTTTCACATGTGAACAGGGACTTTCTTAGCCTGATGAGCGCCCTGGCACACAGACACAGGAAATAATGAAATAATACCTTTTTCCATCTGCCAGACATCGTAGTAATGTATGATGTTGGCCTCCCTCAGGAATTTCTGGATTTGAGGGTGGCGGTCTGTGACAATCAGTGTTAATTTCGTTGACGAAAACTATGACGAAAAATATTCGTTAACGACCTTTTTTCCGTGACTAAGACGAGACTAAGACGTGACGAAAACGGATCTTTATAAATAAAAACTATGACTAAATCTATTTTAACTTTCGTTGACGAGACGAGACGAGACGAGACGAAAATGTTGGTGGTTGACTAAATCACAATTGTTTTTTTTTTCTAAACTTGTATGCGCATCATTGGTTGAATGTTGCCCGGTCCTGTATCTATCCCTCCTCCACTCCCTGAGATGGCCAGACATGCAAGTGACGCCCTATGGCTGAACGTTATGATGGCTGAAGTTCAAGCACTCGGTACTGGAAGACAGATAGGAATAGATATCTGGACAGTCTTTAATTATAACTTGACAGAAAATAAAACACAATGCACCGCAATAACCGGAGAGAAACCTTGTGGCTTCAAAATAGGTGGGAAGAACACAACAAGAGGCACCTGAAAGCGCACAAGACAACCCTGCCATTTATGCCAAGGTAAATTAGCTAGTAACTGTCAATGATAATTAGCTAATGTTAACTAGTTATTCGAATATATTAGCCAACGTTAAGTTAACTTCAAAGGGGCAGTCGAGTGTATAGGTTGTGTCAGCTTGGATAACTAGCTAGTCATTTTCGATTGAAACCTCCCGTTTGGCTTGGCAAATGAGTTCCAAAACTTTTAGCTAGCTAACGTTGGCTAACTATGAGGTAGCATAGCTAAGTTATACTAGCTATCGATAACTAGCTAGTAAACACATTGCAGAGTGGACTATAGGACAGGCCACGCATGACATTAATCAAGAAAAAATAAATGAATATGTGATTGGTTTACATATCCTTGTCTATTTATGCAATTGTTATTATCATTGGCACTACTATCAACTCTCAAACTATCCGTCTAGCTAAATACTGTATGTTGGTTATCAGATTGCACAGCAATTCATATGGAGGATATGTGGTTGATTTAACTAAGGCCAGGTAGGCATAGTAGTTGTATTGTGTTATCAGATCATTTGAATCTTCAAAATCTAGACTTGATATTCTCTTATATTTTAATGATAATACTGTTAATTAAGTATTGCCTTAAAATTATTATTTACATTGAATTCATTGGAATTCAGCTGTAGGCATAGGAGATCTGTATCTTAGAGACTAATTGCATCCACAGTTTAAGTACTGCAAGCTTGACTATTATGCAGTTGTAGACACAACACAAGGGGTCCCCGGGCCTGAGAAGGGATGGAAAGGAGTTTAATGTGACTATAAGATGGACTTAATTTTTAGTTTAATGTGACTAAAACTAGACTAAAATGTAATGAGACTTCGTCGACTAAAACTAGACTAAAATGTTCTGAGTTTTCGTCGACGAAAACTAGACTAAAACTAAGCAGGATAAAAATGACTAAAAGTGACTAAAACTAATATGCATTTTCGTCTAAAGACTAAGACTAAGACTAAATCTAAAATAGCTGCCAAAATTAACACTGGTGACAATGCCATCCAGAGTCACACCTCGTGCCTCCAAGAGAGCGAGGCTCCTTTTCAGACCCTCTTTCTCCATGTGGTAACTCCCTCCAACTTCATTGCTCTGATTATAAAGCAATGGTTGACCAGCTTTATTTCTGGACTTTATTTCATTGCACTTTTCATTCTTTCAGTAGTCATGACTATCTCCCTCCCTCTGTTTGTGACCCTGCCAAGGTTTTTGTGAGCAGCCCAGACTACCTGTCTGTGGTGTTATTCACACCTAGCCCCCCCCCCCCCTCAAAACTATAGCTAATTGTTGTAGTTCACACCTTGCATTCCCCAAACGGACCCTCCAGAGACTCCGGTGGAAAAATGCTTTATGTCATTGTTTGGATGCGCTTATTCTGCAGCCATGTAACTAGTGCAGCTAGTGCTGTGTTGTACATTTCCAAGAACATCATGTTGAAGCAACATTGCTATGCACTTTCTGCTGAATGCACTAACCTACTGAGACTTTATAAAGGTGGCAGATTCTCTTCACCAATCGTAATGAGTTCCCTGCCTTCTCCATCAGTACATTCATCTAATTCGGGTTGAATCGAGACATACAGCTTTTCCATCCGGAATTTGCCAAGGAAATATGACACATTTTGAATAACTAAGTTCAGTTTACAGATTGGAGTTTATGTTACTCACCTGAACCAGCTGCAGATCAATAACAGTGTTGGTCACCAGGTCCATCACCGTGTAACTGCCAAACTTGGCACAATGGCCTTCAAAAATACATTATTTTACTTTCTATGTCATTTCACACGTCATTGTATGATATGTTGCTTTCTTAGTAACCCTTTGTTCTAAACAAAGACATTTTCATAAAAAAGTAAGTCGATATTACGTACCTGGTGATTCAGCCCTCAAGTCACCACCTAGGAGGATTTTCTGTTGGTGACATAGCTGGTCCAACATGCCATCCTGCGCTGTTTTCCAGCTGTGCACGATTGCAGGCTCTATGTACAACCGGCCGTGCCTTCGAAATGTGTCATAATGAAACATTCTCAACTGCATTGCCCGGAAGATCTGAGGTCAGAAAAGACACAGACTCTTTTCTTTAGTACTGCTTTTCGGATTGATACTGTATTGTATATATGTGTGTGTAATATATATATATATATATATATATATGTATATATAATTTCTCTCCATAAATTCTGATGATAATATTTTATGTTCAGTTAATTACTACACGTGAATTAAGTTAGTAAAGTAAGTAAATTAACAATTCAATTAGTAAATTAAGTAAATTTAACAATTACCTTCTCAAGTTTGAAGAAAGAGGCACCAGTGGCATACACTGCAGCTGAGAGTTGGATGTTCCCAACAGGAGTGCTACCAAGAATAGGCTGACTATTCCATTTTCTGTAGAACTCACAGTGTGGGCACTGCTGTTCTACAGAGAGGAATGTGCCAACCCTTCTTCTCCGCACATCTGTCACCCGCTGACACACAGGGCACACCTCAAACAGCTCCAGGAGGCAGTTTTCATATACAATATATGTGGGTGTCTTATGAACAGGGTTGGAAGATTTCATTCTATTAGAAAGACAAAGATTTCACAAAAAAAATCAACCATGCTGCTAACGCAGTGTAGGAATGTAATCCAACTAATTATTCAAATGTTTAGATTAAATATTGAGTCACTCACGTCACATCTGCTGACTCCCCGAAGTCCATACTTGAACTTCCCTCAAAAGGGCTGTCCTCTTCCTCCTCCAAGCGGGGTCTCTTACATCCTTGGAGTCATACCGAATTAAACAATGAGAAGCTGTTACAATTAAAACACAGAGAGACAATGAAAGACATTATGAAGTAACTGAGGGTAACAAACCTGCACTTTTGTAGTGAGGTCGTAGAGTTTTCACAGAAAGCTGCGTGCCAACTGTGCACATCTTTGGTGGATCCGTCTGGCAGGCTACATGACGTACACTAGCAAACTGTCCAGATGTGCTTGCCTAAACAACAAGAGCAGCAATGTTATGCATGTTTTTTCCTGAATGTCACAAAAAGAAAAACACTCCATACTGTAAATAAAAGCTAAGCAAATAAAAAAAAAATCATCTCATTGACCATTATCCTTGCACTGCCATGCATACAACATGAACTAAAAGCAAATCAATCTCTTGCATTTGAAGAAATGTAGTATCCCATAACACCTAATATAATAATAATAATAATAATTTATTTTATTTGTAATGCACTCTTCATTCAAAAGAATCTCAGAGTGCCAACATGTTAAAAACTAACTATAATAATACAATAAAATAAAAATGAATTAACATAAGCATAATAGAAAACTTTTAACATTTTAACATACGATTTAACACAAGGCCAGAAATGCCTTCCTGAATAAAAATGTTTTTAGTCCAGCTATAAAGGAGTCCAGCGTCTGCGTTTCACAACACAGAAGTGTAGGTACAATAACATTGGCAAACTATGCATGACCTACTTGCATTTTTCTCCGAAATCATCATACTATACTATTCACAAAACCCTAAAATGCCCCACAGTGACAAACTGTTTTGGTAAATGCAGGTGAGTCTCTTAGCTGCTAATCACGTCGTTCATGAACAAATAAGTGTCCATTTAACATGTATGTCCCCGTCATTGTTGTGTCGAAAGGTATCAGGGCTAATGGCCTTGAATCATATATGCAGGCGGACTATTAACACCTCTGCTCCACCCCAACACAAAGCCCTTTCACAAGGGATGTTTTTTGGATGATAGAACTATTTCACATAATGGCATTATATACTTATATGAGCAAATTACACTCCATAGACATCAAAACGAACTATCTACTGTACAGGTAAGCCGAGATCAAATAGGCTAGCCTAACGTTCACACAAACTGCATTGGCCACATCTTTAGGGATTGCTGTACACCAGCTGGCTCCTCCACACTACAACATGCTAACGTCGCTAACTCCTACACCAAGCCTATCATTTCACTGTCAGGATTTTAGTGTCAACAATTAAATCTCGAAGACCTTCAACTAACAAACTAGTTCACATAAATCTTCTTGTTGTTTGCGGTAGGCACTATATATACCCATGCAAACGTAAATTCTCACACGAATTACATCCAAAGGAACTGCTGTACAAGTAAGCATACATCAAATGACTAGCCTAAGGGTTCACACAGCCAACAGAGAAAAACAACACATTGGCTACATTTTTAGCGAATAAACTGCTACAGCTATATACACCAGCTGGCTCCGAGGCTAGGTCTTACACACTAATGTTAAAAAAGTTATTGTTCGCGAAAATTACAGATACAAGTACACATTTCCCTAAAACGCAACAATGCTAACATCCCCCACCCCCTCTACAACATACATAACGTCGCTAACCCCCCACACTAAATGGGCAAAAGAAGCAAGTACCAGAATTATTTAAAAAAAATACTTACATTTCCCTCGTCTGAAGTACTGCGACGGATAGATGGCACCGATCCCCCTTGCAAGGTCAATCTTGTCGCGAGTCCAGAGTTATATTGGCCCAGGTTGGTAAAACAGTCCAATTCAAAATGGTTTGCACACACCAACAGACTTTTGCCAATTCTTTCCGGGACATTGCCTTCAAATATGAATTCAATCCATTTCGCTCTTGTGTCTTCTGAGGCTGGCAGGTTATGTACAGATCTGTCCGGATCTGTGCAGCCAACCACAGCGCACCTTGAGTAGTCCATTTGCGTCATGCTGCTAGCTAGCTATTCCAAGTGTATCCGAGGTTTGCAAGAGAAGTGAAGTGCTTTGGCAAATGTCGTATCTATAAAGAGTGTGGGGGGGCGGGGGGGATGAGGTGGGGGCCAATTAAGAGAGACTCCCACTTCCCACTTCCCATAGTGACGAGAGTGTTAAGGAAGCTCATTCGCACTCTTTAAAGCATGACGTTTCTGATGTAGAGGAACCATAACAAACCCAGCGAGTTGTTTTTTCCCCCAGCGTTTTGCAGCAAGTGGTTAATGGCTCACTGCATGGCCAAAACTTTCTTTAATCAAATAAGGACAAAATAAAGATTATTGAGTTTGGCAACAAAGAGAAGAGAACTAGAATTAGCAAACACATAGACTCTTGGGCTCTATGAACCAAAGACCAACTCCAAAACCTTGGTGTTCTATCTAATAGACTTAGATCTCACTTTCACTAACCAAAGCAATCACCAAAACATCTAATTCGTGCTTTTATTTCCCATAGGGTGCACTTCTGTTATGGTCTCTTAACTTTTTTAAACAGCTGCAGCTCGTTCACATAGCTGTTGCTGGAGTTTTAGCCATTACACATTTCTCCACTTTGAAAGTTGTTACACTGGCAGTTAGTAATAGAGTAAATGCTGCGAGTCTATAAATCACTGAATGGTTTGGGCCTAGCATACATCTCTCATATGTTTAAAAAAAAAAAAACTGAGTAGGGCTCTTAGGCCCATGGACTCAGGTCAGCTAGTAGAGCCCAGAGTCCAGACTAAACAGGATGAAGCAGCATTTAGCTGTTATGCTGCACGCAACTGGAACAAACTGCCAGAAGATCTTAGATGTGCCACAGCCATTTTTAAATCCAGGTTAAAAACATTCCTCTTTTCATGTGTCTATGATTGAGCTCTAAAACCTGCTATTCTGTTATTCTATTCTTATTGCACTTCCGTCTTAATTGAATTATGCTACTTATCTTTTACTTATGAACTGTGTGCTTTCTTTTAATTATTTAGATCTTTCTTCTTTTAATTACTTTATGTAGTGTGTACTTTGCCCTTTGCCTTAATTTTTTTTCAGTTGGAAAGCACATTTAATTGCCTCTCTGTATGAAATGTGCTATATAATTAAACTTGTCTTGCCTTGCATATCACACACACACACAGCCACACACACACACAGCCACACACACACATAGCCACAGCCACACATGCAGACATAGGCATGCATGGACGCGCACACACACACTTATCGTGGTACCTGTTGGGACCTACCGAGAGGATAATGAACATGATTTTGCAGCAACTTACCAAAATTGGGGGGAATTCTAAATTTGATAAGGGAGCTGGAATCAACCGCCCAATTTAATAAAAGAGGTTCCGTGGGATTTAGCCACAGAATACTTCCTCTATCACTTCAGCACAGGTCAATACACTCTAGTCTAAAAGATAGGGGTTTCCTGACGGTCGCTGGTTGAGGGTCTGTCCCAGGATGCACTCGGATAAATGGATGAGGGTACAGAGAAAGAGAAGAGATGGGGATGAAAGAAAAGAAGGGAATAAAGATTAAAATCAAATGCAACTGCTTCTACTACTGCTACTGCCACCACTGCACACATCCGTGTTGTAGAAAGTGAAGAAGACGTAATGAAATGTGTTTGCAGCATGCGTCTAAACTTTAAGGTGAGGTTACAAATTAAAGTAAAGTTAATAGGCAATACTAAGATTTGACATTACAGTTGACATTCTGGAATGATCTGTTGGCAGGGTGATTAAGTGTAAGCGTAAAGCAGCAAAACAGTATCAGAATAGCTTATATATAAATGTATATACCCTTTTTTAATATAAGTGAGGGAAGCTGTTCGGAAGAATATTCTTCCATTTCCAAAATGTTCCTCACAGATCTGTTTCTTGAGCCCAAATCCACCTTATCTATGATTGCTGACTTAGTTTCTTTCTTCTCTGAAGCAGACATGTATGGATTATCTGATGCAGAGGGATCAAATTCTCTCTCTCTCTCTCTCTCTCTCTCTCTCCCTCTCTCTCTCTCTTTCTCACACAGACACACACACACTTACTTTGTCAAGTTCAAGTTTTTCTTCTCGTCATTGGCAAGCGCAGTAATGATGTCACACCACAGTGCTGTGTCTGTTCTTGGCAGATGTTTTGAAAAAACATTCTAAAATTGCTTTCTGGCCTTTCCAAACAACAGCTGCTGCTATGCCAGTTAACTTGACACCAACCACATGTTATAGAGTATATTCCGAGACACTAACAATACAAAAGTGATCATCAGAATGTAATACATTTGCGCTAATTTGTGCAGAATATGCTAACATGGCCAGAATAAAAAGGAAATTACTCAGACACAAAGCAATAACACCAGTTTGCAGTTTTGCTGTACTGGTAGAGTAACGTTTAGGGCTAAGTTTATTTTTCCAGAAGGCACAGAACTGCCCAAAACAGGTCTATAATAATTAATTTAATTTAATTGAACCAATCTTGCCGTACAAACCCCATCAATAGAGGAATATAGATTAGAACAGCTTTGAACAAATTCTTGAGTGTATAGGTCTCAATTTTGAGTGTATAGGTCTTAACTGAAAACAGATACAATGTTCCAAGTGTGATTTCCATCAGACACACTGGAGGACATAGTTTTATCTGTAGTACTTCAGCAGAGAACCCAGTCTTCTTCACACGGGTCTGCATACCCATTCCTTTGTTTGCTCAAGACAGATAAGGACTGTATTAGCCATCGTCTCCTTAAGAGCCCAGAGAGCAAAGTGCAGAAATGATTGTCCCTTATCTATTCATACAGATCAATCGTATGCTGTACCACACTCCAGACCAACGATGGAACTAAGAGTCGCCAAAGCCTTCTCGCTCACTAGGCTTTTATAACCCCACAGAACAGATGTTGTGGTGCATTTCAACTGAACTTCACTCTCACTTAGGTTTCATTCGATTACACCCAGATTCCTCTTTAAACTCAACTAACTAATCAGTTACTAAGAATTCTCATTCTCCACAACACCTGCAACACCTTCTACAACACCTGCTCCTACATGTTGTACAATGTATATGTGTGACTGGGACGCCATCTTGAGTAGACTGGTAGCTCCCACTCACAGCTTCCCTATGGTTGCATGAGTGCCACTTGAGAGAGCTCTCCATCTTAATGAGGAGCACTGATGCCTGTAATATACAATTTTCACATTTGTGAAAACCATAGTCAAGCCCGGACCGAGTCGACTGACATGGTGTATCCACATCAGCCTGTTTATATGTCTGTCACGGTATGTCAGTCTACTCCTCCCAGTGTTTGTCTGTTTCTAATTGTCTCCGTCACCAAGGCTTGTTTGTGTGAATGTTACTGATCTCTCTCCATTTGTCTTTTTTCTACCATTTCTCAATTTGTCAGACTGCCTTTCTGTAGACGTTGTGTCTCCATTGTGTTACTGACATGTCCTGTGCTCTCTAACATCCTCTCTCTCTCACACACACACACACACACACACACACACACACACACACTAAAACTCTCTAACATCCTCTCTGACTTTTTCTGTTCAGCTGTACATTAATGGCCATCAGTGTTTTCTCTGTGCAGTCATCTTCTTTTGTCTTTTTCAAAACACACGCACGCGCACACACACACACACACACACACACACACACACACAAACACACACACACAGATACTGTATATAGGTTTATAGGATCTCATTAAAACAGTGATGCAGCAACTGCAGTTCTGGATTCTGCCTGCTAGACCTTTGCAGCTTTCTTCTTCTACTAGCCTCCATCTCTCCTACACACACACACACACACACACACACACACACACACACACACACCTACACACACAGACACACGCACACGCACACCTACACACACAGACACACGCACACGCACACCTACACACACAGACACACACAGACACACGCACACGAACGCACACACACACAGACACACACACACACACACACACACACACAGACACACACACACAGACACACGCACACACACACACACACACACAGACACACACACACACACCTACACATACAGACACACGCACACGAACGCACACGCACACACACTGTGAGAAGGTGAAATCCCCCCCCCCCCCCCCCATCTCACTGTGGCCCAAAGGGGGAGAGGGACTGGACTCCCCTACCTGAATGGTTTGGTCCGGGTTCAGCCACCTCTAATTGGACCAATTTAGCCCAATGGGCGGCCTGATATAAGGTTCACCTCATTGTCTAGTGAGGGGAAGACAGAGTGAACATGCTAGAAAGCTGTGAGAAGGTACATAGACCAAACCTGTGAGATTCATGACCACAGAGTTGTATCTTGTCTGTTTGGCTTTAGTTTTGTCCATTTTGTGTGTATCTGTTTTGGAGGTGGATGTCGCATTGCCCATGTTAATAAATAGAGATATATTTGATAAGAAAGCCACCATCTCTGAGCCGTGTGTGTTTTCCCATCTGCAACCCCATTCCAACCAGCCTACATCCCACATCCTGGGGTGGCCGACTCAGGCCAATCTTCACACACAGGCGCACACACACGAATGCACACACACACACACACACACACACAGGTGCAGGCACACTCACACAGGCACACACGCACGCACACACACACACACACACACACACACACAGGTGCAGGCGCACACACACACGCACACACATGCACACACGTGCGGGTGCACACACGCACACGCGCACACACACGCACGCACACACGCACACAAACACACACACGCACACACGCACACACGCACACACACACACACGTGCAGGTGCACACACACACACAGACAGTATCTTTCAGCTCCTGCTGATTTATGAGGGCCCTTCCTTCCCCACCCAACTCCACCTGACTCACTGGCCCACTTCCCCCCCCTCCTCCCCTGGGCACAGCAGTGCAGAGCACAGCCTGACAGCCAGACCAATCCTCCCCGGCTGGCCCATACACACCAGGGGGGAGAACAGGTAGGAGCTGAATCACAGAGTCCCACCTGTTTGTTTGGACCAAGTGGCGGGAGACAAAGCATGAGACATTGAAAAACACAGCAGGTGTAAGTTCAGTCTCTCTTTGCCAATGTTTTGACTCTCAGTCATTTCAGTCCCCTGACACATAAAAAACAGCATGGGAGTGGAAGAACATGGGTTAAAAAAGGGCTTTCATACATATGTTCCCGTATGCATCTCCCCGACTACATGCTCACATAGCGGAGATTTGTCATCATAGAATATGCTGTCATTTGACTGTGCGTGATTGCATGTCAATTGCTTTCATGTCATGATGGAAGATATCAAACAAATCCTTTGAACCGGTAATGTCAACCAAACACTGTGATGTCAGCCACAGATCAGATCAGGGAACAGATGAGACAGCGTCTGAGAATATCCCCAATTTGGGTGTTAGTGGCTGTCCCCCATAGAGAGGCCAAATCTCCATGATGCCGCACAGCTTCATAAAAACGTGAATCTGAAAATGGAAGTGTCAAATTGCAGCAGCAGGTCTGGTACAGAAATATTTGTATCTCACATTGTACAGATGCACTCGCAGACATGCATATGAAACTGATTCCCAACTTTATTTTTTAACTGTTAGCCTTCATTTGAAGTGTGTGTGTATGTATAGATTTAGAATGGATTTGAGATACTCCACAGAAAAAAAGGAAATGTAATGCATTGTTCAGAAAAACAAGTCCTTGGAATCAAATTAACGTTAGGAGTAAAGGGAAGATACAAGGCCTATTTAGGGCCAGTGTAATTTGAACTGTGTGAAAAGGTCTTATCTGACTCCATAGTGAAGCCTGGTTATCATTCAGTCTCTTGGGTGAGCCATGTAGGCGCTAGCCGGGCTACTAAAGGATTGGTCCTTCGAGTCATCCTCAGGGACTGGCCCGCCATCTTTTCTCATCAAAATCTTCCTTCAAACATAAAACCCAACCTGAATGAAATAACGTAGCGTTAAACAGTAAGAGATTTCCTTCTGTTAAGAGTTGTCATTTCACTTTTCTTTTTCAGTTATCGAAGCCATTGTTGATACAGCACTTCACAAATCACAAACAAAGCAGTGCCAAATCTGAAGCTGAATCCTCCAACTTTCCTTACAGTTTTTCAGATGCACTGATGGCAGGGTAGGTAAGCATGTCGTTTTCAGGTTTAATTTCAGCATTGACCATTTTCTGTGTTACACTCAGACTAACTAAAAAATAAGAAGATGGAGAAGTGTTTGAATATGTCATATATCAATATACACATTACATAATCAACTTCATGTTCTTTAAGAATTCAATATATTTTAAAACTGATGTCTTTGTCAGATATGTTTGTTCAACTGACAACCCAAACAGTTTCATCTGAACAAAGGGCCTAAATTGAAAGCATCACGGAGAGAAGTATACAGGGCAGGAGTGCGGCTGTGAGACGCTCCAGTGGAGTACACACACAGGGGACCAGAGAGGTGATGCATGCCTGGAACCCTGGCCAAGCAGGCCTGGCTGACAGCCCCACTGATGCTCCATCTGCCAGGGCAACAAAGGGTGCAGAAACGTCCTCTGTTGCCCAACCCCAAATGGGCACACACACACATCCACACATCTCTCTCTCTCTCTCACACACACACACACATCCTCTCTCTCTCTCTTTATCTCTCTCTCACACACACACACACACACACACATACATCCTCTCTCTCTCTCTCTCTCTTACACACACACATACATCCTCTCTCTCTCTCACACACACACACATACACAAATAATACAGTGCCACAACACAAACACCCCCGCCCCCTCTCTTTCTCTCTCTTTCTCTCTCTATCTCTGTCTCTCTGTCTTTCGCACACACACACACACACACACATACACAAATAATACAGAGCCACACCACAAACACCCCCCTCTCTCTCTGTCTCTCTCTCTCTCTCTCTCTGTCTGCCTCTCTCTCTGTCTGTGTCTCTTTCATAATCACCATTACCGAGCTGTACAGTCTCCTTCTCCTCTTCTATGTTGTTGAGTCCAGATTGTTGAACATGGCTGATAACAATGACAAGGACAGAATGACAATGATGATAATGACTATAACCACAATGGGTATCAGAAATGCAATGGCAATGAATCAATGTGAGCAGCAAAACAGACAAAAGATTCAAATAATAAGAGGTTCTGGCAGTGATTGTGATGAGTGACACTGTTATTGTACTAGTCAATACATTTTGAGTTGTTTACACTTGTTTTGTATTGGTGTGTGTGCGTATAAGTTGCTTGTGTATGTGAGGGAGTGAGTGAGTGTGTTATTTGTGTGTGTGTGTGTGTGTGTGTGTGTGTAAGAGAGAGAGAGTTTGTCTGCTTGTGTGTTTGAGTGTGTGTGTGTGTGTGTGTGTGTATTTAGTGTGTATTTAGTGTGTACGTGTGTGTATGTCTATATGTATCTGAGGTTTTCTACGAGTTTGTGTACGTATGTGTGTGTGTGTATGTGAGTTTGTCTGCTTGTGTGTTTTTGTGTGTGTGTGTGTGTGTATGTGGTGTGCACATATGTGTGTGTGAGTTATCCTGTGTGTGTGTGTGTGTGTGTGTGTGTGTGTGTGTGTGTGTATGTGGTGTGCACATATGTGTGTGTGAGTTATCCTGTGTGTGTGTGTGTGTGTGTGTGTGTGTGTGTGTGTGTGTGTGCATGTGTGTGTAGGAGATGGAGAGAGTGAGGGTGTAACAGGTTGATGAATGGAGGTGTGTGATACACAGAGCAGGTCCCACTGTGTCTGCATGATCTCTTTCTTCGACCTTCGCTTGCACCACAGCAGGAAGAGACAGAGCCGTCACAATCAATCTTCATCACCCCTGTTGTCTCTCCCCCAACCCCCCCCCCCCCAACAAAATACTTACCACAGTGCACTATTCTCTCTCTTCACAGCCAAGTTACATATTTTATATTTTATCACTCCACGTTTGCCAGAAATATTCTCGGAGTATCAAACACAGGCGGGGGCGAAATGCTGTTTGTCCCGAAACAAAAAGTCATTTTTCTCTTCTCTTCTCTTCTCTTCTCTTCTGTCCCCTGGATTTTCTATTCTCTCTATTCTCGCCGGAGACATCAAATGACTCTGAGGATATCACCAACATGTCCCCTTTTACCAAAATTGATTTATTACAACAAAAACCCTTTCCCATCGCCTCTCTCTCCGAGCTCAGTGTTTACAGTTCTTACTCAGGACACACCACCCCTGTCATCATCAGGACACTGCATCAGCACACACCACCCCTGTCATAATTCCTCATGTCACCTTAAAGCACACACCTCACAAACCGTTCAGAGACTTTCTTATCTTTCCTCTCTCAAACAACCACCAGGGAGTCTCCACTCCCTCTGAAGTCCCCTCTCCCCGTGTTGTGAGAAGAGTTGGGGGAAATGTGAGTGCGTTTAACCTCACTGACACCTGTCATCACCATGTAGTAATATTTGTAGAGACCGACAGCCGGTTCAATTCAATTCAATTCAATTCAATTCAATTCAATTTTATTTATATAGCACCATAACAATACAATTGTCTCTAGGCGCTTTACAGAGCCCAGAGCCTGAAACCCCCTTAGTGCAAGCACAATGGCAACACGGGCAAGAAAAAAAACCCTGTTAGTCAGGAAGGAACCTTAAGCAGAACCACGGCACATAAGGGGGAACCCATCTGCTTAAGGTCGGCCGGGTGGAGATAGGAAGGGGGGAAGGGGGGAGGGTTGTGTGGCAGAAGGGGAAGGGAAACAACAGGTGTTGTACATAGCCTGCATTTGGTAGATGTACATAATATATATACAGACATCCAGTGGTAAATACATGATACAGACAAGACCAGTTTAGTGGATATACACTGTGCTGATAGGGTTACTATTACAGGGGTAAGGGGAGTAGGAACAGAGAAACATGTCGATGGTGGCAATAATATATATTGTATATAAATGATAGCATAGGGTATGAGGTAGAGTAAGTGTACGGCAGTGCAGTGGCGGTGGGTGCAATTGGTCCAGGGTTTCTGCAGGTAGACCGGGTGGAGAGACTACAGCAGCGTCCCATGGCGAAGATAGTCTAGATTAGGAGAGAAAGAAAAAGAACAGAGTGAGTGGGTTATTATAGGCATTAGCAATGTGATAAGAAAGGAGAGGGAGAGGGAGAGAGAGAGAGAGAGGCTGCCTGGCTGGGTGTATGGGGATTTTATTTAGTATTTAGTTGGCTGGTGACAGTCGCAATACGCGCCGTGTGCTGTACCCGGGATCTTCCGCACTCCTTCACGGTACAACATACGCTGTCTGTAGCCCAGTTATGTTGATTAGGGGGGTATTGCATGTGTTTTAGATGTGTTTAGCTATTCTGGCATTTAGCATTTAGTTTGGTTTGGCATTTAGTTTGGTTTAGCATTAGTTATGTTTAGTTATGCTGCCATTTAGCAATTAGTTTGGTTTGGTACATATGGAGATTTTAGTCGTAAGCTTTGTTAGGGTTGCAGGGTACAACATACGCTGTCTGTAGCCCAGTGATATACTTTTTTTTTTTTTTTTTCTTATGTGTTCAGTTATGTCTAGTTATGCTTGCTGACTGGCTGGCCCAGCAGGTGATGGGTTTGTTGACGCAATTACTTATGGCACGGTTCACCGTGTGTAACTTGTAGTTGTGATTCCTACTTTGAGGAGTCGAGGTCTAAGATAATTCATTTCTTTTAGCATTCAGATGGAACTGGCTACGTACGAATGTCCTCCTGAATCTGTTCAGTCTGTCCTCTTCAATCTGTTCAGTATGTCCTCTTAAGTCTGTCCAGTCTGTCTTCCTCAGTCTGTCTTCTTCAATCTGTCCAGTCTGTCTTCTCCAGTCTATCTTCTTCAGTCTGTCCAGTCTGTCTTCCTCAGTCTGTCTTCTTCAATCTGTCCAGTCTGTCTTCTCCAGTCTATCTTCTTCAGTCTGTCCAGTCTGTCTTCTTCAGTCTGTCCTCTTCAGTCTGTCCAGTCTGTCCTCCTTGGTGGTATTTCGTCTCTCTCCCTCTTTCCTGGTGAGATGTCAGATTTTTTTTCTAAATAAAACAAACAAAGCTTTAAATCCCCTCCACATTGAATGGCCTAATCCCTCTCGAGGACCAAATTCAATACTGTGGCCTTTCAGCTTTGGCAGCACACATCTGCTTAGTCCACATGTGTTTAGCCCACAGTACCTGATTGATATGGCATCACTTTGTGTAGATGTTCAATAGAGAGCTATCTTTCCAGTTTAACTGAGTAGAACGGTGGCAGATTCATGATAATTGTCTCTTTCCACTCCCAAATATGCCATATTTACCACACACATAAGGGGGGCTATGTCCTAGTGAGGCCCAACACAGATATAATATTATATCTTTCATATATTTTATTCCTCTCTCCTGGCATTCTTATAGTTTAATTTATATCAGTGAGGACATTCTAAGCCCTGGCTCAACACTGACCTCTGGTGGTGATTGTGTGCACTAATTGTTTTCTTCACTTCTAGTGTTCGTTCAACTCCCACAGCACAAGTTGAGAAGGTGACAAAAGGGGAAGACCCCACAAGGAGGAAAGAGGCCCCAGTGTGTCGCATCATGTAACACTTATAACAGCCAGATAAGAAACTATAGAAAGGGAAGGAACAGTCTTCTGCTGCTGGTTCAAAGAGTCATTAGTCATTCAGGAAATGAGTCTTACCAGGGCTTGAAGTAGGAATCAGAAAACAGTGTCTTCAAACCTCCCACCATCCTGCCTGACATCTCTGCTGCTCTGTTGCACAATTTTCCCCTGCAGGTATGCATGTCTACTCATATCTCTCTCTAATCCTCCCCCTTTTCACTCTCTCCATCCCTCTCTCTTTTCCTCTCCCCCTCTCCCCTGCTCTCCCTCTCTCTCTCTCTCTTTCTCTATCACTCATACCTGTATCCCTGGAGGAGTCGACTCTGGAAAGGACCAGGCCCTAGTTTGGCCCATATGTGCTTGAACCATGCCAGCTCAGGACCAGATTCAGATTCAGATTCAGATTCACAGCCAGCTGGTAACAATCTGGCACAGCCGCCAGCCGGGTTGTCCCCTGGAGTCATAATAAAAACCAGCACAGTAATTATAGGTTTACGGCATTACAACGAGTGTGGGCAAGAGCGATCATGTTCAAGATCGACAGCTTTGATGAGCCTAGCGAGCTCCTCCGCTGTTAAAGTTGTCTGCTGCGTGCCCAGCATCCGTGTTACGTGCGTCGACCGAAAGGTCTTGTGAGTGCATGCACACATAAACCTCCTCTGCCCACTACGGAGAATCACAAACACACGGGGAGGATGAGCACAACAACGCGGCCGCAGTAACAAAAAGCGGCCCTCGCCATGGCAACACGTCCCACGTTCAGCGCTTGGAGGGCAGAGGAGGAGGGGGCACGAGGGCCAGAGGTTCTTCCGAGCCCAAGTGAGAGAAGCTGGTCTGACCTGCATTTGAATGGCCATGCATATTCATCCATGAATACGCTTACCTATTCATCTCGTTCGCTGGGAGAGGAGAGGAGGCAGAGACAGACGCAGTGGAGAGGGTGTTTATAAGTGGTTGCCATGGGAGAGAAGGATGACTGAGCTCACAGGGATTGGATGGAACACAACTTTAGTTTAGTGTGAATTAAAATTTACATTACTGATTAAATAATGATATGAAATCTTAACTGAACAGATACAGGGCTTCTACCGAAGAATTCCATAGCCAACATTCTGCGTTGTTTAGGCCTGTTTGTATCCACCATACTATTGGGCGTCAGGGGGCGAGTTCACATCAGGGCCACTCAGATTGACAGCTGGCTCACCCAATCAAGAGTGTTGTAGCCTATGGTTTGAAATTGAGAGAAGGACAAAAAAAACATGTCACAAAAATAAGTTAAAATAAAATGTACTTAATAAATTATAATTCTGCTCTACAAAGCTTTAAGAATACAATTGCCCAATAATTCATAACTGAAGTGAATGTAAGTGCTTCAAGACATCATATACGGTGTTGACCAGAGACAAATGTGATGTGACACAGAAAAACACTGTGTAATATTTATAGTGCCTTTATGACTGATATTTTGAAAGAGGTCATTGAATACAATGAAATACAACAGCTAAACTTAAGTGACCTAACCTGAATACCCTCATATCAGCTTCCTGATGGTGCTCGTTTTCAGGAAGCTTCACTGAGAGACTAGAGCTACGGTTTGAGGAAGTCTGAGGCACTTGTGGGTGATGTGTGTCATGAGTTTGCAATGGAGGTTTCCTGTTAAGGGCGGGCCCATTTGCAGCTATTAGCCTATCACTGTCATCCCAATGGCGACAGTTATGATTGACATGGACGGACAGTGGTGGCAGGGCTCGTATATCTTGCGCTGACAGCATGATAAACTGAGCCAAGTCTTTCTTTTTTAACACAGGAATTCACTTTGCATTGATGAGAATGTCACTACCCACTGTCTTGTCACAGATACAGCAACAGCATAAATCATCCACGGTTGGGAATGACGGAAAATAAAATGTAAATACGATCGGGAATAAAATGTAAATTTACCCCACCATATCTCTCTCTCTCTCTCTCTCTCTCTCTCTCTCTCTCTCTCTCTCTCACTCTCTCTCACTCACTCTCTCTCTCTCTTTCTCTCTCAGTAAAATGCAAGCATCAGCATGAGCAGTCCTCAACTCTATTCTAAAACACAGTGACAGCCCTGACCCCGTCCCTGTTGGAGTGAAACACCGCCCCATCTCTGGGCACCACCCGCCACATCGTGCCCCGTCTGAGTTCATGGAGTTCATTGAACTGAGACGGGGCTAGATACAGGCCCACGGGATAATGGGAAGCGTCGGGTTAATGGCTGTAAGCTCTCAAACAATAGGTTTCGAGCTACTCCTGTGTGAAAAGAGAACCAATTTCACGTAAGAAAGAAAGAAGTGGGAGAGGCTTAAAAGTAAACGCCGCCCATAGAAGCAAGACAGATAAGATGTTGAGACAGAGCGATGGAGGGCTGCTTATTCTTCCCTTGCTGTTGATTCTCTGGAACAGATGGTTTCCTCTGCGTAGGTCTACACACTTCCTCTGTGGCAGTACAAGTCATGCAAAATAGTTTGCAAAGATAAATCAGCATGGTAAAAGGCAGGCACCAGGCGCATCTGCAACACACTCGCACCCACACATACACACACACAGGCTCGTTCACACACACACACACACACACACACACACAAACACACAAACACACACACACACACACACACACACAAACACACAAACACACACACACGCTCGCTGACACACACACACAAACACACACACACACACAGTGTGCTTATGTGTCTCTATCACACACAGTGGGCCTATGTGCCTCTATCACACGCAGTGGGCCTATGTGCCAATACACCGTGGGTTTGTCCTCTCCTCACTTTCTTTAGTCATTTCTTCCTTTGCATATTTTTTTTTCTGCTAAAGGTACATTTGTACTGATATGTTTTCAAGCTGCTGCATTGTCACTTCCTCCCTCTCCCTGTTTCTGACTCTCTCTCTCTCTCTCTCTCTTACACACACACACACACACACACACACACACACACAGAGACACACACACACAGAGACACACAAACACACACCCGAACATACGCCACAGACACCACAGAGAGAGGGAAAGAGAGAGGGAGACAGACAGAGAAAGAGTCGGAGAGAGAGAGAGTGAGAGACAGAGACTGAGAGACAGAGAGAGAGAGTGAGAGAGAGAGAGACAGAGAGAGAGAAAGTGAGAGAGAGAGTGAGAGACAGAGAGAGAGAGAGAGAAAGTGAGAGAGAGAGTGAGAAAGAAAGTGAGAGGGAGAGTAAGAGACAGAGAGAGAGAGAGAGAGAGAGATAGTCAGAGAGAGAGAAAGTGAGAGAGAGTGAGAGAGAGAGAGAAAGTGAGAGAGAGAGTGAGAGAGAGAGAGAGAGACAGAGATAGAGAGAGTGAGAGTGAGAGAGAGAGAGAGAGAGAGTGAGAGTGAGAGAGAAATGTAACACCTGACCTAACAAGCGGACCTAGCCATTACAAGCACAGAGAGCAAAGAGATCCTCTCCCGACCCACCCCACCCCTCCACCCCTCCACCCCTCCACCCCCCTTGGTAGCATGTCTGCTTTCCATTTTTTTGCACCTGGTTATTACCCAAACAGCCGCTATGACATGCAGCAGACAGGGGCGCCATGGTGACAGCTGCAACGGCAGCGCCTCCCCGGACCAGTCAGGGGCCGAGCATCCACTCCTCCACTCCTCCACTCCTCGTCTGACTGACAACTCCCTGCATCAGCCACTCACACATCATCATAATAAGGTGCCACCGCGGGAGAAAAGGGAGGGAGAGGTGGACAGAGAAAGACAGAAAGAAAGATTTGAAGATGGAGATGGAGAGAGAGAGAACAGAAAGAAAAGGTAAAGAGGTAAAAGATAGAACGGAGAGGTGGACAGGGTGATGATGATGAACTGGAATAGACCAAAAGATGACAGGGAATAAGAAGCGCCATTAGGTGACAACAAAGTAATGATGTGGCATAGCATCTTCATCATCATCATCATTGTTTATTCAAGGAGAATTGACTGAGCACAGGGCTCTTTTGCAGCAATGCCCTGATTGAGGCTACATAGTACAGAAGAACAATAAATAAACAAACCATAACAAAACAAAACAGACAAAATAAATAAAAAAAAACACATTAAACAACTCAGAAATTAAGTATAATTTTTTTTAATAAAATAACATAAAAAAAATTAATCAGAGAATCATTTAAAACAACAGCATTGAGGCACATCCTTATTATCTAAAAGGCTCTTAAATTTAAAAAGTTCATTGTTGATAAACCCAAATAAAGAGTGGACAGTGCACTTTCACTGCAGACACAGTCCTGCTGAAACCCTCTGATCTGATGGGATAGAACTCGCTGGGATGCAAGGGCTGAGCGCTGGAGCTGAATCTTTAATCAAGCCCCTGTGGTTGATGGTAGCCTAAGGTCGTATAGCTGAAGACCATTTTCTGGCCTGTGTAAAGTATAATACTAACTGTATTAATATATTGTATATATGTGTAATAGTGATTAAGTTTAAGAGCAATGGTGTCCAGAAGATTTTGGCTGAATTGAATATGTACGGCGAGATGTTTCAACAAAGTGTGATGACACTGGATTAAGATATGGATTTAAAACCACTTCTTCTTCACTTAAAAACTCCAAATTTCGTTTTGACAATGAAGGCTTTTCTATTCTATTCTAACTTAACAGGGACATAATTCATTATTTATCCAGCTACTCATCGTGCATGCGGTATCTAGAGGTCTGATCAGCATGCAGCATTTGGCCTTCTGCTTTGTTTTCTTGTGGTTAGCCATTTACATGAAAACATTCATTTGGTTGTGGTCTGTATGAGGTACAAAGGTACAGATCTCTCTCTCTCTCTCTCTCTCTCTCTCTCTCTCTGTGTGTGTGTGTGAGTGTCTCTCGCTCTGACTCTCTCTCCCTTCATCTCCGTACTCCCTTCCTCTACTGTAGGAAAGCTACTTGGCAATCACCATGACTTGGAATGCTTGGAATGCCATGGCACAGACTGTATTGATCACAGTGGAAGATTTGACTGTTGGGAATGATATGGTCTATGTCAGAAAGACTGGACTTTGGAACCAAATGTGACTACTGTCTCCCCTATGCCTGTGCACCAGGTTTGATGACAAATGTATCACTCACACACACACACACACACACACACACACAGGCCTACTCATTTGCATGGAAGATAATTTATGATAATTAACAAAGATCTCTCCTCTGATAACATATTGGCTGCCTCAACCAGAGTTACAAAGTGTCAAAAGTTTAATTTGCATAAATGTTATTCAATCTAGGCAAAATGAAGTATATACTGTATACTATATTGTAGTATACTGACTTTTGTGATGATGATTGTATGTATTTTTAAACCAGGTTTCTAAATATCTGGATGTTGACATCTTGTTGATCATTTCATGCAAAACATTAGTTCTCTCTGGCATCATGTATGTATGTATGTATGTATGTATGTATGTATGTATGCATGTATGTATGTATGTACGTATATATACACCTTATGTACTGTATGTATTTAGTGATCTACTTTTTAATCTATTTTTGTTTATGATCCCAACTCTCTATATGTATCTATGATGTATCTATGATAACAACTGATGATACTGATGAAAACTAATGTAAACAGGAACCAATTCAGGTAGGGTTCAATAAATATTTAATCAAACAAAAATAAATAATCAATCAATAATCAATAAATCAAGCAATAATTAATCAACAAATGATTTACAATAAATCATTCAAGTCTCTGCCACTAGGCCTCTCTCTTCATGGCCTCCCCCCCTGCTCTCCGTGAAGGGGCAGTAGGCTTGGAGACCTTCTGGTGGTGGAAAACACAAGAGGCCCCAGGAGGAGCTTGCTGAGGACCCTGGGTATGAGGTGGTACCCTGGGCCCCTCATGCTTTAAGTGGGTTGTGTGTGTGGCCGGCGGTGTGGGGACTGTGGTGCTGGCCATGGTGGACCTCGGGTTCGTTGCCCTTGGGTTCCTTTCTGATCAGAATTGAAGTTGAGTTATTCTGAAGTCTTCCAACTGGCTTGTTTAACTGAACACTGGCGATGGCAGAGTGGGTTCAGGTTTGCACTCCTGGACAGCGAGACCTCAGACGGGTGCAGGAACCATGACCTGCATTGGGTTACTGAGGCCCCGAGGAACCAGACCTGCATTGGGTTTTATGGGGGCCCGCTAGGAACGCTGGACCCAAGCATTGGGTTTATGAGGCCAGGATCCTACGCGCCCCCTCTGGGTTTGGGTTGGGATTGCGCTGCACTCCCTAATGTTTACCAGATCAGGGCATCCTTTTGCCCCCCTCTATCGGCCAAGCTGGTCAGTGTCCTGGATTAGCCGCCCTGCAGTTTCTTTAGACGTCAGCACTGCAGCCTTCTGGTGTGGTCCATGGTTCCTTGTCTCAGGTCTTTTCGTTTTTTCATACTTGTTCTCCAGCTTGTGGGAGATCTGATCAAGGGGCGTCTTACGCCTGCCTGGGGCACTTCTGGCGTGAGGGGCGCAGGTGAAGGGAGCCACTTTGGCCGTCTTCCGCATGAGCTTCCTGTGTGGGGCCCTGGAAGTGGGTATCAGCTGCTTAGAGACGTGTACTTTTCTGCTGGTATCCAACTTGTCTCTATCTCCTACTTCAGGTTGCGCTGTGATGTCTGATGTTTTCTTGAGAGGATTCTCTCTGCATACCTCTTCATCTCTTTCAGGGCCACGTTTTCTTTTTCTGTCTTTCACTTTGCCACGATTGTTATCATGACTTTTCTTGGACAGGTTGGCATTAGATTTGTTCTTGCCATCAGGCATCAGCGCTTGTTTCCTAACTCTGGAATTCTGAAGTCTGCATGGTGGTCTCAAACTGGTGGTAGGTTTCACCAGAGCAGTTGCTTTCAATCCAAAATATGGTTTCTTGGTTTGATTCTTCATGTAATCTTGACCTTTGACCCTGAGATCCTCATAGAGAGTATTTGCAGAGCTGCTAGTTCCTGGAGGCTGTGAGATGCTCTTGGTCTCTAAACTGGCCAAGTGTGGTTCAACCTTGGGCCAACCAGGTCCTTCCATGGCTGTGGGTTAGCTGTAGGCTCAAGAGGCCACTGAACCAGAAGATGTTCACGTTCAGCCAGCACACTGCAGTCCCATTGCCCATTCCTGGTGATCCTGGCAGCCTGCTCTCTTTGCCGCTGGGCCTCTCTTTTCATGGCCTCCCTGTCTGCTCTCTGTAAAAGGGTGATGGGCTTAGAGACCTCCCTACAATGAAAGGCACGACATACCGCAGGAAGAGTTGGATGAGCGGCATCGATATGCGGTGGTGACTCTGGGCCTCCCCACATGCCAGACTGGAGGTTGGCATAGCCCATGGTGGGGTCTCTTTGGAGGACATGGATGGACCAATGAACCAGAAGCATTCACCGCCTGCCCCGTTATCAGGCTTTGGTGCACATGGCTGCCGACTGGTCCAGGGGAGACTCCTTCATCTCCTGCAGGTCTTGGACTCTTGGCTGGCCTGTGGCCACCAGATCCTCCCCAGTGGTGGTTATCGGTGACTCCAGAGGCCAAATAATGGGCAGGTGTTTACGTTCAGCCAGCACACTGCAGTCAATGCCATTCTTGGTGATCCTGGCAGCCTGCTCTCTTTGCCGCTGGGCCTCTCTCTTCATGGCCTCCCTGTCTGCTCTCTGTGAGGGAGCGATGGGCACAGAGGACTCTCGGCAGTGGAAAGCAAGGGGCACATGTGGCACAGCAGTAACACCGCTGCTGCTCTGACTGTGGCTCCTGGCTTCCTGTCTGCCATGTTGTCCTGCTGTGGCCACCAGATCTGCCATGGTGGCTGTTGGTGACTCCAGAGGCCAAATAATGGGCAGGTGTTTGCGTTCAGCCAGCACACAGCCATTAGTACCATTCCTGGTGATTGTGGCAGCTTGCTCTCTTTGCCGCTGGGCTTCTCTCTTCATGGCCTCCCTGTCTGCTCTCTGTGAGGGAGCAATGGGCTTAGACACCTCCCTACAATGGAAGGCACGAGACACCCCAGGGAGAGATGGATGAGCGGCATCGATATGCGGTGGTGACTCTGGGCCTCCCCACATGCCAGACTGGAGGTTGGCAATGCCATGGTGGGGTCTCTTTGGAGACACTGGATGGACCAATGAACCAGAAGCATCACCGCTGCCCATTATCAGATTTGGTGCACATGCTGCCACTTCAGGGAGACTCTTCATCTCCAGCAGGTCTTGGACTCTTGGCTGGCCTGTGGCCACCAGATCCTCCACAGTGGTGGTTATCGGTGACTCCAGAGGCCAAATAATGGGCAGGTGTTTACGTTCAGCCAGCACACAGCCATTAGTACCATTCCTGGTGATTGTGGCAGCCTGCTCTCTTTGCCGCTGGGCCTCTCTCTTCATGGCCTCCCTGTCTGCTCTCTGTGAGGGAGCAATGGGCTTAGACACCTCCCTACAATGGAAGGTACGAGATACCCCAGGGAGAGATGGTTGTGGGGCGTGGGTATGAGGAGGTGACCTCGGGCAGTCAGGCCTCTTAAGGGAACCGCTGAGGCCCTCATCCAGCAGGCTATTGGGGGAGCTGCTTGATTCTGGCCACTGAACTGGTATGTGCTCACGTTCAGCCAGCACCCTACAGTCCACACCATAGCTAGTCATCCTGGCAGCCTGCTCTCTTTGCCGCTGGGCCTCTCTCCTCATGGCCTCCCTCTCTGCTCTCTGCCAGGGAGCGATGGGCACAGAGACTTCTTGGTTCGCTGAGGATGCTGCCTCTGCAGGGAGGCTATTAACCTCCTGCAGGCGTTGGAGGCCTGATCCAGTCACGAGCAGGAACTTTGGCTGAGCAGTGTTGACTAGATAGATGTAGTAGCCAGAGAGGTCCTCATGTGGCTGGTATCCATTGTCATTTGGCAAGTTAATGGCTTCAAAACCAGGCATGAATGCTGTTGTAGAAAAAGACAAACATATTACTGAAGATGAGGTTCTGTGTTCAGTATTTTTCAGGTATAAAAGTGGTTATTCAAAGATCGAAAAATGAAGGAAAACACTTACCCATGCCATGAACAAAGGTGCCAAGTGTCTGCAGTGGCAAGACTTGCTGTACACCTAAAGAAAGAAGAGGTATTCATGAAAACATCGAAGGAATCATAGGAATTTGACAATTATGGTCTACATTTAGGAACTCAACATACCTTCATCGCAGTAGAAGTAATTCTTGAGATCACAAGGATGAAAAATCATCGCCATCCTGTTCTCCATAATAAGCAATATATCTCTCAAAAGTGAATTGTGGGTTGCAGTTTCTCTGAAAATGTCAGTAATGGATCTCTTGAACACAAACATTCTACTTTGACAGAAGTAGAACTCTGGCGCATTCCACTTTGAAAATGGCTCCATCGATGATGTCACAACATTCTGAATCTGGCCATCTCATTGTTGGCCCCTCCCCTTATTCTTCTACTTGTGAATTTGATCAGAAAACCTTTTAAAAGCATTTACTACGTATATGTTATTCTTGAACAGAGAAGTGTTCAGTGTTTGGAAGCTTGTAGTGCCACTTAATTCCCCATACATGTCATGTCCTGTCAGACATTTAATGATCAATATCTTAAAGTCAAGCTATTATGAAAGCATAGTATCTTAGCTTTCCTGAAACCACTACATGTCTAGTTTCACGGCTTATTACATTGGAAATGCTTGAAACACTCAACACATTTGAAGCAATATGAAAATATTAAATTACATCATATTAATCTCATATATTTGTGTTGAACGGGGTGGAGAGAAGTTAGGTCACACCTACATTTATAATAAAAAAAACAGAAACCTGTGGGATGTGACCATGAACGTTTGCCTACGTAACATGGCTTATCTGAGTAAACATTTAGGGCCAGAGCCTGCACTCTGAAAAAATGGTGGGTTGAAAATAACCCAAATTATAAGAAATGCTATAACTGTATCAACTCAATGCAACTACTCTTCTATTTACTTAGGAGAAATTATTCCCATCTGACTGTTTCATTCATATTAATTCAGTTGTTATCATATTTTTATGAGTCTGCAAGTTGATGCCTCCAGTGAATAAATGACTTAATGGCTTAATTAATTTAATCGTTCTTTTATTCTCTCTCCTTTCTCTCTCTTGTCGTAAGACATTGACTATGACATCTCTGATTTTCCTTCCTCTTGTTTGCAGGTCTCTTGAAAACAAACCGGCTTAACACACTGAACAAACTTCATCTGTCTCAAAAATCATCTGTGCTTTGGCTTTCTCTCTATTGTCTGTAGATGGGGGGGGGGATGATGGTCCTGATGTTCCAAATCATCAAACTCTGTCCAGCCTGGCTCAAGAGCAGGCATCAGAGGTGCTGGAGCAGCACGCCAGCGCACCACTTTCCCCCCCAGAGACTGATAACACAACACCTGGGCACATCCAGCTAGCATAGCATAATCGCTACATGGCTTGGCTTTGGATGACATATGTTTTGCCAATGTTCGTTTGTTGATTTGGTTTGTTAACTGGATATTACTGTTGTGATATTCTTGTTCATAGTTAGGTGATTTAGGTAGCCGCTTCGCCAAACCGCTACATTGATGTTAGTTATAGTTATAGCACCCCGACACAGGGTCTTGCATGCAAACTAACTATCTTTTGCTCTAACCTGGCACCAGTATCGTACACAGACTACATTCACATCTGTTGGCCTTGAACATAGCTACACAGGCGGAGAGGACACTCATAGCTTCCGTACTGGACATTCCTACTCTCACCCGAGCACATACAGAACATTCAAAAGCAGAACAAAGGAACAGACTTTTGGTCACAGGCTCACACACTCACTTACTCACACTCACACACACTCACTCACTCACTCACTCACACACTCACACACACACACACACACACACACACACACACACACACACACACACACACACACACACACACACACACACACACACACACAGACACAGACACAGACACACACACACACACACACACACACACACCCCCCATTAGTTCATTAGTTAGATACATCTAGTTAGATGTTTTCCTTTTAATAGTTTTCTAAATAAATGCATTAATTGTCTATTTAATGTTGCACAATAGGAAATGCTGCCAACCTCTTCTATTCAGAACTCACAAGACCTTCAACCTTTACTAGATATTGATATAGTAATTTGTAATTAAATGATTAATCAGAGTTACAAATTGATAGTATATTTTATGAGAATGATTTATGAGACCGATTTGTGATTTTTAGTTTTGACCACCTTGGTAGACACCATGCTGCATCTAGGGTTAGGGCCTTTATGTGTTCAACTGAATTTATCTGTTGGTGTGTTTAAATATTTAGTCGGGTGAGATCACCAACATTTTATTGGTGCCATTCTCAGGATAGCGCCAACATTAACTTGGTGGCCATCGTGAGGAGAGTTTCATCATGTATGCAGAATTGCACTCACATTTATTTGGCGCATGTCCACAGAGATAATCTACCTACAGTCATTGGTGCCTTCCGTGTGAAGATGGTGACCTGTTGTCCTTACATACTGTATATTTCTACCCTTGTGTGAGGACAAAGCCAATGTCCTTACATCATAGATGCACAAGTGTAAAAAAAGAAAACAACAAATCCCTTTTACATTTCAGCAATCGAGGCTCAATTCAAGTGTACCACGTTTAATTTATAGTCATGTGCATCTTGGTTGAAAGCAACTGTCGTTGTGTCACTGTGGTCATAAATATCTGTATCTACACCTGCAGCTTAAAATGTAATTTATATTTAAAGTGCCGTTTTTGAAGCATTGCGTGGCTGTTTGAATTTAGCAATGGAAGATCCTGACATGATCTGCCACACATTCCCTTGATTCGGGTGAGAGACGATGACTGAGGCGGAACAGCGCCCTTCTGTAGCAGTAGGAAAGGTTCAAGTCATGCAAAACATCGCAGTAAGCAGGATATGCAGTTTAACAAGGGGAAGTGGCTCAGAGATTAGTCTCCTTCCGTCAGTAAATGCACCTGCCCTTTTCGCTTTGGCGCTTCGATATGAAAACCGTGGATGACTTAGTAACTACCTTTGAATACATGTCAGTTAAATAGTAATTATAAGAACTCATATTGGTTCATATAGGTTCAGTTAATCATCACACGCCGTGTCTTACAATTGTACACCCTTTACAGAGAAGCCAGGAAAAATAACGTATCGAGTGGAGGAGGACTTGGGCTAATTGTGCGCACATCGTGTTGATGTTCTTGCTGTTGGTAAAGTGGTACGTGGTAGGTAAGGACAAACCCTTCATGTTTTACAATGCGTTATTTTATAATGCCTTACAGGTGTTCAATCACCTTCTCTATATTGATCGACGTGTGGTTAACACCAACGTTACACTGGCGTAAAAAAAAATGTCTGCTTTTATTATTTACGTCTATTTATTGGGGTGTTAAATTAAACGTGTTTATAGTTAATAGTTTCATGTGTTGTTATATATTGCTGCTTCATTACTCAATGGCGACGCGGTCGCGAACGAATGCCATATGTCATGGTATTCTGCAGGTTAGACTGTCATAATCAAATAAATAGATCGTATGTACAATTTGAATGATCCGTGGACATATATATTTGTTTTTTCACTGGGTCAACTTGTGTTGGGTTTATGTGCGCATGTTTCAGAGCGAGTTTGGGTCTGAAATGGGGACAGGGGGGGTAAGTTGACTGTAGTGAGCCCACACACCAGCGACGTCTAGTCTCCAGTCGTGCCAATGAGCCTGTCTGGTGTTGTAATTAAAGTCTCCACATTTGAATAGGCTAAACTATGCAAAGC
>NC_045175.1:660031-667531 GCF_900700415.2 Clupea harengus | reverse complement strand
CCGTAACTCTGATATGTATATTTTCATTATTGAGTAACACATACACATACATTTTATTCTCACGAAATGTAATTGCACAAGGGGCACTTGGGGCATGAATTACCGATGTCACAACTTTGAATATGCAATACAATGCGTGTGAGTGGTTGTAAGTATTTTGACATTGTGACACAGCCATCTTTGTTTTGCCTTTCTGGTCAAGCACCAGGATTGAAGTAAATATTAAACAATGACTACACCTTTAAGATAAGGTGAGGTAATGCCTCATGTCATGACCTACAACTACCTCTCCACATACCATAAAGGAATGAACTTCATGTCACGCCTTCATTCTCCAAAAGAACGGGGCTTTTCGCATGGCAGGCCCTTGTGAGTTTTGACTTCCCTCTGGCGGCCATAAAATGTAGTGCATATCTCTGTCAACTGTACATTTTTGCTACACTGCTGGTCAAACTGATCCTGTTATAATGTCTATGTATTTTAATGTTTGGATTGTATTATATAGAACTAATGTCATGAAATATCATTCAGACACAGTTAATATCTAGGTGAATGCTTTATAGTTTTATACTGTACTTCAATGTCTAGGCCAGTGTTCATTAAAGTATATGTTAGTCAATCCAAAGGTGGCAGTTACATTTCATTACACATTTCGTTACATTTCACACAGGTGCCTTCGTGCAACACATTTCACTAATTCAAAAAATGTACTTCTTATATAATATGCAAGCACATTGTGTGGACTTAACACACTTGTGTAGTTCACACAGGTTGACACATTACATAGTCACAGTCTCCCGTAAGATTCTTCAGTAACTGCTCTCAGTGTTAAAGGAACTCTGAACTTACTACAGCAGTCAGAGAAGAGCTTTTATGTCACCTGTCCTGTCTCCATCTACTACAGTTTGCAGTTTTACAGAAGTTTGCGACCATTAGGACAGCATTTCCCTTGCCCCTTGCCTGGGGTCTGTTCTACATTCTATACTGTGTTGTAAAGTATACTCTGTTGAAACTAACTTTGTTGTTCTAATTAGTTAAATACAAAAGTGTTGTGAAAATGTTCAGGTGTGTTCATCTGCTCTGAAGTAGGACTGAAATACACTGCTCCGGTCTGTGTCCATGTGTGTCGTGTCTGTCTAACCATGTGTCTGTAACTCTGTCTGTAATTCTGTGTGCGTCTGTCTGTCTGTTACTTCCCTCTCAGACACGAAAATGACGTGCAGCACTTTAAGGTGATGCGGGACAGCCGGGGTCAGTACTACCTGTGGACGGAGAGGTTCACGTCCATCAACAAAATGGTGGAGTACTACACAAAGAGCTCCATCTCCAAACACAGTCGCATCCTCCTGCGGGACACCGACCAGCAGGTACGGGGGGGGGGGGGGGGGGGGGGGGACACACAGCACAGAGTGTGTTGCTCTCTCTGTGCATTTGTAAGCCATGGCTGGAAGGCAATATGTGTAGCTTTTCAGTGGCCAGGCTGACCAATGACACCAGCTTTGTGTAAAAAAAAAATGCACCATTTATATGTATTCATTTAAAGCAACACCATGCAACAATTTGACACTTTTTAAGGTATGGTTTTATAGGCAACTAGTTTTGGTAGCATCCTCAAATTCGTGTTGATAGCATATAGTCATGTGAAGGATGACTATATGCTATCTGACTATGCTAAAGCCATCCAGGATATGCACTATGTAAGTCTAAGTTCCAGGCTGGAACACCCTGCAAAAATGGAAGAAAAGCTTGCACAGTATGACATTGAAATCTATACTGCCAAAAGACACCAGTTAGGGTGTTGGCAAGCTTCTATCTGTGTCAGCTGGGCTGTTGGTGGTGTTTGCAAGGTTTTTGCATGCCTTTTAGGTAGTTAGCTTGCTAGTTTAGGAACATAACTACTTATTGCTTCTTTAACAGAAGCTTTTATCTCAAGCAACTTACAATGGAGTGCTCAGAATAATAATAATAATAATACATCACATTTATATAGCGCTTTTCACAGATAAGTGAAAGACTGGTATGCTTTGGTGCTTGTGCGACATCACTTGTTTTACCTTTCTTGTTCTCCTTGTCTTTTCTCAGCCTCACGGTTTTCGAGGGCCTCCGGAGCCAGTCCCCCCTCAGCAGGTACAGCACCTTTGCGTCATCCAACCACAAAACCCCCATTAAACCTGACTGACTAGTTACTCAGTCAAGTGCCTAGTGCCAGACAAGCGCCTAGTTGGACCTGACAAACTCCATTAGATTAACTTGGAAGTGTCATGCTCGGTACTCAGAACAATGTCAAGCTTTGGAATTCAGAAAATTCACTTTGTATCTTTTTAATGCCTTCTTTTGTTCTCATGTTTTATTTGTTTCTGGCAGAGTTTCAGAGGACTTCCAGAGCCGGTTCCACCTCAACAGGTAGAGCACTCCAACATCTGCCACCCTTCCGACCCCCAGTCCCCAAACTAAACTTGAATGAATGACCTTGATAGACTGTACCCAGTGGGCTTTCCCAAGGTCCTCTTCGCATGAAGTGTGGGATACTGTACCTCATATTAGATTCATTCCATTATGACAGTCCATGGTTGAGAGGTAGAATTTAGGGCTTTTTATTGGAGAGGCCTGACAAGTTACTCAATCAAACGCCTAGTCGGCCCTGACAAATGCCATTAGTTTAATGTTAACAAACAACAACAATGAAAGGAGGCGAGAAAGATGGAAGTGTCATACTCAATATTCAGAACAATGTCAAGCTTTGAAATTCAGAAAAATCACTCTGTATCTTTTTCATTCTTTCTTATGTTCTCATGTTTTTTGTGTTTTTGGCAGAGTTTCAGACTTCCAGAGCCAAGTCCACCTCAACAGGTAGAGCACTCCAACATCTGCCACCCTTCCAACCCCCACCCCCCAAACTAAACTTGAATGAATGACCTTGATAGACTGTACCCAGTGGGCTTTCCCCAAGGTCCTCTTCACATGTCGCTGAATGGTGCACAGTTCTGAGATTAATTCCATGCTTGACGGCATTAGTCACTCTAGCTCTTTAAGTCATCAGCTGCAGGCCGTTTCAGTTGTTCTCACACCCCTCTGTCCTATCAGGAGCGAGGACGCAGCACAACGAGGAGCTTCGGCGCTCTGCCCCCCCGCCCGTCCGAGCCCCTGCCCCCTCCTCAGGTAACGCCAACACTCACACACATGGGAAGGCCTGTGTGTGTGTCTGTGTGTGTGTGGGTGTGTGTGTGTGTGTCTGTGTGTGTGTGTGTGTGTGTGTGTGTCTCTGTGTGTGTGTGTGTGTGTGTGTGTGTGTGTGTGTGAGTGTGTGTCTCTGTGTGTGTGTGTGTGTGTGTGTGTGTGTCTCTGTGTGTGTGTGTGTGTGTGTGTGTGTGTGTGTGTGTGTGTGTGTGTGTGTGTGTGTGTGTGTGTGTGTGTGTGTGTGTGTGTGTGTGTGTGTGTGTCTGTTTGTTCATGCATAAACCTGCTACTATATGAGCAAATGAAAACCTGATTCTAACTCTACCTTCATTCTCTGCGTTATCAGCCAGCCACGTTGAAGGTAAAAGCCATGTACGACTTCTCGGCAGAGGAGAAGGACGAGCTTGACTTCGGCAGCGGAGATGTGATCGAGGTTCTGGACCAGACGGACCCATCCTGGTGGAGGGGGAGACTCCGAGGTCGAGAGGGTCTCTTCCCCTCCAACTACACCACACCTCTATGACCCTGTGACCCGGCCCGTTTATGGTCTCTTTCGAGGAGCAAAGAGATTTGCCGGATTTCTTTCCTCTTTGTTGTTGTTGTTGTTGTTGTTGTTGTTATCTATTCCCATTTCAAAACAAAGTCACAGTCCATGATCTCTCATCCAAGGTTTCTTAGCCTATTTGTACCTCTGTCGCATTTTCATGTTTCAATAAAATGTATTTTTCTGAGAGGATTATGTTGTTTCCTCTTTATCTATAAATTAATTGGTCCGGTGTATACCTTATATTAATGTGTACATATTGGCTGGTTGCAAGATTGTCTTAGTGTTTTTATGTTGGTAAGAAGCATACTTAAAGTCTGTGAACTAATAATTAATAACATAATTAAATATCCGTCTTAAGTAAAGGAGTTCCTGTAAATCACACTGATAACCTATGTTGGAGTGGATGAGCTATATATGGGATTTCCCTTACCCCGCCCACCTCAGCCTTTCAGTTTGGACAGCCTTACCTGCAAGAAGCCGACGGCACTCACACAGGTAAGGCGAAGGGGAAACTACTGTGATTTTAAAGACTCGGGTCAGGTGCTACTGCACGCTCCAGCGTCGCAGTCATGGCTGATTCCCAGCTGGAGTGCATGGACGACGGTCATATCAACGAAAAGATCCCGGAGTCCAGGCCGGAGTTTATGTACAGTGAAGAACAGCGTGTTGCTTTAGAACTGCTTCTAAAAGAAGGCGATGGCGCCTTCAAAACGCAACTGAAAACAGACAATACAAAAGATTTTTTATCTGCCCGGGAGATAAAGTGGATCAGGGACACAGTGAAAGAATATCAAACGAACGAAGAGGATGACTCGACTTCTTCAGCAACGACTGAAAGTAAGAAGATCGAGGGTTCCACTTCCAGTCTACATTCAACATACTGGCCCCAACTTTCGGACACGGAGGTACCGCCGCTGGATCTCGGCTGGCCGTCAGGAGGATTTTTTAAAGGGGTCACGCGGGTGGCAGTTCACACGTCCCCACCAAAACAAAATGCACCGCACATCAAGGAGGTGGTGCGCAGATTGATTCAAGAAGCAAACAAGGTAGGCTAGTTTATCAACCGTAGACTAATAAAATTGACAAGTTGTCACGTTTCTCTTTTCAAGATTTCCAATATTTTGTCTTCATATTTTCAAGCATTTATCATAGTCATTACATAAAACAAACTCTCAGTGATTTTAATGTCTTTGGGGCTGTTGTCTTACATCTGGTTGCCCACGTCTGGCAGTAGTTGACGTCATTCACCCCAGTTGAATAGATCTCTTCCATTTAACAGTGGAAGTAGGAATGTGCCTGACTGCGAGAGTGAGGGCATGTCTTGGGGCATGTCTTTACTAGCTATACTGTCCTGCGTTCACATCACAATCATATTTGTCTGACTAGTACCACCACCATGCCTGTCTTTGGGCCGTCTAAAGGCTTCCATCGTTAAATCATAGAACTGACACAATTACCCTTGAAAAGGAGTTGCATGTAGTGACGAAAAATGGGCTTTCATAAATTAGGCTACATGGGAATGATGCATAGCCTCGTCAGTGGAACGGTGTGTCACAGATGATGTGTACTTTTCCGTACAGCTGGCCACGCTCTGTGATGAACTGCACACCCTCCTCGATTCGTTTGTTTTAGTGAGTCATATTGTACCGTTGGCATAGCCAGCATGTATGCTTTGCAGTTGGTAAGTGCAAAGCACTCAGATGTATAATGTGACAGCGTTTGCTCTCAACCTGAGTTACTGTGATACACCCACTTTAAGCATTTGTTACCCTTTGTATTGCAAGAATTGCGAAACGACCTCTGTAACCCAGGGCGATATAATACAGGAGCAGTGTTGCACGTGAAGAACACAGTCAAAGGCTACAGCTGTAAACACAGTGGTAGTTATGAAGTTAATATTTTCTCCCATGTAAATGTAGTGTTGGACCTAAACTGTTTGTATAAAGATGTCTTACCAATATATTTTAGTATGTAAGTGTTTAGAGACAGAAACATACTCCCTTCTCCTTGGGTAGAAGCAAGTGCACACAATTTGGGTGCAGTGGCATGTGTCCATAGGCTTCTGTTGTGTTGACATTATAATGCAGACACATCAGGTTTTCTTTTTCTTTAGAATTTGTACTTGCCCTACCTGTTACAGAAGACCAACTATGTGTCTGACACCCAATCACGCAATGGCATGTCATGTGCTGCTGATTCACAACATTCCAGTACAGAGGCTTTACTAGGGTGTGATCTTTAGGTGGCCATTTGGACTACTTGGGTGGGTAACAACAAAAATGTTGCATTTCCTAAATATGTAAACAAGAGCTTAATTTGATTTTGAGAGGGGGGGGGGGCAAATCTTTGTAGGGTCTGGGGCCATTAACTAAATTCTGTCAAATTTCGATTGTGATTTTATGATGGTCATTTAGATGATGAACTAGAGAGGAAAACTTGTTAGCAAACGTGTGGTTTGGATCCTCAGTAGGCTACAGTGGAGTAGAATGCACAGGGTCAGGTCAGTGTCTGTATGGCGAACATTTGGATGATGAACTAGGACAGGCCTAGGGTAGAACGAGGCCCAATATAATTAGTAGTCCTTTTTTTATTATTATTATTCATTTGTGTATATATTTATAGTATAGTTTTTTTACTATTTTATTCTGTGTGCACAAAGGAATGTAGAACTCAATGCAATTGATAAGTAGCTAGGGTAAACATCAGTAGAGCTTATAGATGACAAAGGTGAGTAAGCTAGACAGTAGACTATAAAGAAATATTCCGTTTGTCTACTGAGTGCAATTAAACCACACAGGCTACTTGCTGAATGCTGCGTTTAGCTCTAGATGATGTTAAGTAAATGACTGGATCGCCTGCACTAAAGCTTCTCACAGTTTGCCCAAATAGCCGCTTGGGATAACTCTTTCAAATTGGTTTGGGATGTGTAAGATAAATTTGAATTATCAAATGAAGTATATCAAATGAAAAAATCAGTCAGACAGCAAGTTAAATTCACGTGGAAAATGTAAAGCCAGACGAGAGAGAGAGTTAAAACTGGGACAAAGGCCCAGAAGAGGAGAAAGGCAAAAGGATAAATCTTAAGTGGTCAAGGCTGGGGCACAGATAAGGGAAAGTTTCCAGACATACATGTGTCAGCAGATTAAGAGCATAAGTTCTGTAAATGGGAAACACCACAAGAATCATGTGTTATAACTAAGTGCCGAGTGGAAGACAGTGTAGGTGGGCGGCGCAGGGGGCCAGAAGTGACATCACAGAATTAGGCCTTAAAAGTGCAAGCATCCTCTGTTTAGACTCTAGAATGCGAATTCTCCGGCTTGCTTGACTGTACTTGACTGTCTGTTGGGCAAGTTGTATTGTGTCAGTACCTACCAGTAAAACTCAACCTTGTTACAACAAATTTCTTCGTATGGTGGTTCCTCTCCAAAACAACACGACAGAGTATTTTTACTCTAACAGATGGGCTATACATGTTTTAGACAGAAGCAGACACGGCAGAGCCGGAGGAGTGTGCCAGGATGTTGTGTGGTTAATGCATTGCTTGGTGTTGGTAGATGCACTTGTAGTGTTCCCCTAGTTCAGCCCCCGCGATTAAGGAAATGACAGACAAAGAAAGAACGGTTATGAACATTTTATAGATCGAAAAATCTTTACTCAATCAACCTTATATATTTCAGTAGCGGTGGGTGTCTAGATCTTGTGGGTGGGTGACTGGTATCTTGTTTAACATTGTAACATAATTTGAAAAGAAAAAAAAACAATAAGGCCAATAAGAA
>NC_045175.1:612531-657531 GCF_900700415.2 Clupea harengus | reverse complement strand
GAGAGAGAAAGAGAGAGAAAAAGAGAGAGAAACAGTGAGCCAGAAAGAAAGTGAATGTATGTAAGGGGATAGTGTGTTCTTATTACCGCAATAAGGAAGTCAGGACTTGGTCATATAAGTCAACAAATATACATTCCTTATCACACCGTGACTTACTAAGAACATGTGTGTGTGTGTGTGTGTGTGTGTGTGTGTGTGTGTGTGTGTGTGTGTGTGTGTGTGTGTGTGTGTGTGTGTGTGTGTGTGTGTGTGTGTGTGTGTGTGTGTGTGTGTGTGTGTGTGTGTGTGTGTGTGTGTGTGTGTGTGTGTGTGTATTGCTAGACCAATTAGCAGGGGAAAAGCCTGCGTTAGCGCGAACAAAACCGAACAGCCTGACTGACCTGTTCCACCAGGCAGTGATTGATGGTTCCTTCAGGTGCATGCCTACTCCAGACCCGCCCCCTGCTTCTCTGATTGCGCGCGTGTGTGTTTCCAACGGAGCAGCTCAAGGCGAAGGAAACTTGCACGCTCGAGTTGGCCCGCGGGTGTAGTGGCGCTTACCTTTGTCAGCCAACATTCTGAAGTTCATGGTGTGTTTGTATAATCCTCCTCCACAGGCCCGCTGTAGGCTCCGGGTTTTGTGTGTTTATGGGGCATGGGAGCGCAGCACGGACGGCTTACTGTGTCATTCGGATTTGTCCAGGGAGGTGTCCCCCAGCATACAACACACATCAAAAGGCTCTTTGGTTAAATGGGCAGCACACGTTAGACAGATGCAACTTTGACGGCAGTTAGTTTGAATACCACAGCGGTGTTGTTGGGTTGAGCAAGCCTTTAGGAAAATTGTGCTGATGTCCCATTTCTCTTTGCTACGTCCTGGATGTAACAATATGCCTAGTCGCCCCTATAATAGAAGTGGCGCTGAAGTTGTTAAGTGGTCAGTGTAGTGTAGACTTAAAGGCAGCCAGCCAGGAGTTGTGTCCATGGCTCAACTTTGGGACAAAGCCGTCTATCCTCTTAAAGGACAGCTCAGTGAAATGAAATGAAATGTCTGGATTCGCAGCCTGAGGGACAATAGGCTACTCTTTGCACCAGTGTCTGGTTAGATGCTAGTCTGTGTTTTATTGCCCTAGTTGTACCTGTTAATGTGCAGGCACATGGCAGTTCAGTTTAATATAATGTAATATCATATAATATATAATGTAATCATATAATATATCACATAATAAACTCTGGAGAGTGTAGAAGCCTTGTCCTTTTCCTCAGGATGTTTGTGAAAGAGGTGAGATGTGCGTCAGTGCACCACCTTACACACACACTATTATTCTCGGACAACCTCTGGAAGGTTCCTCATCAAAGCTCCGCACTGGGAGAGTCATCCACAGCGACAACAGGTTTTTCACATATCAGTACAACAGGGTACAGTACAGTACATCCCCAAGGGTGGTCAGTGTGTACTTCTTACCTGACACATTAACTTTTAGTGTTTATTCACATGTATTAGATTAAAGCAGGCCTCTATTCTGAACGATTGAACTATGGTTATATGAACAGAATGGAACTGTTTTTTTTTTTAAAGAATACTTAAGGAGTACTTCTTTCATTTCTTTAAGCAACTGTTCGGTGGACTGGACACACGGTCAATAGTTATAATAATATAATAATAATTATTATTATTATAATAATGTCTTCCACATTTTAATATATGAATTCTGTGAAGAAAATGAACTGTGTTCATTAAAAGGTCAAGAAAAGGTGGCGCAGTGGTTTGGGAATATAGAAATGGATGAAAGTTAACAGAAATGGACAGATATTGTGATAAAATAACAGGTAGATGAAAGTTTGTACATGAGTACAGGCACATGAAGTTAACAGGATTGAAATGATGGATGGCTGCAGGCCCTTTAGGCAAGTCCTCCCATTCAAACCCCTGCCATTCTTTTTTCCACCCTCAGGTGTTGGCTATAGTGATGGACCTCCTCACAGACCTCCACATCCTGCAGGACCTCCTGGACGCGGCGGCCAAGCGCGGCGTGGCAGTGTACATCATCCTAGACATCCGCGGGGCGCCCCACTTCCTGGACATGTGCAACAGGCTACAGGTCGGCTCTCAGCACCTGAGGGTGAGTCTGTGAAACAGATGAAGCGGTGGTGGACGACAGCACTCAGCTTTCCTCTTAATCTGCTTCCTGTGTTCATGTTATATCAGTGTTGGCCATGCTGGACTATTTTGAAAGAAATACCATGATACAGAAAACAAACTGATTGAAATTTTGATTAAGGTTTAAGGTTTTTCTCTTGAATTTCTTTTGAAGCTACTTAGGCACACCCAAAGACCAGATCTTTCCGTCTCAGATGCTTATCCCTCGAAGCCACCTGACATGTCATGTACTTTAGCTTGCTTGGTGGGTAATCAGTCTACAAGTGTGAAGATAAGATACTTCCTTGGATTACTTTTGTAGTAAGGGTTACCTAGGTAACCATAGAATGTAGTACAAGGGTGAAGCAACGCCATGGTTACAGGTAGTTTCCCAGGGAATAAACATACCGTCGAACATGTAAATGTAGTTCACTACGTTTGGGGAAAAGCTTAGTAAATAAAAGCTTAGTAAATAAATATGGAATCTTGCTTCTTGGGTTAGCTGTGCTAGCCAGTGGTGTACAGCAGTAGCATTTTTGTCTTGCTAGACTTCAGGTTTTTGTCTGGTCAATGTTTCTCAGCACATCCGGGTGAGGACGGTGAGTGGCACAGGCTTCCAGCTCTCCTTCGGGACCATCCCTGGAACTCTGGGCAGCAAATACATGCTGGTGGATGGAGACAAGGTCATGTTTGGCTCCTACAGGTAAATGCAACGTCAGAGTCATTCTTTAAGGTCATGGTTCAATACCTAGGGAACACATAGTTTTGTATCTGTACTATACTGTTAATCGCTTTAGCTAAAAGCATCTGGTAAGCAAAGAGATGCAAGTGTAGAACATCTGCAGAACCCCTACGAGAGAAGTCTTTTTGTAGTTACCCCACTAGTGGTAGTGCTGTGGTTTTGTGTAGTCCACAGTAGTGCTAATCCTTCTCATTTCCTTTTAAAGAAGTGAACACTGATATGCAGCTTCCATGCATGTACACATTGCCATTAGTTGCACTTTACATGTGGAGAACTTGTGCAAAGAACATATTCAGAAAAAATGCTTTGTCAGAAGTATTTTTCCTCTTGACAAACTATGTCATGCCATGAAGGTAGACTAGTTTTTTTTTTGTGTGTATGGTGTGTGTGTATGGTGTGTGTGTGTGGTTGTGTATGGTGTGTGTATGGTGTGTGTGTATGGTGTGTGTGTGTGTGTGGTTGTGTATGGTGTGTGTATGGTGTGTGTGTATGGTGTGTGTGTATGGTGTGTGTGTGTGGTGTGTGTGTGTGGTTGTGTATGGTGTGTGTATGGTGTGTGTGTATGGTGTGTATGGTGTGTGTGGTTGTGTATGGTGTGGCGTGTATGGTGTGTGTATGGTGTGTGTGTATGGTGTGTGTGGTTGTGTATGGTGTGGTGTGTGTGTGTATGTGTATGGTGTGTGTGTGGTTGTGTGTGTGTGTGTGTGTGTGTGTATGGTGTGTTTAGACCAAGATGGTGGTCCCAGTTCTCACAAATGCTGAAAGTCATCTCTCTTCATGTCTCATGTCTCATGACTCACGTCTCACATCTCCTTCATGTCCCAGTTTCTCGTGGAGCTCCTTCCGCATGGACCGCAACATGATGACCATCCTCTCGGGCCAGGTGGTGGACTTCTTCGACAACGACTTCCGCGAGCTCTACGCCGTCTCCGAGAAGCTGGACCTCTACAAAGAGTTCCACATCAGCCGGCCGGCCGTGCCGACCGCGCCGGTCCGCGTCGCCAGCGTGGAGTCGAAACGGCCGCCCCTCCCCGCCACCACCTCCCGCTTCCAGGTCAGCCTGGGGGACTCCAAGGGTGCCGGGGGTGACCTGAAGGTGCCTGCGCATAAATACTACAACCCCAAGTACCAACTGGCATTCGGGAGTCCCCCGGGACTCCCAACCTCTCTTCAGGACGTGCACACCGAGCGGGGGCCGTCGACCGCGGGGTTGGGAGGGCCGACCCTCACCCCAGAGCAGACTCAGTCCCGGGCCAGCAGCGAGCGTCTGGACAAGCTCGCCCCACTGCCCGCCCAGACAGGGGGCGCCAAGAAGAGTCGGACGTCACTGAGGAACTTTTTTAGGAGCAAGCAGAACAGCCAGAAAGTCCAGAACAAGGACGAGGCCGTGGTCACTACTCCGAGCTCCTCCCCTACGAGTAAAACGGCCAATGGGACGGCCGATAGCAGCTTTGAGGACCTGCCAGAGCCCGTGGCACCGAAGGGGAAGAACAGGAGGCTGTCAAAACTGGGCCTGAAGAGCCAGTCCTTAATGACGCTAAACACGGGAGAGGAAAATGGTGAGGCACGCTTATGTCTGACAACAATTTTTATATGTATGATTTCTATTTCATATCTCATCTCGGTGCTTGTGTTTACATTGAACATTAGTTGGATACTTCTTGTTCAATTTGTCATTGATTCATTCAATTCATTATTTCTTGTCATTCTTCTCCTGCTTTTTACAGGGTCCAAAAGCAGGAAAAAAAGCCAGAAATGTATACAGTCTTAGAAGACAACTTTAAAGGACCTTTAACACCATTTGGATGAAAGCACTTTTTTTTACCTTGTAAACAATTTTTTGTACAATCTGGGTCTATTTACCCAAATCTGGAGACATTACAGACAAACGGATTGCTGTGGATTGCATGGACGGAGGATCGCCTGGGCGAAACAGAGACTTCTCTCACTTCTCTAAACATGTGGGCTCACAAAAGAATTGAGGGGAAAACAATGTAACCTCTGTAAGATATGCCAAAAGGTCAAATTTTTTGTGTATCACTCCAAAAACATTATCAGATTGTTTTTCATCCTGAACATGGAACTGGTTGTTGATTTGAATGTTGATTCACTGTGATTAACTGTGGACTGTGGTTCACCAGGTTGTGTGTATCTTATCTCAGCAGCCTGTGCTGCAGCCTTAGGCCGTTGGCTTCTTTTTTGAACTTGAAATGTTTGAAGTCAGTTGACCTCAGGATTGCCTTGGTGACAACTCGCATGTGAACATTACCATGGGAACACTGACCCCTAGTGGATGGTAAAGAGAACAACAGGAAAAGCATAGATGGAGTCACTTGCAACTAAGTGTCTATATGCAGCTTTCTCTTACACATATGCTCTCTCCCCCCCCCCTCTCTCTCTGTCTCTCTCTCTCTCGATGTCAGTTCTCTCTTCCTCTCTATTTGTTTTCACACACACACCCCCCTTCCCCCTCACCTCTCACCTCCTGTGACAGGGAGTGTGTGCCGGGTGTGTGTGTGTGTGTGTGTGCGCAGGGAGTTTGTGTGTGCAGGGTGTGTGTGTGCAGGGAGTGTGTGTGCATGGTGTGTGTGTGCAGGGTGTGTCATTACGGTTTAGCCTCAAGAGCGGAACCACACGGTTGTGTGCAACACTGAATCAGGAAGTAGAGAGCGCACACACAGGAAACAGAGGCACCCAGAGGAAACTAGAAAGGTGTAAGTCAGCCCCCCCCACCCCCCTCCAGTGAATCCGTTTGTTTACAAGGTTAATGTCACAGACTAAATCTATGGTCCCCTTTAGTTTTCAAAAACATTGCTCACAAAAAGGATCCAGGCATCAGCACAAATATCCTATGAGAACCTTGTTGGCCGATGTGTGAACGTTATTGTATATAGTATTCAGTACTGAAGTACACCCTTCCTTTGTGGAAGTTAATGTGGCACAAACATGGCATGGTTCCTGTTCAAACTCATCTGAGCATGACAAAAACGTGTGCACATTAGCCAAAAGGGCCATAAACGACTGCGTAATAAACGTGGAACTGTGAGGAACCATCTGGGCTCGTGAGGCCATTTTGGTTGAGGGCTTACGGTCAGGTCTTAATGTGGGTCAGTGGGTTACTATGGTTAGCTGAACGTTTTACAGACCACAGCCTCTGTCAAATGAGTGTGTGAACAGAAGTAATAAGCCCCCAGTTTCTTCTCGAACAAAACACTGACGTACATGTTTATTCGACACGCAATGCATAACCACCCCAGTGTATAGGCATGCGTGATTATGACAGAGATGTAATATTGCTGTTATAGCATTATTGCTAAAGTATTGAACAGTAGAACAAAAGAAGACCCCGCTATGATCTGCACGTTCGAAGCCACAGGACGAAGTTCCCATGAAAACCAGGAGCGAAAGAGGAAGTGCCCAAGCTGCATGTCGGGTGTCACAACGGTTTTGTGGTGACAGAGTGTGTGTGTGTGTGTGTGTCTGTGTGTGAGTGTGTGTGTGTGTGTGTGTGTGTGTGCATCTGATAAACTAACAGCAGAGCTGGAGGTCTGCGGTGAAAGAGGAGTGCCTCTCTAAAAAACCTGGTGTGATATTTGTTGTGATGCTTGTTGTGCAAAGTCAGATGAAAAGACTAATGATGTGTAAATAAATATTGACTTTTATCTTGTATAAAGAGAAGATGGTGATGGAGCCCCTGACCGAAATACTTATTTCCCAAAACCAAATTAAATATTCCTTTACGGTGTTGGCACGGTGGCTCAGTTGCTTGCACTGCTTGCACTGCTGCCTCACAGCAAGAAGGTCATAGGTTCGATTCCTGCATGGGGTGCTGTTGGCTCTGGGGGGCAGGTCCTCCCCAGAGTGCACAGTGCTCAAGTGGGCTATCTCCCGGGCCTTTCTGTGTGGAGTTTGCATGTTCTCCCCGTGTTCACAAGGGGTTTCCTCCACTAAGGACCCCAACAGAAAAAACATGCAAAATAACAGAACACATGTCCATCCCTGACCAAAGATGGACAGTTCACCTCACTTGGTCCCCGGGCGCTACAAGCCGCCCACTGCTCCTGGGGGGTCCTTGAGGAAGGACAGTCCAGGATGGGAAAAAGCAGAAAATAAATTCACCGCGACCTCAGGCTTACCTGCGTGTGTGTGTCCTGTGTCGCCTCCATATATGCACGTGTGTGTTCCAGTGTGTCGTGTGTGCCATTAAAAACCTGACAAAGGACTTAATTATTATTATTATTACATTTTATTTCCAACCCAGATACAATATCATTATTCAAGTCAAACAACTACTACAATGGCAACATTTTACATTTACAAAAGATATCCATGGAACTAAAATACCCATGGCAAAACCCAAAAGACCAGTGAAGCTTCCACAGTGTAGATTTGGATCTACTGCAGAAACAACTATAGTTTGCATACAGTATTAGCACTTGAATGGTGTTAAACTCTGCTGTAAATTTAAGCCTCATACAGAAAAGAAGTCCTGGTGTGTGTATTTGAGCTCAAAGCACCACTGTGCTGTAATCCTGCATAACATGAGTTCTCTTCAGAAGCCCTAACCAGTCATTCCCAGTACCGACCAACACTATCAACATGTACCCAACACTATCAACATGTACCCAACACTATCAACATGTACTCAGATCCACCAACTAGCGTGCCACTGTGTCATGAGGACAGTGTTCCTTCATTTATGGCTTGTACCAGTGTTTTATAACAAGGCTATGATATTTTCTCATTAACAACACAGGAAACTGTATCTTAGCATAAAGACGCTAACACCTAGACAGTCCCAGGTTTAGCCCGCTGCTGAGAAACAAAAAAACTGATTCAGTCTTTTTTGAGGCATAGTGTCTACTTCACAAAATATATACATTTCTCCATTTCCTGATGATGGACATTGTTTATGCACAGAGTTTTGACCTCCAGTGCTGTGCCAACCAGTTCTGTTCATCCAGTTGACTATCAGGTCCAACTCAGGTTCAGTTCAGAGGGTGAGCACTGGGTCAGTCACCGCAGCAGTGCTGACGATAGTATCTATGCAAATACAAAGCCTCCCCCTCCCCCCACGCAGCTTCCTCATTGGTCAACCTGTTAAAAACAAAGCCCTTCCTGTAATGCTGCTGACAAACATACAGTAAACCTATCCTTCATGTCACAAAAAAAAGGGCAAGTGACCACAAGCCGGCCGTTGGAGGCCTTTTTTTGTTTGTTTCTTTTTGTGTTTGTTTCTTTGACGAATGTCCAAACAACTGCTTCATGCTCAACAAAGCAGACTGAGCGTTTTAACCCAGAGCAACTACATTTCCCATGCTGCACCGCCACTCTGGAGCTGTCAGTCTTGGGCGGCCTGGTTGATGACTTTCCTCTTGCGCACCGAGACGAGATCGTAGAATGGGTCCTTGGTTATACTGGCTCTGTGGAAGCAGACGCAGGAAGACACAGAAACATCACCGCACTGCACATTGCACCGATCATCATTCAGTATCTATTAATACATGTTTGAATGTGTGTCACCGTGTCTATATGTCTGCAATGTTTATGGCTGTGTGTGTGTGTGTGTGTGTGTGTGTGTGTGTGTGTGTGTGTGTGTGTGTGTGTGTGTGTGTGTGTGTGTGTGTGTGTGTGTGAGTGAGTGAGGGAGAGAGGGAGGGAGGGAGGGGTGAGTGAGTGTGTGTGTGTGTGTGTGTGTGTGTGAGTGTGTGAGTGTGAGTGTGTGTGTGTGTGTGTGTGTGTGTGTGTGAGTGTGTGTGTGTGTGTGTGTGAGTCAAGGTTATTATAGTTTTGCATTTTTCACTAGTTTTTATTTTTATTTCGTTTTGACTTTTTGTTTTCAATTTCAGTTTAGTTTTCATTAGTTTTTAAAGCAGGTTTGCTAGTTTAGTTTAGTTTCTATTTTTTTTAAATGCTTAGTTTGAGTTTAGTTTTTATTAGTTTCAGTATTAGTTTTAGTCTTTACCGCGGAATGCAACAGACCAAGGGGGGGCCAGTCAGGGAAGCTTAATTTTTTTGCTTGCAAAACAAAATGCTCAAAATGAATAGAAGATACAAGCTATAATAAATAATATGTAATAAAAACTCACCAAACCAACCATTTAAAAAAAATGATTCACTTAGGACAGATGAACAGCCATCCACAAAAGACAACTATGAAAGATCTGTGTCAGACGTGTGTCAGTTTTCAGAATTGTGTCAGAATTTGCGCATGTCCTGTTCAAACAGACAGGAGACAGCGACACGGTGAGGCAGCGACGAGCTGTGCCTCATCTCAGATTGCGCAATCCTTCACAAACTGGGTTGAGCGCATGCGTAGAACATATTTAGTTTTGCTGATCTGACGTAAAGCTGCAGTGAAAAAGCACGGAGAGGAGGCAAACAGTACCACTGCTTCAATGAAGGGTGCATGCGAGAGCCCACCGGTCGGGTTTATGCTTGTTCTGCTGTTACTCTTCTTATATTTGACCTTGACTACGAAAATGGAAGATTATATAGCTAAGCTAAAACATTTCTCATAATTTCTCATAACTGGACTTTCAATCAAAACGTGAATTGATCAATAAATGGGAGACTAATGCCGTAGCTAAAAGGTATGCTTCAAACGACGGGACAGAAGATAACTCGATTGACTTCTCACACCCAAAGCCAAATTGCTTTGAAAATATTTTGAACCTCAATAATAGATTTTGGTTTTGGACGTACAGCGGAGACCCTCAGGGGGCCTGTGCAACTTCGTAAGAGTTCATATTCACGAGTGCATAATCACACATATTAACACGAGTTCATCACAAGCTAGCAGCTGCCAACTGTATGTAGCTACCGTGTGTAAAGAATGCTGATATAAAAAACAACCAGTAGTCAATGTGCAAGCTGCCAATTGAATGGTGATTTAAGCTACTGTATTGGGTTTATATATTTGTAAATCTGACTCTGAAGTGCCTCACCAGCCACGAACCTCACCGCACGTTACTCTTCCAAGTAATCCCAAATAGGACTCTGTCGCTTTCTCCCGACTTTTGCCGGCATGAAACCAGGTGAGGGGCGTGTACTAAAAGTGGTACGGCGAAAGATAGACATAGGCTATGTATGAAATAAATTGACATCAATGAAATACATTGACAAAGACGAAAACTAAGGACATTTTCTCCATAATTCTATTTTATTTTAGTTAGTTTTGTAAAGACACAATACAGTTTCAGTTAGTTATCGTTTTTTTATAAAGCCTCGTTTTTATTTTTATTTCAGTTAACGAAAAAAAAAATCACACCTCGTTTTCGTTTTTTCGTTAGTTTTCGTTAACTATAATAACCTTGGTGTGAGTGAGTGAGTGAGTGAGTGATCACTATGGTGAAGAACACAAGAGGTGTGAGTGAGTGAGTGAGTGAGTGAGTGAGTGAGTGAGTGGGTGAGTGAGTGTGTGAGTGAGTGAGTGAGTGAGTGTGAGTGAGTGCGTGAGTGCGTGTGTGAGTGAGTGAGTGAGTGTGAGTGAGTGTGTGAGTGAGTGAGTGAGTGAGTGAGTGAGTGTGTGAGTATGAGAGTGAGTGAGTGAGTGAGTGAGTGCGTGCGTGCGTGCGTGCGTGTGAGAGTGTGTGAGTGTGAGTGTGAGTGTGTGTCTGTGTGTGTGTGTGTGTGTGTGAGTGAGTGAGGGAGAGAGGGAGGGAGGGGTGAGTGAGTGTGTGTGTGTGTGTGTGTGTCTGTGTCTGTGTGTGTGTGTGTGTGTGTGTGTGTGCGTGCGTGCGTGCGTGCGTGCGTGCGTGCGTGCGTGCGTGCGTGCGTGCGTGTGTGTGCGCGCGTGTGACACACCAACCTGATAGACTCTATCCAGTCGTCCCGCTCCTCGGCCGTGCCTGCAGAGATCATGTAGGACTGGTGTTTCCCCTCCACCACCCGTCCGTCTGTCTCCGTCTTACACGCTTTGATCTTCTGCCCTTTGCTGTTGGGGTGGAACAGCTCCAGGCAGTACTGCGCAGAGAACTCGTTTCAGTTTATCTATACATCCGTATCTATATTTATGTTCATATTCATAGGAATCGCGTTTAAAGTTCCTCAATTCTACTATTAGCTATGAAAGTGGGAGAGATTATCTAGTGGCATACATCATGTTCACAAAAACAGGCCAGTTCTCATAACTTTGACTTATCATTATGTTTGACAAAAAAAGTGGAGAAATTATGAAACGACCGGAAACAATTGGCTTTCCCAAACGTATTCGTTTAAGTTTAGTTTTGTTCCGAGGTCAAAGGGAACCGATTCATCTCATATGAAATGAGTCCTCTTAACTCTGAAAACCCGAACCAATTTACAAGAATTAAAGTGTGGTCAAATCTTAAGGCTAAAAACGTCCCAGGGGTTCCCTTTCATGAGGAGGATGTTTTACCGGTTTGCGTGGGCACGCCACTTCTTTGACGCACAGGTTCTCCAGCGGGATGATACCTCTGGGTTCTTTGTCCTGCGAACAAGAGAACCGAACATCAGAACTCTTCACTCGCATATATAGGCTTTCCAGTATGTGATTCGTGATGTGTGATAGGTCTCCACATGTTTCTCAATACAGTGAAACTGATAAGTACATATTAATGGCCTTCTTCTTCAGCCTTCCAGCCTTTCTCAGTTCTCTTTTTTTTCCCTCCCTACAGTGCCTGATATTTCTAGGAAGTCTCCCATCCAATCACTAACCTGGCCCGACACCGCTTAGCTTCTGCGACCGGACGATTTCGGGCATGCCCAATGTGTTATGGCTGCAAGGGATCTTCCTCTTTTTTTTGAGATTACAGGGAAGTGACAGCTTATAAAGAAAATCACTAATAGTACCTGTGAGCTCAGCTGTGAAATTAGTCAGAAATTGCTCTGCAGACTTTCATTATACTCTCAAGCTCTCCAGTATCCTCTTTTTCTACTTTCTCAATGATTCTGTATGTGTGTGTGTGTGTGTGTGTGTAGAGTGTGTGTGTGTGTGTGTGTGTGTGTGTGTGTGTGTGTGTGTGTGTGTGTGTGTGTATGTGTGTGTGTGTGTGTGTGTGTAGAGTGAGGAAGCAGTAATGGACAGAGAGAGGGACAGAGAAAGAGATGGAGTGAGAGATATATAGATAATTGTCTTTTTTCAAGGACTCACAGTGGTGTGCTCAAAGTAATACAGGCAGTTGTCAGTCAGGATGAACCACCTCCTCTTCCACGTCTTCACTCTTCCTCCTTCAAACCAAGAGAGATCAGATGTTCCCAGATCAGAAAACACAACTTCCTCGCACAGTAGACTAGCTCACACACTCAGCATAGAAGTTAACTCATCTCGGAACGTGCGTCTGAGGTTAATTAATCTCGGAACGTGCGTCTGAGGGTTAATTCATCTCGGAGCGTGCGTCTGAGGGTAATTCATCTCGGAACGTGCGTCTGAGGGTTAATTCATCTCGGAGCGTGCGTCTGAGGGTTCTCACCTATTTTCAGGAGCCAGCCCTCTCGGTCAGGGTTGAAGAAGGTGTGTGTGAGGTCGTTCCCATCGTCCTCTGGGATTTTAAAAGGCTCATTCCGTATGCTGTCATACAGTTTCTGTTTTGGGTGAATGCAAAAGATATGCATAAATGGTTTAAAAATAAACTTATGAAGGCAGTAGGGATCACTCATGCATGACTTCCTGGAGCTCTTAGGTCACAGTCAGGATGTACAAATCAGCCATTGCAACCAAGACTAAAACTTGGAATAGTCCACAATTTGAATTATATTTGAACTGAACAGTCAAACAGATTACACCCCTCCCTTCCGTGCAGCTGAAGCAATGTAGTGATTGGCTGGGATTGTTTATGGCTCGGTCCAATCCACTTTGTTTGTTTCCCATTTATGGAGCCAGGACTGTGTACGAACACCTGAGTTTATTTTTTTTTAGCACACACACAGAACAGACAGCTAGAGGAGCAATTAGCCTAAATTTGACAAAAAGTGTTTTGGTTTACATTCATGGACCACACCTTTAAGTATGGGGGACTATACACTTCTCAACCTAGATATGCTATCCGCCTAGCGATAGCTAGAACTATACCTGCTTTGTTTGTTTAACATTTTACAAGCATTCTACAACAGTGCTCATACACAGGCACCATCCAAGGAGAGCCTCTCCTTTCCATTTGAACAGTTAGGTCGGCTGTGATTGGCCGTCTGGTTCGTACCGTGAGCAGCTCATTGGGCAGGTCCTCTCCGTTGTTGATGCCGCGGTTCATGGAGAAGAAGCGCTCCAGCGTGGTCTTCTCCTTCACGTTGGGGTTGTGCAGGCTGGTGTTCAGCATGATGATGGCGAACGACAGGATGTAGCACGTGTCTGTCATCGGGTCAGAGTGTTAGCATTTCTTATTCAGTTATGGTTTTAGCAGGAATTCAGCGGTTTACTGTTCCTTTACAAGTTCAGCCTACTCTGAAGATAGCTGTGCCATATAAAAGGGTCATCCAAAGCTATACGATTCAAATGGATGCCTCTCCTGTGAGCATAGAAGGAGATATTCGAGCATCTCATTTAGAAAGCGCGAGAAAGTCTTGTCTCGTGTTTTTAGAATTATGACAGGTCTGGGCAGCAGGACACATGTCTCATGTCATGACCTTTTGTGTAAGGTCCATCACAAGTAAAAATGAACTAACATAAGTGCCGCAGGTGAGAAATGGTCGGTTGTCAAACCCTTTGGTTTAAGCGAGGAGGCTTACCAGTGGACTGGAAGACGGCTGCATTGCAGTCACAATAGCGCGTGGCGAAGGTCTCCATCATTCGGTCGATCTTCTGCGCTTCGCCCGGGAGACGGAAACTCCACAGAAACTGCCTGTAGTTGGGAGACGACATATATACACTTATATCCTAAACATGTATACACTTATATCCTAAACATGTATACACTTATATCCTAAACATGTATACACTTACATCCTAGACATATATACACTTACATCCTAAACATGTATACACTTACATCCTAGACATATATACACTTACATCCTAAACATGTATACACTTACATCCTAGACATATATACACTTACATCCTAGACATATAGTATATACACTTACATCCTAGACATATATACACTTACATCCTAGACATATATACACTTACATCCTAGCCATATATACACTTACATCCTAGACATATATACACTTACATCCTAGACATATAAACACTTACATCCTAGACATGTATACACTTACATCCTAGACATATATACACTTATATCCTAGACATATATACACTTACATCCTAGACATGTATACACTTACATCCTAGACATATAAACACTTATGTCCTAAACATATATACACTTACATCCTAGACATATAAACACTTACATCCTACACATATATACACTTATATCCTAGACATATATACACTTACATCCTAGACATGTATACACTTACATCCTAGACATATAGTATATACACTTACATCCTAGACATATAGTATATACACTTACATCCTAAACATGTATACACTTATATCCTAAACATATATACACTTATATCCTAAACATGTATACACTTACATCCTAGACATATATATACACTTATATCCTAAACATATATACACTTATATCCTAAACATATATACACTTATATCCTAGACATATAGTATATACACTTACATCCTAGACATATATACACTTACATCCTATGCCTTGATTCAACCAGGGAAGACTCTACACATTTGATATGATTACTTGTTTAAGACGTCCTATTTAAGATGTGTTGTCAATGTGTCGGATTAGCGATTAGAGTTGTGTCAGAGTGATTTGACACTCACCTTAGAGCCTGCACAAGGTTCAGGTCTGAGAACTCGTGGAGTTCAACGAAGGCCTTCAGCGTCTGCAGGTGCAACTCCTCCCTGTAGAGTCACAACAAAGTGCAAAGTTTTGTTTACTGAGGTCAATCACAAAACTGGAACAAGCAGCAGAATAAACAAACAACTCATTATCAACCCCACTAGTACTGGCGAGTGCCAATCAAAACAGAGGGTAAAATAGAAATGCTATCTGCAGACTTCTGCAGCTTCTAATTACTCTCATTGTCAACATTTCCATCATCATCAATAATGGCACTGTGGTCACCATCACCATCATCATCAGTACAATCTAAAGCTCCCTCATCTAACTTCTTTATTGTAATTCCCCCCAAAAATATGCCCCACACTTACTCTTAAGTGTAGTATAATTTAGTTTATGAATGAAATAAACGTTAAATAACATAAACGAAATAATGAAAATAAATGAAATAATAGTAAAATTGGGTAAAGTGAAGGGAAAGTTTCCCCTCTTTTTGTAGAATTGGAATGTCATTATTAACAGGCCAAGCAATATGTCTCCCACAGCAGTGTTCTCCAACAGAGCCTTCAACACGATCACATTCCCCATCACAGAGTCTGCCTACCGTTCTCCCAGGAAGTCTCCTATGGCAGTTTTATTGAGGCCGTCCTCCTTGTACAGGAACTCGGCCAAACGTTGAGGGGTCTTCTCCAGCAGTTTATTTTCCACTAGGTAGTTAACACCCTGAAAAAAGAGGCAACGCTCAATGACACTACACATATTTCAAACGGAACTCAAAGGCCTAATCTAGGTTTTTCAGTCAGCTTTAAATTTACAAAAAAACTAACATCACAAACTTCAAAAATGGATACAATGAAGCTAATTTTCATCTGGAGGCTGGTCAAATTCAACGCCATTACACGAAGGTTATGGCCTAACCCTCTTAACAACAACCTTTAACTAAAATAATAAAATATATTAGAAGATGTGTTTCCAAGCTATTACCCCCTGCTGTACCAAAGCCTTTGAAAGTAGAAGTGGTGCCTAATGACATCATATGATATCATATGATGTCGTGCTGCTACAGCCATGCCACCATCTGAAATACCGTAACTTCCTGAAAAAAACATCCTTCTAGCCGCAACTAATTTGGGGTGATTGTCAGATCGATTTCTGTTCCCTTTTCCTCAAATACAGTCACATTTAAGCCATGAATGACATGTGTCATGTCTAACCCTAATCTCTGTTTTAAGTGGAAAGCAAGTGCTTTGACTTTAGTAAATGTGAAGCATGTAAGGACCCTTTAGGTCAAAAACGACCTGATGTGACTCGAACATGCTGATATGTATTCATAGGTGTGTATGAACACCACCTTTTTTTGAGCACAGAAGAATTTGACAAAAAAATGTATTGGATTAAAATCACAATCTGCACCTTTAAGTTCCTGTGTGCACCATCATAACTTAAGATGTGCAACTGTCTTATTTACCAAGGCAGCGTGATGCATGGCTGAGTTGGTTGCTAAGCGGCATGACTTCATGCTTGCTTGACGTGAGCTAAAACCACAGAGGCTGAGCCTCTGAAAACCGCTTCTTTAAATAATACTGCATGCGAGAGACGCTTTCCGGTTCTTTAACACTTTAAGGAAGTCCACCCCCTAAACCCCCCTACCCCACCCCCCTCCTCCTTCTCCGCCACGGCAAACACTTTCCAGCACCACCAGACAAGGGGCGTTTACATCTGTGCCTGACCTGAAAAGTGACCATGAGCTCGCCAATGCTAATATCACCACAGACAAGAGCAAAAATCATGGTCTGGCAGAATGATAACGTTCAATTTAGACCTGGATTGACAATGACAGTCTGATGTCAAGGGCACACAAGCTGCTCTCTGAGTAGTACATGATGCATTGCAAGATAAAGACTTTGTGTGTGTGTGTGTGTGTGTGTGTGTGTGTGTGTGTGTGTGTGTGTGTGTGTGTGTGTGTGTGTGTGTGTGTGTGTGTGTGTGGGTGGGTGGTTGGGTGTGAGACAGAGAGTTAGCTAGTTGTCTGTCTGTCTGTCTATCAGTCAGTCTATCTCTGTGTGTGTGTGTGTACAAGGTTGAAACAGTAGAGCATGCAGAATGACTTGTGAAGTCACATCAGTGAACATATCAGGTCAAAATATCGAACTTCCCCGCAAAGCATCTGTGACCACAGACACATTAATCCACTTCTGTTTATAGAGACGCTGATGAACGCACGGCCTGTAGTCAATGTAGGCCGTGTTTTTCTTGGTTTGTTTTGTTTGCCTTGGTTCCTGTCTCTAGAGCAATCTTTATCACCATCTTAATCACCATCTCACTGCTCTGTCATCTCTCTCATTCGCTCCCTTTCTTTATCGACCATCTCCAACACCCCCCACCCCCACTCCGTCCCCCCACCAACCACACAGGAGGTGAGGTGTTGTTTCCTCTCATAGGTCCTTTATCAAGTCACATAGCCAAACTGTGAGGTGTCAGAGATGCCAGTCAAACCTTCACAGATTTGTACAAAGATACTAGACAAAGCACTTGGTCTTCTGCGTTGCCCTACTGACAATGTTTAGACTGGCATTGATTTGCTGCAGGAAGCTCATGTTTGTTGTCAAACTCACCTTTTTGGGATCCATGTTGAATTTCTTCTTCCCTCTGGACAACTGCTTACCCCTCTCAATAAGTTTGCTGTGAAGGGGAAAAAAGAGGAAATGACCTCTGGGGCAATCGACATGATTGAGCTGGCGTGACAAGCCATAGGCAGCAGCAGTATGTAGTATATAGGATCTGTATAGAAGTATAAGTATATAGGTATCTGTTGAGTGGTAGATTTGTAATGACCTCTCTGATTTCACAGCAAACGTAACTGGAACTCAACGAGAGCACTTTTCTCTGTTTTGGCGTTCCTAACAGAACGCCAAAACAGAGAAAAGTCCTCTCGTTGAGTTCCAGTGTGTAGTTTTAGAATTGAGTACACTTTCCAAAGTTCCAGGTCAAATCAGGTTTTCTAAACCTGTAGAATGTTTGACTCACCTCTCCTCAGTGGACTCGAAGTCCTGAATACCGGCCATCACGTTCTCAATAGCCATCTTCAACTTCTGCAAAAAAAATAAATAAATAAATAACACAATTCCGGGTACAACTGACTCACCATGGGGTTAGTGTCAGCACCTCAGTGGGTGTGAGAGACCGAGACTTAAGGTCATACTTATTAGACTTAAGGTCATACTTAAGATTCCTTAGCCCTTGGTAACTTGGTAACAATGTAACTGCAATTCAGTATAGTGTAACATATTGAGTTGATAAAATTGATTGATCATTAAATTCGGTTAGGTTAGGTTTTGGGTTATTTCAGTAAAGCTGTGTAGTGTTATATGTACATTAAGCCACTGCCTCTATCCAAAGTAGACTTACAGTACAGAGACACATTTCTATCTGAATGAGAGTTTTTATCAGGACCTTGGTATTGTTAGCGCTTTGTGCTAGCTTTTGCTCTACCAACTGACCCACAGGAAATGTGGTGCCCACTGTTATGTGTTATGCTGTACCCAACTGATCTGTAATAAAAACATCTTTCTTTTATAGATGGCTGTTCCTCACCTGTATGTCATCTAAAAGGTCCTGCTTGTGAACCTTTATGTGCTCTAACTCCTGCTTCTCTGCTGCAGTGAAATCCATTGCCACTGAGAGAAGATGGAGAGTTCACACAAACACATTCACACACATACACACACACACATTCACATACATACACAAACACATTCACACACATACACGCACAAACACACGCACACACACACGCACACGCACACGCACACGCACACGCACACGCACACACACACACACACACGCACACACACACACACACACGCACACACAGAGAGAGAGAGAGAGCATAGAACAGCACTTTTACAAAACAACCACTTTTGATTACTTAACATAACAGTTTTAGAACCCTACAAGTGGTGTTCATGGTTTTCATGACATGTAAACTATGCTGTATGCTGTGATGCATTTCATGTTAGATGAATGCTGTTGTAGTTATATTGAGATCTCCTGTTTGACAGGAAAACGTTGGTGGTCAATCACCTGCAGACACTTGAGGCTGATGACTCTGAATCTCAAAAGAAAAATCCCCTGGTCAGTGATGTGAGTGTCTCTGTGTGTGTGTGTGTGTGTGTGTGTGTGTGTGTGTGTGTGTGTGTGTGTGTGTGTGTGTGTGTGTGTGTGTGTGTCTCTGATGTGAGTGTCTGTGTGTGTGTGTCTCTGATGTGAATGTCTATGTCTGTGTGTGTGTGAGTGTGAGTGTGAGTGTGAGTGTGTGTGTCTGTGTGTGTGTGTGTGTGTGTGTGTGTGTGTGCGTGTGTGTGTGTGTGTGTTTGTGTGTGTCTCTCTCTCTCTGATGTGAGTGTCTGTGTGTGTGTGTCTCTGATGTGAGTGTCTGTGTGTGTGTGAGTGTGAGTGTGAGTGTGTGTGTCTGTGTGTGTGTGTGTCTCTGATGTGAGTGTCTATGTCTGTGTCTGTGTGTGTGAGTGTGAGTGTGAGTGTGTGTGTGTGTGTGTGTGTGTGTGTGTGTGTGCATGTGTGTGTGTGTGTCTCTGATGTGAGTGTCTATGTCTGTGTGTGTGTGAGTGTGAGTGTGTGTGTGTGTGTGTGTGTGTGTGTGCATGTGTGTGTGTGTGTGTGTGTGTGAGTGTGAGTGTGAGTGTGTGTGTGTGTGTAAAGACGGACATGGAAGAAGGATGTATAGGCTCAATAACATTGCAATGCTTTCATGTAGGCCTTGGTCTTGCCACAGAGTTCATAGGATGTGTCAAATTGGGAAATGTTCAACAATTGAGTCACATGATGGAAAACTGAAAACCACAAGAGATTGTTTTGGAGATCGCTTTTCATGCAAAAATCTTTCAAAAAAAAAATGTGTCTTTCCAGGGACACAAATAAGGTCCACACTATAGACACGGATCATAAGCAATATAATGCCCTATCAAAACCTATAAGGCTCAATAATGTCCTCTACTGATGGACTGACGATAGCACAAAACAGGGTTCTACAGGAAATACACCTTCTGGGACCTCGGTAGAACCTTTGCATGTTCTTTAAAGGAAATAAGTGGGAGAGTTTTGAATAATTCTAGACTGCACCCTTTTTCTTAGCATTGTTCTCTCCGTTTAAATACTGCTTCCTAAATAACAACATGGAAATGTACAGCACAAAAGATTGTAGCGCACCATTTGTCTTGCAATTATTCCAAAAAGGTTCATGTTCACAGAACACACCAACAAAATGTCCCCCTGTCCACTACCAAGACATAATGTTTCAAGAGTTAGTCAAGTGTTAATCACAAACAAGAGTCAGGCCTAAAGCTCTAATGCAATACGACTGTTCATTCATAAGTACAATCATTTGCTAATATCCTGTAGCCGAGGACCAACTCATAGGGAATGATGACCCATGTAGAATATTGCAAAACAGGAAATTTGTTGAAGAGGAAGGGTTCCTTTTAAAAAACAGCGAAAAGCCGTTTCAACAAGCAAAAAACGCCTGCGTGGATTCAGGGCATTGGCGATGCTGAGTCAGCTTCACACTGTCCGAAGATAGATGATGATTAAAAATGTTCCTCATGTCCGTCATAAGGCTCCGCCAACGGAAATATTGTTGACTGTGTAGGCCCACCGCTCCCCTCATTGAGGAACATAAGTAGGCTAAATCTTACTTAGGGGGATGTAGCGGAACAGGTAGCTCATTACACCACACAAATGGGCTCGTTTTTACCGTAAGGACTGAATTAATTCAGATGTGGAAGTGTCATTGAATTTAGGCTCTGAATTGAGGAAGCAAAAATACTGACACTGTGAGTGACACAAATGTTTAGCAAAATGAATTCAAATTGATTAGCCTACAATGAAACCACTCATGAGTGCGGGGAAAGTAACATAGGTTACTGTTTGTAGAACCATGCTCTTTGCTACCATGTTACAAGTGTCTAGAACCGTAAGCAATAGCCTACTTGAAACCCTTCATAGTCAGCACTTCAGAACATCAGTTTCTTAAATAAACTCTCACGGCTAAAATGCACAGCTAGGTATGCGTGTACACATACAATCATGAATCATGACACACTTGCATTTTGATAAGGTGAACTTTAAGGAGTGAATCATGTCCACTGTAAGTGTATCTAAAGGACAACTACTAATGATAACAGCTCTCTCTCTCTCTCTCTCTCTCTCTCCCTTCTTTATTTCATTCTTTTCAGGTTCAACGTTAACTCGTCTTGTAATAGTCAGATCAATCAATATATGAGTATAGCCTCTGTAGGCAATGACATCCCCTAAAACACAAAATTCCGACCAAAGGCAACGTGTAGCAGCTGGACTATTTCGAGTGAAGAATTGAGTCCATAACATGAAGTCCAGTGGAAAAGTGGAAGCCCAGTTGATAGTGCATTTGCTAAGTTGTCAGTGGTCACAGTTTTTTGTTTTCTTGTAACAAGACTTTCTCGTGAGTTCAGGTTTTTTATGACAAAACAATGGCAAGCATTACAGCAGTAGCGAAAATCTGAAGATCACTGGATAACTATGTTGCGTTTTTTTATTCTTCAAAGAATTGCTGCTGTAGTTTGAAGTCCGCAAAGTACAATTTAAGTCAGAAGAAAAAGGAAACTTACCGGGATGGCAACACTCCGTCATGTGAACGAGACAAATGTACGACTAATAACCATGTAATATTGCTGCTATGATACGGAGTTCGCTGCTTCCACAGTCCACTTGACTTGACTAACTGAAGGCAGAAGTCTAAAAGCCGTCACTCTCCATCTCTAAAAAAAAAAAAAAAAAGCTTCTGCAAATAGACGAGCTCTCTAGCGCCCCTGCCATCTGTTTCCGTTGTTGATGCACTTCTAAATAAATCTACTCTTCAGACAGATCACCATGCTTCATTGTTACAACGGGGAGTATCCAGCTAGCTACTGATCGTATGTAGCCTCTACAAATATATTTCTGAGTATTTCTGTATCCCTCTAATATCTAAGCTGACCGTTTGTGACATGAGATCCCCGTAAAGATTTTAAACAAGACTTCCTTGCAACTAATTGATTGTCCAAATTCCTTTACAATCTATTAGATCTGCTGTTTGTGATTCACTGATTTATGTACCCAGTGCATCTTATAACCCATTGAGGTCTGTTTTTGTCATTATTCTGCATCAGTAGGACCAACATCATACTTGTATTGTTTTTATATTACTTGTTCCTTTTAATTTGTGTGCATTACATGTCAATGGGAATATTTTACAAGATAAAATGTAGGCCACTGTACGTCTTGGTTCCTTTCCTACAGACGAGTGAGTGAATGCATTTTAATCTAAAAGAACATTGCAAGCACAGTGTGCAGCCGCATAGACATTACGTTTTTGTTTTGGACACTAGATGTCACTCTGTGGCAATGCTAGTGGCAGCAGATGGGAATGCAGTAGGCCTACTGAAGACCGTGCACTAATCAGCGCTCTGTGTATTTCACCATGTTAAGGGCCTATTTTAATTGGTAAGAGAGAAAGAAGACCTCTAAATTAGATCAGATGGTTGATTAACACAAGGTCATTTTAATATATGTTACATCATCTTATATTATGAAAAAAATTAAACTGTGTCATTCAATAGGTTAGCGAAAGGACTACTTTGGCATTATTCACTAGTGTTACAAAATGCCATTTATCACACAAAATCACTCATTGTAGAGACTAACTAACGGCACTAGTTGGCACATGAAAAGAGTTTCTTGCTGGCAAATCTCCATGTCCTGCTATCGTAAGCTATAAAGGGGGTCCATCACATTTTGGTTATTTGATCAGTAACTGAGAGGCCCTCAGTAACAATCAGCACCCTGCAGCCCACACATGCTAATGGAGATATCTCCCCATCACACATGCTAATGGAGATATCTTACCATCATGCTTTCTCCCCTCATGCGTTCACGTAACGTCACTCTCTTGCTCTGTCTCTCTCTTCCCCTTTCTCTCCATCTCTCTCTCTCTACCTCTCTCTCTACTTCTCTCTCTCTACCTCTCCACTTTCAAAAACCCAAAAGTGCTTTCCATTCCACTTTCTTCCCTTTTTTATGAGAGATTGTATTCTTTGAAATGTTGCAACAAGGTCTCCATGGCAACTTTGGCTGAGGAAATGTGTTCCCAGCAGATTAAAAGTAGATTTTCTGGAAAAAAAGGAAAGAAAATTGTGAAAGCTTCCTCTCTCCTCTGTGGCATTAAGGCGCGCAGCCAACCTCTGCACGTTGAAACGTGCTAAATTGAGCGAGAACATACACACAAGTGTGTGTGTGCGTGTGTGTGTGCGTGTGTGTGTGTGTGTGCAGTGTCAAAGTAAATATTCCTGCTGGAAGTCATAGCAATTTCCTTTTAATCAGGCTTGAGTCAACAGATGTGCTGGCCTGTTGGTGGTTTTATCAGAGCTGTTCAGAAATGTATCGCCTCCACTGGACCTCAGCACAGAGGTTCTGCATGCTAAGCCTCGGCTCGTTATATCAGACTACTACCATGACATCATTTACCATTTGCGATTCATAATTTACAGTTTGCAATTCAGAATCTATCATTTACAATTTATATCATGACCACCTTCTTTTCTAGGATGTTTGTATTGACTTGCCTAATTGGATTGTGCGAGCCTCTGGTGCCCAAAGTGCCCTTTTCTCTTTCCACCTCTTCCTCCGTTCACACCCCCACCTCTATCTTTTCATTTCAGACCGCATGACATGGGCTCCGTCGCCCCATCTCCAATCCATGTGCTACTTCTACCAGTAATGAGAAGTGTGTCGTAGTCTGGCCACATTGAGCGAGCACTGCAGGAGACCATCTATCTATGGCTTGCTAATGCACGTTGAATACTTTTTTGACCTTTAGCGTAATAATCACACCTTGCCTCCGGAGCTGGTCATGGATTCAAACATGTCTGACGTCTCTGAGGCACATCGATATGAAATGTGTTCATGCAGCTGACGCTGAGAGCTTCATTTAGGCTGTACACTTAAAAGCACATTGTTTTGCGCAATTTCCAAATTTGACCTGCAATATTATATATATCCTGTGTATATTATTATATATTATTTTATATATTATTCATATATCTATGAAACCGTATGTATGACCCTGAGTCTGAGAAGAAATAAAGTTGAAGCATAGAACTTTCCAGCTTGTCCAGAGGTATTATTTTAACTATGCCAATATACCTACTGCAACTTGATCCAGCCGTCAATTCAAGCAATACATCTCTGCCAGCCTCTTTACACTTTCCAAGACAACAGTCCCTCTCATTCTGCACAGCCTTTAGCCACTACCTACAGAGTTTGGCTAATACGTTTGATCTGATTCAAAGTTATTTGCCAAAGACAAAAGCTCTGTGACATTTTAAATAGTGTTGGCATTACCTCAATACTTAGGCTTTGCCAGTTCCTCAGTCCTGGCATCTCAAATGGATGTCATGGTGAGTTTAAAGTGTTCAAACACACTGTGAATGGTCGTTCCTTTTCAGAGTTTCCATGTATGGGGAAATCTGTATTTGACTTTTCTTGTCAATTTGTAGAATACCGCTGGTGGCATAAACTCCTCTCTGTGTAGCTGGCTTCTAGGCATGCTTCACATGCAGAGGTGTCAAAATTTGTGTGTAAGAAAATGTCATTTTTATGAAATCCATCACTTTTAAGTCTAAACTCCCACACTGCTTTCAAAAAACGTTTGTCAAGGTCCTTTGTTCAAAAGAGTTCCAAAAGTGTTCTGTAAAGGCATCACATCATCAAAGCCCTGGGAAGAGCTTTGAGGCAGAGCAAAGATTGCTTTTTCGTCAAGAGTACACTCTTGAACAAGCTGTGTTTACAGAGGACATCCCTGGCAAGTTGTCCTTTCCACGACACCAATCCATGCAATTTGTTTGTAATCAGAATGAAGAATACATAGAAGGTCATTGGTGACAGACCATGTACAATACATGACAACGAGGCAAAGCAGCCTAGACTCTGCAATGTCTCTTCTGCTCCTGCTCATCGCACCAACCTGTACGCAAAAGTGTTTTGTATTTTTTGTGAGTTGGTTTCTGGACATCACAATGCACCTGCAGAACTTGTTGAGACAACTCTCTTGTCTTGAAGTCTTGAAAAGTAAAACATAAGAAAATCGCCTTTTAAAGTATTTCTGTTTACATCTGAAAGGTATTTCTACGTAGAAATCTTCAAGACAAGAGAGTTGTCTCTGTATGGTTTTGTGTTGATCAAGGCTGCCTAATTTGTATTCTTCTCTGAACTGATTTACACATATCAACACTTCAAACTGACATATATTTGTACATTATCTTACGTTCACCACATGTTTTTTTTTTGTCAGTCACAAGCTTGCCTGAAAATTGCTTCAACCTCGGGCTTTGAACTTTGGACTTTGGAGCGGAAATGATTGGCACTTCCGTGAAAATGAGTGACACTTTTTGGAGTTTGGGAAAAACAAAAAGGGGGCCCTCGTCTTCAGTCTTTTATGTAGACATCATCATGAAAAAAGACATTCGCAAATTACTCTTGCCTTGGTGGGCCGGGATTAGGTCACCTTCACTGTGATAGATTTCCTCCTTGTTCCTCTGTTGTGGTGAATTCAATTACACTCTCCCTCAATCTGTCACCATCTTTCTCCCTCTCTCACATGTTTTACCCCCTTTTTTTATCAGCACAGATCACTACATCAAATCATGTATGTGACACGGGGGAGTTTTCGTCTCTCTGTTATTCGGGATGAGGGACGCCTATCTTCTCCTTGGGAGATAAGATAACATGTTCATATGAAGGCATATGATTGCATTCCTGCAGTGAATGCTTGGCAAGTTGGCATTGTCATCCCTCTGCAGCAAGAAGTCACAGTCTCTCAATGGAAAAATCGCTTGAAGAGCCGTCTCTCTGCGATCACCATCCTAGTTATTCCTTCCTCTATTATTATTCTTATTATTCTTATTATTATTCTTATTATTATTATCATCTTTATTATTGTTATTATTATTATTATTATACTATCATTATTGTTATTATTATTATGTGTAATTTTGTGGTTTAATTGTTATTATTATTGTTAGTATGCCCTCAGTTACATTATGTTATTCTAGCTCACTTCCATCTGTAAAATGCACACACATAAACATAAGCATATATGGCCCTTCAGCATCATGCTTTAGGCCGTTGTTTTGCACATTGCAATTACTGTTCTCCACACTGATGGAGTGGGGTGTTTGATGTTGCAAATGTGTCTGGTTCTTGGTTACCTTGGTTACCTTATGTCCCTGTGACCTTGATGCCTCTTTAACATCTGTTGGTAATGGTCCAGAACCTTCTGGTGATTTATATTCAGTCAATCAGTCAACGCGCCTTTGGAAGGAAGAGATACACAAACTAGAACGAAGTAAGGACTTCTGCACACTGAAAAACACTTTTGTCCCAAGAATAACTTTCTGTGTCAACAGAAGCAATGGAAACCTCCACTGCTATTTAGCATAGCTGTAAGAGTTTGACCTTGAACGCCTCTAGCCAGAATACTTAATTGTTGCACCTTCAAGGTTTATAGTTCGGCTGAAAGAGCCTTTCCACACCAAGTCTCTTTTCAAGGTAGTTTCAACTTTTCAACTTTTCTTTTATAGATTACTAGGGTGACCAGATCTGAGGTTGTGAAAAAGAGGACACTTCGTCGCGGGACCCCGCCCCCTCCCCCAAGACTGAGTTTTTGGACATCTTTTTCATATGCAGATGACCCCGCCCCCTCCCCCGCGACGAAGTTTTGACATATTTTTCACATGCAGATGTCATGTACTATTGTAAGCAATGCAACTAGTGGGGGCGGCAAGGTGCTCAGTGTTGCCAGATTGTAAATGGCGTATCATATTAAAGTCTCAAAATGATCGTATTTGGAGGATAATTATCAAATCTGGCAACACTGGGAAGGCGGTCGACCAATGACAGTTCTCTCTACAGTCAGAGCTCGTGCAAGAAGGTGGAATGTAAGCGAGATACCCTTTCCAAAACTTGTAAGGACGTAATAACTAGATTGTGAAAGAGACCCAGAGAAACGGAAAATATCCGACAAGGCAAAATCCCGGACAATTTTGGAATCCCTGCCGGTAGCATTTTTTAGTTCTCGAAAAGAGGACTTGTCCAGGTAAAAGAGGACGTCTGGTCACCCTATAAGATTACAAGCCAGGGTAGGATGCTGTGTGCCTATAGATCACAAGCCAGGGTAGGATGCTGTGTGATTACAAGCCAGGGTAGGATGCTATGTGATTACCAAACTAAATGCTAAATGCCAGCATAACTAAACACATATAAACACATGCAATACCCCCCTAATCAACAAAACTGGGCTACAGACAGCGTATGTTGTACTGTGATGGAGTGCGACAGATCCCGGGTACAGCACACGGCGCGTGTTGCGACTGTCACCAGCCAACTAAATACTAAATAAAATTCCCATACACCTAGCCAGGCAGCCTCTCTCTCTCTCTCCCTCTCCCTCTCCCTCTCATCACATTGCTAATGCCTATAATAACCCACTCACTCTGTTCTTTTTCTTTCTTTCCTAATCTAGACTATCTTCGGTATGGGACGCTGCTGTAGTCTCTCCACCCGGTCTACCTGTAGAAACCCTCGGCCAATTGCACCCACCGCCACCGCACTGCCGTACATTTATATACAATATATATTATTGCCACCATTGACATGTTTCTCTGTTCCTACTCCCCTTACCCCTGTAACAGTAACCCTATGAGCACAGTGTATACCCACTAAACTGGTCTTGTCTGTATTATGTATTTACCACCGGATGTCTGTATATATATTATGTACATCTACCAAATGCAGGCTATGTACAACACCTGTTGTTTCCCTTCCCCTTCTGCCACACAACCCTCCCCCATCCCCCCTTCCTATCTCCACCCGGCCGACCTCAAGCAGATGGGTTCCCCCTTATGTGCTGTGGTTCTGCTTAAGGTTCCTTCCTGACTAACAGGGAGTTTTTTCTTGCCCGTGTTGCCATTGTGCTTGCACTAAGGCTCTGGGCTCTGTAAAGCGCCTAGAGACAATTGTATTGTTATGGCGCTATATAAATAAAATTGAATTGGATTGAATTACAAGCCAGGGTAGGATGCTGTGTGATTATAAATATGTTTCCAATGGCTGACGTGCCGAATTATATTTGGCTGACTTTGACTGACATAAAAAATAAAAATCAATCAAAATGCTAATAAAGCAACCTGAATATTCTATAAACGTACTGTAACATAAGGTCATTTCTTACATCCTCCAAGTTCATCATGAAATTTACATCTGTCTGTTCTCAGTGCCATGGACACCGACTGGTCACGTTTCCATTATCGGGCCAAATCCGGCCGAGTTAGTGCCTGACAAGGGCTTGATCACTTCTGGGGCTTGTTCATGCCTCCTCGGGGCTTCTGGCCAGGGGCTTTTGGCCATCCAAATACCCCTTGGGCCAAGTAGGGCTAAATGGTGCTTGAGACAGTGTCAAGATAAAAGGCAGGGTTAGCGGAGTCAGGTAAGAGAGGTTCAGCGCCAAAAGAAGTTAACTAGTCTGTCTAATAACCTACATGTTACCAAATAACTTAAACAGATAATAAAACATGGAGAATCACTGGAGCTGGTAAGCACACAAAATCAAGGCAATGGTAGCCATGGTAATATTTGCATAACTACCAGGGCACTACCAATTACAACTTATAGTTAGAAATTAACAAAAAAAGATTGTAACATGGTTTATAATGACTTGTGGATCCAATTTCAACATGTTTCAATCCAAAACACAGCTGGCTCAAATGAAAACAATATGAATGGATGGTTTAATTCACATCAAATTACTGCATGATTGTTTAAGCTAATTTATTCCAATGAACAATTTGTATGCTATTCGAGCCATGGTGTGCTTTAAAACACAGGCTAATGTAAACTTCACTTATGTAAACAACTGAGACTACCTTGCTATGTGACATGAACTATGCCTATAGCTGACTTATATTAGAGCCCACCATTTTGCCACTTGCTTTAAAAAAAATAATTCTTTGTTAATTTATTCAATTTCTTTTCTAATTTTCACCAACCCTTGACATTTTTTAAGATGTTACCAGTGTGTAACATACGTCTTTAATTGACCAATTCTTCACTTCGAGAGCCTTCTGGTGGCATGTACTTCTACTGTTTAGTGGCTGATGATTTAAATATACTATGCCAAGGATATGATTTAGAAATTCCAGGAATTGCTCACATTTTCGGTTATTTTCTTAATAACCAAGCCCAGTTAAAATAAAGATGAGGGTGATCCGAGAGCGGACAGACCACCAGTGGGGTGCTGACTAAATTCCACCGGTGGACTGATATATGCTGGCTATCTGAGACAATTGCTAAACTATTCCAGTACATGACAGTTTTTAGAAATTGAGGAGTCTGGTGAGTCCATTGTAGATCGTCCGGCCTGGCATTCGGATTTCATAGCATGAAGCCTCAACTTGAACCTCCCACTCGCCAGAGATGGGCAAAAATATATCAAAATGTATTTTGATACAAAATACAAAATACCCCTCAAATAAATGTATCAAAATAAAATACAAAATACTGGTGCCAGAAAATGTAACAAAATACAACACATGTATTTTGTATTTAAAATATAGGAAATACTTTTTCTGGATTTTCCGTTTTCTCACAGTTTGGTATAGCAGAGCATTCAGGTTTGGGCTATATAATGTACACAAAGCTCTGGGGAACCCCACAAATAGGAAAAACAGTCACAGAATATCAGTGTTACTAAGCAAAGCTATTAAAAGACAACAACTTGATTGATTATGTATATATATATATATTTCCAGGCAGCAGCTGTGTGACTCATGTTTTCACAAAACAGGGATCTCAATGCAATCTCAATGGCTTCCGCGAGGGCTCGCCCCACCATGCGTTTGTCATACGTAATTGTGTATAAGGACGTCATACGGCTTTGATCAAGTCACAGGCCGTGTCTATCACCGCACACTTGCACGCTTCAAACACTGACTTTCAGTGCTTAGGGCGTTCACACTGACAGAACCAGCAGAATTCAGGGCACTGAAGGTACCTGGATGGCGCACTGCAAACGGTCAAAAAATGCAGTGTGAAATAATGGACACTACTCACTCTAAACGGGCGCCATCTTGGCTACGTAGCGGAAGAGGAGGAGCCCTTTCGGAAGCTTTTCAGTTTGGAAAGTTGGCTGACTGACGCTTCGCAAATCACTTCAACCATTATTGCTGGTTACAATAACTGTGTTATCTGATAGTACAGTCTCTATTTCTCTGTAACTTTTAACTTTCAAATTTCCAGTTGGCCGGAGCACAGATTTACGGGTTAAAGGCTCCCACATTTGTGTCTCTCAGTGTTCCATTTGAGACAACACTAATCAGCGACAGAACAAACTACAAATGTAAGTGCACTGTATTGCAGAGTACTTTGTAAAGTGTGCCGTAATAGCCACAGCCACATTCTGTCAAGATGGCTAACGTTCGGTGCAACAACTCGATTCTCTCTTTGAAAGAACCTCCTTTAAGTCGGCGTACTAATGAAGATAAATTGACAAGGATCAAGACAGCTATCTAAGTTTTCGAACACAGCCCTGTTTTGTGAAAAAAATGGATTTAACGTGAGAGTCAATGAGAGAGATCTGGGCGATTTCCATTTTGCCCCAAAAAGGGGCGGGGTCATTTGAAGCACCACTTTTGCCTGACTGTTGCCTGATTCGACAATGACATTCAGAGGCAGATCAGACGGTCTACTGGTAGAATCTGACCGAAAAAAAATCTCCTTCTACCTTAACAATGGAGAAAGTATTTTGAGTATTTTAAATACAAAATTACTCTACTCTAAAGTATTTTGATACAAATTACGTTAGATTTTTTATCGGCCCTATCAAATACAAATTACAAAATACTCAAAGCAGTTGAAATATGTATTTCGAATACAAATAATTGAAATACTGCCCATCTCTGCCACTCGCTGGTGAAATGGTCAGATGAGTGACGTTCACACCGAAGCTGCATGTTAAGGACGGGTATTAGGGCAATACTCCAGGGCTATCGGGTATAAGGGCAATACTCAGTAGAAACGAGAATGGTTTTGTCTTCACGGCTTGAGGCCTCAGGCCATTAGTTCCGGTTGGCCTGAAGATAGCTCTAGCTTGCACTGAACCGATCGTGGAAACATGGCTCTGTACACCCAGAAATCGAAAGATAGTCTATAAGTAATACAGCTACCAGTGCTTTAATCACAGTAATGGTAGTGGCAGAGTAACTGCCAGTTCCACCTTGAGGCGACGAACACAACATACGGTGTCAGAGCTGTTGACTGATACCTGCCATTTCCCATGTATTGGCTGCTAGTGGACTCACAGTAGTGTGTCTGCTTCAATGAGCTGATCTCACTGCCTACAACGTCTACTGCCAGTCCAATCCATTGTGGTGCAGTTTCTTTTTTTTATCTGAATGACAGAACAAACCTGTGTGTTAAAAGACATTTTAGCCTTTAGCTTAACCTGTCAGGCAGTTTTTTCTGTCGTGTTGGACATAATTTATTGATTTCCCTCATCTGGCTTTCTACATTACCTGCGTCTATCCCCGCTATGGACTCACGTGTTGAAGGTGGGCTGTTTTCATTATACTCTGCGAATAAAGTAATAAATCCAATAGATGTATGTATGTCCGACTCACTGAAATCAATTCCCCTAATGCTAATGAACATAAATCCTCCAGAGGCTCTTTAACCTTTAGTTTTAACTGTCTGTTGTTTATACCATACCATCCATGACTGGGAGTATAATGGGGAAAAGGTGTCAGAGAGGAGATGCTATTATTACCCATAAAATCTGGTGCTGTTCATCGTAAACTTAGTTTTATGTGCCGTGAAACCGAGTAGGTTTCGTGTGGGTGTGTGTGTGTGTGTGTGTGTGTGTGTGTGAGTTCCTCATTCTGCCATTTACTTCCATATCAGGTCTTGAGTTTGTAACAATGTGCTGTTATAATATACTGCAGCAAACTGGTATAACACAGGTTTGTAAAAACATTCATGATCGAGCACATTGACCTGTGCACGGGAGCTTATGGTCATTTCTAAAAAAAGGTTCAGACTTTTTCTACAATCTGTATGACATAACGTAGAGATGGCATTTTGATCCCTTCCCTTTATAAACTGCACACGCTGTCATACAGAATACAGCAGGACACATCTGCACATAAAGACAGCTGATGCAGTGTTCTCTGTATCTCTGTCTCTTTTGCTTGTTAAGCTTTTCACAACCGACCTGCCCTCCCTCGCACATACACACACACCCTCATACACACACACTGCATTTTTAAATGTATGGTCTACTGAACAGGAACATGAGAGGAACTGAAAATGTCATGGTTCGCAGTTGACATTATGCTATTATGAACATTTATGCTATTACAAACCTTCACTGTAACTGCCACAGCAGTCTTATCAACATCAATGAAGTATGAAATGAAGGTTCAGAATCTTGATATTTATATACTGTACATTATTTGTTTGAATTTTTTGTTTCAGATAACTGTCAAACTGCAGTAATGTTCAGCTCTAATCGAATCTATTGCACATGGATCGGCTACACCAACCTACTGTAAACTTTCATCCTATTTAGCTGATTGTGGAAAATGTCAGTGCGTGAGCGTATGTGAGTCAGACGCAGCAGTTCAAACATGAGCGGGCCAAAAAGGCATCTCTCAAAGGTCGAGTAAGCTTCGGGCAAATTGGCTACAAGATCAAATAAAAACACATTACAGTCCAATTCCAGTCAAGGGTGGATTTTTTGGTTATGATAAAATTGTAAAAAAAATGGATACAGTTTTATTGATGCAGATTCCGACTTGTCAAAACAGATGTGTGCTGGTCAACACGTACATGGACTCACAACGTGTGTGTGTGTGTGTGTGTGTGTGTGTGTGTGTGTGTGTGTGTGTGTGTGTGTGTGTGTGTGTGTGTGTGTGTGTCATAAGCTGTAACACATTTAACTAACATTCTTGATGCAAAAAAACTGGCACCGACACTGTTCATTTTAACATATATGCAACATACATATTTTGTCTCTACATTTACCATGTGCTTAACTATTTCTCAAAATGTCATCTAAATTCAGCGAGTGCCTTGTAACGTGTAACGTGGTAATGTGTCAGGGACAGTTGTAACAGTGGGCAAGGTCAATTGTAACATGCCAGTTTGAAGGGCTAAAGTAACATTTACAGCGACAGCCATGCATTATTCTAACCAACACAGTGGTGGATAAGGGTTTTCCTTTAAGTTGTAGTCTTCACAGTGTTTGTTTTTCTTTAAGTTGTAGTCTTTACAGCGTTTGTTTCCAAAATGCCAGTGAGATAGTGGCTTACTAACCAAAGGTGTCACATTTTTGCAAAAGTGGCTCGGCCATTTCCCTTGCTAGCTATGCCTGCTGGTTGCAACCGATTGCAATGCGTGTGATAATTGGAATACAACACATTGTATGCAGCTAATAATTATACTAGCATCTAGATCAGAAATCAAGTCCACTGGATTTGATGGAACAGCATGGTGGACTTTCTCAAACTTTGTCATTCACGAGGATAAACCTCAGTTCATTCACTTCACTATTCTTTGCACCACGACCATCTAGTGCACACATAAAGCTGTTAAGATTCCAGTAAAAACCCAATCCTGGTGTTTTGAAGGTTGTGATATAACCTATGCAGGTTGATGTGTACGTGTAAGAGTGTGTTACTTAACTGCAGTCCCTCAGTTTGTCCTTCCAAATTGGCACTGTAACAGCTGTGTCCATGGAGAGCTCATAAGAACTGGGCTTCATCGGTCTGCTATCCTGACATGGTACTGCATCTGACAAGGGTACTCCCCTGTGAGGTAGAACTCTGGGTAATGAGGCCTGTTCTCCAGTAAGGAGTTTGGACAAGATCCAAGGCTTACTGCAGGCTTAAATCTGACACATTAAGACCATGTCGGCAGCCCAGCCTAAGGCTGTCAGCGTCTTTTGCATAGCAAATCTCTCCTCCACCAAGCGAATTCGGTCTGTGTGCTTTTGCGTTCTTTCCTTTTTTTTTAAAAATAGGACAATTAAAAAGAGAAAATGCCCATCCTTCCTTATTGGTTTTAACATTGAGAAACAGTGTACAGTGTTACAACTGTATTTTTTCTTTCATTCTATAGTTCCTGAATTTAAGATTACACATATGAAAGACAACTATTTTACTGTTCTTGGTTGTGAAATGTGATTTTCTAGTAGTCCTAACTTCTAGAGTTACTGGAGAATTCTTCTCAACGTGAAGAAGCACTGGGGAAAGGGGAGCAGTACACTCTTTCTAAAGGCAGAAAGAGGGTAAGCCTATGTTCAGACAGGACGAAATAAGCGATGAGAAAAAGTTTTCCATGTAGTCTAAGTGTAAGTAACAGGAGAACGTTATCAGGTTGCAGAAAAGGTCATTATCATCACAGCCTGAACACTGTGCGTAGCTTTTTAAAGGTAGCAGGTTAAGGCATCAAAGGTCTCGACTTACTAGCTAGCCCTTTAGCCGCATCGTTGTTTTTATAGAATTCAGCTACGGGGCTAGCTAGCAAATCTAAACATTTGGTGCTTCAACCTGCAAGCTGAAGGCCTAGTTTTCAGGTTACCCTGCTAACCTCTACCTTCTCTGTGATAGCCAACAGAGGATAATAAAAAGGCTAATGATATATATTAGTTAGGACCCAACACACACAGTGGGGATTTTTATTTTTATTTTATAATTTCTGGCGGACAAAGTCATTATTAAGTCAACACGCCAGCCATTCAGATGTAACTGTGGAGTCACCCACAAAAAACCTATTGTTCACATTTAAACATCATATGAGAAAAGGAGAGGAGAGAAGAGAAGAGGAAAGGAGAGGAGAGGAGAGGAGAGAAGAGGAGAGGAGAGCAGGGAAGAGGAAAAGAGAGCTCTAGAGAGGAGCGGATAATTTAGGACCAGAGGAGAGGAGAGGAGAGGAGGGGAGAGGAGAGGAGAGGAGATGAGAGGGCTAGAGAGGAGAGGAGAGGAGAGGAGGAGAGGAGGAGAGGAGAGGAGAGGAGAGGGCTGGAGAGGAGGAGAGGAGAGGAGAGGAGAGGAGAGGAGAGGGCTGGAGAGGAGAGAGAGGAGAGGAGAGGAGAGGAGGAGAGGAGAGGAGAGGAGAGGAGAGGAGAGGAGAGGAGAGGGCTGGAGAGGAGAGGAGAGGAGAGGAGAGGAGGAGAGGAGAGGAGAGGAGAGGGAGAGGAGAGGAGAGGAGGGAGAGGAGAGGGCTAGAGAGGAGAGGAGAGGAGAGGAGGAGAGGAGAGGGCTGGAGAGGAGAGGAGAGGAGGAGAGGAGGAGAGGAGAGGAGAGGGCTGGAGAGGAGAGGAGAGGAGAGGAGAGGAGAGGAGGAGAGGAGAGGGCTGGAGAGGAGAGGAGAGGAGAGGAGAGGAGGAGAGGAGAGGAGAGGGCTGGAGAGGAGGAGAGGAGGAGAGGAGAGGGCTGGAGAGGAGAGGAGAGGAGAGGAGAGGAGGAGAGGAGAGGAGAGGAGAGCAAACGTCCCTGTTGCCCACCCAAGTTTACTTTTAAATATGTCAATGAAAAAAACATGCTAACCATTGGCCATAACAGATGGGCTTCATATAACAATGCAGACATTTCTGTTTATATGATTATGGTTGTTGTTGTACTTTATTTATCTCTAATCTCTGCCATTACATACAATGAAACAAGAAAAGATTACAAAAAAAACAATGTAATACAATACAGAATTAGAAATGATTGTAAACATTTAAATAGTGGATACAATAGACATGTTATTAGGCTGCATTCAGCATACTCCAAGAATAAAAGCTTTTTCATAAAATTATCAATTTCATATGCCGTACCTTCAACTCATTTAGATTACACCCAGACCAGCGGCGTGCTTAATGTCATGACGACCAATACTAGAGGAGAAAAGGGAAACACACTGAATATCATAATTGCAGGCCTTTTGATAAATGTCAAGGTGCAAGACTTACAATCATAATCACCATTCAAGGTTTGCAAGCAAGTAACTGGAGGCTATAATAAGATCAAAGCCACCTCAATTATTTGATTATGCATTTTGCAAACCAAAGGAGGCGATTCAACCTGTATAATATTGTGGGAGAATCGGCCTGCCGTAATTACATCGTGCCTATACGGCGACCAATTTTCCCTCAACTGCTGTATGCTGCGCTCGCAAACACGTGCTGTGGCTACACCGCACTGCACTTCCTTGTTCTGCGGACTGATAGCAGAAAGAAAGAGAGAGTTCCAGCTACCGCTATCCCTAAATAATCTTCCCTCACTCCCCAGGGTCCCAAAGGCATCCCCATTACACATGTATGTACATTTTGCAGGAGTCCCACAAGTCATGGCTTTCTCCCACACACGCACACTCACACTCACAAACACACACACTCTCAGACACACACACACACACTCACTCACTCTCTCTCTCTCACACACACTTACACTCACACATACACACACACACAACACACACACACTCACACTCTCACTCTCACTCTCACTCTCACTCTCTCTCACACACACACTTACACTCACACACACACACACACACACACACACACACACACACACACACACACTCACACTCACACTCACACTCACACTCACACTCACACTCACACTCACACTCTCACTCTCACTCTCTCTCACACACACACACTCATACACGCTCACTTCTCCCCCTAAGGTACTAGTTATCTCTGAGCCCATGGAAAAGCCCATGTTTGTGTTTCTCTATGTCAAATCCAAAAAAGAAGGGGGAAAAAAGAAAAAGGAAAGAACAGAAAAGGAACAATATTTATTTTTAAATATAATATAAAAAAGAACTACTACTACTTTTTTATTTACCAAAAAACAGAGTTTTGAAAAGTCACATACCACTTGCTCCATAAGCTCAAACATAGAATAATGAATGAACACAAAAACACACAGACTGGATTCCCTGTCGGGGGAAACCATTAAGCTAACTGCTTGAGATTGTATTTGTTTATTTTCTGTTCTACAAATGTAGCTAAAACATAAACGATGGCCTTGAAAACGTACCTCGGTCTTTCACAGGGCCACTGCTGGCTATTCGGGTGCCTTAAACGGTATTTCTTTGTGTGGAGAGACTGATGAGAAGGCTAGCATTTCAACAAACGGTGCGTTAATCAGTCTTAGGATACACCACACACTCACAAACATCATGGGGCAATCAAAACAAAGTAGTAACCTGTTGCCTATAGCCTTCATGCCGTCACTGTGAGGGCTTGTCCGGCGCAATCAAAACAAACCCCAAGGAGGCACCACAATCCTTAATGTTATCATCTCTGCACCATCTAGAGTTGCCTATATTGGTTTGATGGTGTAGTAGTCTGACAGGTAAATAGTAGACTGGTATTATCTGTTTGAATTTATATTTAAGTATTTAGTATTTGGTGCACTTGGTGCCATACGTATAGAGTGTGACCTGCATGTAGGCCTATGTAGAGCCAGCCTGGGTCTTTCAAATAAGGAACATCCAGCCTGTAACAGACAACCAGATGTCTTGGTCCTAAAGAAAGACAAAGGAAAAGAAAAAAACTATTGTCTTGTCTTACTTGTTTGATGTTTCTTCATGTTCTTTTTTCATTTTCATTTCAAGTTGTTTAATGAGGCTGAGGGCGATTGCTTATTTTATGAATACCCAGTAGACCACCTGTGAAACCTGTAATTAGAATACGGCACTGAATCACATCGACACAATTATTTATAACTATGGTCACTCGAGGTCTCTGCCTCATCCTTCATCTCCAGATAGCCTATGCAGGTATCTGTGATTGTGGCATTCATCTAGATTGAGCTTACTGAAAAGATTGACGGGAGGGACCTACTGATGGAGATTGATTTCCCCCCCATGTTAACAGATGTATTACAAAGATGGCTCGAGAGGCACCGATGCCTGCAAAGGCCAGGTGTTCATTTTAATCATGACTTCATCAATCAGCGGCCACAACCAGGGATGTAACCAGGCTTTGGAAATCAGTGAGGTCCAGAGGGTGGGGGTGGAGGGGGCTAGACAACCCCTTTTCCAGCCACAAGTACAAGCCACAAGCCACAATCCACCACTAAACAGCCAAGACCAAAGGTAGATCGAGTAAAACACTCCCAAACCATGGGATTGACTAAGCCGTTCTCCCCGGAAGAGCTCAATATCAGCATCAACACCCTTAAAACCGGTAAAGCCATCGGACTGGATAACATTTTCAATGAAGAGATCAAGCATTTTGGACCTCTGATGAGGAAATGGATCCTTCAGCTAATGAATAAGTGCATGCTGACAAAAAAACATCCCAAAGATCTGGAGGAAAACCAGGATTATTGCCCTTCTCAAACCAGGAAAAGATCCAGCGCATGCAAAGAGCTTCCGCCCAATTTCCCTGCTATGCCACCTCTACAAGCTGTTTGAACGCTTGATTCTCAACAGGCTTGCCCCTGTTGCTGAACCAGCCATCATCCCTCAACAAGCCGGATTCCGACCTGGCAAATCTACAACAAGCCAACTTCTGAAGCTAACTCAACACATTGAGGATGGATTCCAGAAAGGACTGGTAACAGGAGCCGTCTTTGTTGATCTGTCTGCCGCATATGACACTGTGAACCATCGCCTCCTCCAAAAAAAGATCTTGGAGCTGACAAAAGACCTGGCACTCACAGACCTCATTGGAGCCCTCCTGAAAGACAGGCGCTTCTTTGTTGTCCTGAATAACAAGCAGAGTCGCTGGCGACAACAACGAAACGGCCTACCTCAAGGTAGCGTGCTGGCCCCACTACTATATAACATCTACACCAACGACCAGCCAATGGACCAGAACACTGAGCGCTTCATCTATGCCGACGATCTCTGTGTAACATCCCAAGAGAACTCGTTTGAAGCAGTAGAAGCAAACCTCACCACAGCCCTAGATGAGCTACTCCTCTATTACGAGCGCAACCACCTACATGCCAACCCTGCAAAGACCCAAGTCTGCTCCTTCCACCTCAGGAACTGTGAAGCCAACCGACCACTTAACATCAAATGGTCTGGAACACCACTTGAGCACTGTACCCACCCTGTCTACCTTGGAGTAACCCTGGATCGTACTCTCACCTTTAAGGAACACATCAAAAACACAAAAGCCAAAGTCGGTTCCCGAAACAACATCCTACGGAAACTGACCAACTCCAAATGGGGAGCCACAGCACACACATTAAAATCTACTGCTCTGGCCCTGTGCTATTCCTCTGCAGAATATGCATGCCCTGTTTGGGAGAGGTCAACCCATGCCCAGAAACTTGACCCAGCCTTGAACAACACCTGCCGTCTGATCACTGGCTGCTTGAAACCCACCAATACAAGCAACCTGCACCTCCTCGCTGGCATTGCACCTGCTGATATTAGACGGAAAGTTGCCAGCCGAGTCGAGAAAACAAAAGCTACTAGCGATGAACACCACCTCCTCCATGGATGTCACCCCCCGGCCCAACGGCTAAAGTCGAGAAGAAGTTTTCTCAGCCAGGCAAAGTCTCGGGAAGAAACCAGAATACAACTCTTGATGGAAAAACTTGAGAATGACCCACCTCCAACTGACATGGGAATACTCCCCACTGAAAACCTACCCCCTGGCCAAGAAGCATCATGGGCTCAATGGAAAACACTCAACCGCCTTAGAACAAGAACGGGACGATCCAAAGATGCTCTGGTCAGATGGGGCTACAAGACTGGCCCAACCACCTGTGAATGTGGACAAGCAGACCATACAATGGAGCACTGCCTTGTCTGCCCTCTACTACCTAACCCTTGCAGCCCAAAAGACCTTGCAGTATTCAACAAAAATGCAAAGGACTGTGTAAAGAAATGGGAAACTGCCATATAACCATCATGCTTCAGTGAAACGAAAAGAAGAAGAAGAAGCCACAAGTAGACTACCCCTTTGGATTCAGTGTTCGTACCACACATAACATTGAGAATTAAAAAGAAAGAAAGAAAAGTGAACAGAAGCATGTTTGTGACAGGTGACCAACTCCACGAGAGCGACCCAGAGAGCGATCTCAGCTCGCTTTCATGCCGTGTCGCATTCAGATGTCTGGATAAAAGACCGTGATCACAGTAGATGAATAGACCTTAAATCAACTGCTTTCAGGCCCATCAAGTCAAGCGACGTGTCTATTTAAACGCAGAGGGGGCCCTAATAGCGGAGTGCTCTTCAGGTAACGACCACAGTCAGTCAGACACTCAGTGGGGACATGCATTGATATAATTATAGAGGGGGACTCTAATGCAGCTCAGAGAAATGGGATCAAGGTGGCGAGACAGAGAAGACAGCCTCTTTTTTTACACACAAACAAACTCTCTCGTGCACATAGACACACACACACACGCTCTCACACACACACACACACACACACATGCTCACACGCACCTGTCAGCAAGACTGTCACAAAGCAGCTCGACATGAACTCTTGACAATTTCAAAGTTGAATCTCTCAAACAAATGTCCTTTCTTGGCCTGCAAACACAAGCTTGAAGAGACTGAGAGAGACAGAGAGAGAGAGAGACAGAGAGAAAGAGAGGGTGAGAGAGAGAGAGAGAGACAGAGAGAGAGAGAGAGGGTGAGACAGAGAGAAAGAGAGAGGGTGAGACAGAGAGAGAGAGTGAGACAGAGAGAGGGAGAAAGTGAGAGAGAGAGAGAGAGAGAGAGAGAGAGAGAGAGAAACAGAGAGAGAGAGAGAGAGAGAGGGTGAGACAGAGAGAGAGAGGGAGAGAGAGAGAGAGAGAGAGAGAGAGAGAATCCAAGAGAGAAAGAGAGAGGGTGAGACAGAGGGAGAAAGTGAGAGAGAGAGAGAGAGAGAGAGAGACAGAGAGAGAGAGGGAGAGAGAGAGAGAGTGAGTCCAAGAGAGAAAAGGGTGGGAAAATGAGAAAGAACGCTGGCACACATAGAGCAAGCCTATTCGTAGGTGGAGGCTTTCCTTGAGTTACCTTTTGATATACTGTGTCAACACAGCGGCTCGGAAGTGCAAACATCAAATCTCGCCTCATGCATGAAATGAGTGGGAGAAGAGAAATGATTGGAGAGGAGGGTGTGCCGTTATCCACCACGACTCGGCTGTGCGATTTGTGATGCGAATCAGCCGGTCATCCATTCACTTGAGAAGGGCGGAAGGAGGAGAGGCACAAGGAATCTCAACAGAGGATGGGACTACATTTCAAAACAGAGTGCCGTCATGGTCCTGATGTGAACGTTCAACTAAATCTAGTCTGTGAGCTGAGTGGACGGAACTTGATTTTAAAGGGGCCTCGTTCAACCAGGTAGCCATAGCGCAATGTTTGAGCGTCACAGCTGAAAACACAGCTGAGGGTTTCACAGTGTTAAGTCTTGCCAAGCTATATCCTGCAGTGTCACAGCAAGACATTGCTGGGATGCCAGTTTAAATGGGAGACAACCTATGTTCAGATGTTGATGGGAGTGATATGGAGCTATCTTTTGGGATATAATGACATATTGCTTTGAAAGCATAGAGCAATGCAAGGGCTTGCAAGAGGTGGTATTGGTGCCGGTGGTGTGTGTGGTGTGGTGTGTGTGTCTATGTGTGTGTGGGTGTGTGTGGGTGTGTGTGTGTGTGTGTGTGTGTGTGTGTGTTTGCTGGGGGGTGAGTGGGTGATTTGTTGCAGGTGTGATAATAGGCTATTGATTTCCTGTCCTGCCGTTTCCGTAGCGTTTTGACAAGCAACCTGTGACTTCTTCCTTCACCCCGGAGGCGATTATAGGGCTTCTGTTGAGGATTATTACAAAAGTCTCTTTTTGGAGTCCCTCTCACTCATGCTCAGTCTATCCATTTCTCCTTCAGTGTCTCTCTATTACACACACACGCACACGAACGCACACACACACACACTCAGTATCCCTCAGATAACAGAACTTGACAGTCAGAAACCGTGTTTAGTGGGACCGTGCGTGTGTGTGTGTGTGTGTGTGTGTGTGTGTGTGTGTGTGTGTGTGTGTGTGCGCGCGCACTGTTTGAGTGTGTTTTGTGAGGGGGAAGTGGTCCAGAACGACTGAAAAGACCCATGGTTTGTCCGCTGGAAACTAAATGGCACATTTTTTGAACCATCACAGATTTGCTCTTTTGAATGGGCTCTGCAGTGTGCATGCATCGTGACCAATAGAGAACGATAAAGGAACCGGTCAGTTGAATAATGCATATCAGACACGTATAAAGAAACATGACAAATACCAGGAGCATCAGGGCTGGCTGCAATATTTTGGACACAATTTGTGACATATAAGCAATCTTTCCTGGAACAACACAATGAAACAATAAACCAACCAAGTAATCTATACACATTTTTTAAAAAGTATTAAGTATTAAGTATTAAATTCCAACAAACACACAAACATAGTCTACCTAACTCCACCCGACGGACTGAAACACAGACATAATGGAACATAATTCCATCCATAAAACACAGATCACAGTCTCACAGATAGGTGACAGACTATGATCATTCATTAAGCAGCCTTACCTGCGTGTTTCATCGTCTGCAGTTTATGTGCTATTACCTCCATTTCTCACAGTTGGCAAGAGTCCACAGAGTCTCATAAAAGCCCACCGGTCCACTGACAATACTGGACCTGCCTCACAAAACACCCCAATATATTAATCATGACATTAAAGGATTTTTATTATGGGCCTATTTCACCTCTCGCATATTATAAAACATCACCTCTCGCTATTGATTTACATTTGCTGAAAACAATTTATAAACACAGGCACACCCACAAGAAAAATACGCCTAGGCCTGCTCTCCATTTGAAAGTAAACTTCTGCAGTCCAAGTTCTCTTTGAGGCCCTGGTCTAGCTTCCCATAGCGTCAGCATTCAAGACCCTCATTTGGATTGGGTATTGAATGTGAATCAACTCAAGGCAGGGCAAGTCTATTTAAATTGCACAATTCAAAGTGAGAAGATAAAACAACATAGAAAAATAAGATATTAAAAAAAGGTAATCCAAATTATTCCTTTTGAGTAGGGGCTTTAAAACAGCTCTTTTAAGGAACTTCAGAAATGTGCCAGACAGGAGCGATTACCCATTCTGCTGCTAAGAGGTGAAAAAGGTGAACAAAGTTGGTTGGCAAAGTATATAAGCAGCAGAGTTGAGATTCTGTTCTGTTTTTTCCAAAGTTTCATTGTCTGTCAAACTCAATTCTGGCATCAATTTGACTTGATGAACATGGTACCATATCAGCATCTGAGAAGAACTGGGAGAGAGTAACAGTGTCTCGCATTGACACGTCAACGGATCAATGTTGCTTAACCACTGAGGGGCTATTGACTATAGCACACCGACAGCTCTGAGGCAAGCAGCCTATCACAGTCCACAGTCAGTTCCATGGGAATGATTTATTCTGGAGAAACTCCAGTCACTAAGCAATCTCATAATCAGGGGTTCAGGCAAAGTTCACACTCCAAGTCTAATGGTCAAACGCAGGCAGAGTACATAACTCAAAAAATAAGACCAAGTGCAGGAGCTAGATATTTAGATTACATTTATCCATGTATAGCCTATATGTGTTTGGTACCCCAAGTGTGCTTTAGCAATATGATTTCTCATGGTTATGTCAAAAAGCCTATTTAACTTAATTGAACTGAGAAAGAGGGAGAGAGAGAGAGCGAGAGAAAGAAAGGGGGAGAGAGAGAGAGCGAGAGAAAGAAAGGGAGAGAAACCTTCACTTGACAGACTTTGCTGTCAGTTCACCACAGGCTATTTATTGGTGCAAGGACTCTCTTGGGACCTTGGGTCGCAATATTTTATATTTTATCTAATATTTTTTGTATATACATTGTGTAATACCTATGCTCAATGATCGTTACCTTGAGATTGAAAGAAAACAGAGCTTTTCGTCTGGGAGCAAGCGTCTTCCAACTGTGTGTGCACTATGCAGCGCCTGATTGCTCGCCCCACCTTCGGAAGCTGCGAGTCAAGTTCCTCTCTGTTCCATAGTTTGTCCACTGTTTTGCTACAAACACTTCAATTTTCATGGCGAAAATACTCGTAGGCTTAAAACAAAGACGCCACTGGCCAACACCAAGGACGAAGATCAAAAAAGTATCCAAGCGCCAAAATACTGACACAATTTTGTAGAGACTACAGAAAACGTACCAGGTATGAATACAGAGACCAACTCGTGGAAAGGCCGACAGAGAACAATGAACAACAAATAATATACAGAGAACAACCAGGAACTGGAGGATTTCACTCCAGGTGACAACAGGTTAAGGGTGAGGAGAAGAGTCAGGAGACCATTGAAATAAATAACCAAAATCAAACAAAGGGTAAACAGGTGTATTTTTAGTACAGCATTCTCGCGGTTGGACAGAGAGCTGGACAGAGAGCAGTCGGTAGCCAGAAGAAACTGGTATATTTTATTTTATTTCAGCTACTGGTCAATGACAAATGACAATCAGGTTGATGAGGTAATTGCAGGGTGCCATCCCTTTGTCGTATTGAATTGCATTGGCTTTCATGCCAAGGCCAGGCTGACAACAACCCCACTGAGACGGGATTTGCCAATCACCGCCATAATGACTCCATCAATGATCTTAAATGACTGTGCTTCAGATTTTTTTGGGCGTACCACTGAGTTTTAGAAATACGGCTCTCGGTAACCACTGGTCCTTTGCAAAGCAAGAGGTTTCCATGTCTACAAGCACAGAGCAGCATTTTTCTCTTTCTATACCCACTGCCTCCAAAAGACCAGTGGAGATTCTGCATTTCAGGGTTAATGGGGGTGATGTCTTGTGTTAATGCTATGCAGCAGGCTGCCATCCGGGCGTGAAACACGCAGTAGCATGGGGTCAGATCTGGAGTCCTTTTGGTTTAGGGCAAATATGAGAAGACAGCACATGTTGGAACTGCCAAGGGGTTTTCAAATAAGCTTCATCCATTCAGACATGTAATAGCCTCACAATAATTGTAGCTAAGCATATTCATGGACCTTCATTATCTTTCTTTTTTTCCTGACAGCTTTTTTGTTTTGTATCTTTTCTTCCCAGGGCACTGCGATGCACCATGAAGTCTTTAATGTCTACAACAGTTGTTTCTCTTTTGTCACTACTTTCACAGCCACAAGACGCAGGGCATTCTGATTACACGACCGGGCCATCTGTATCGCCCTCATTCCGGGGCAAACGAGCAAACTAGCAGCACGGCATGAGATCTTA
>NC_045175.1:582531-607531 GCF_900700415.2 Clupea harengus | reverse complement strand
CTCAACCAAGATGCCACCTCGGTTTTTGTGGACGAACAAAACCCTCATGAGACACTACTAAGTGAGATGGGAGAAAGGCATAAGGGCTGTGTGTGTGTGTGTGTGTGTGTGTGTGTGTGTGTGTGTGTCTGTGTGTGTGTGTGGGGGCCTTAATAGAGCCGAGAGGGGCTGAGTGGAGAGGAGATGCACTCTCCTGGCCTCCTCTCTGGCTGTGCTTGACAGCTGAGCCTCCTTCAGTTAGCGCTGGTGGACCCGTTGCTGAGAGACCTGTGCTTTTTTTTTCCAGACACTCCTTCATGAGGAATACTTGGGTGGTTGGAGAGTTATTATCTGTGCCACTACAGGCTTTCCCCAGCCTGTCTTCTCTCCCGTTAATGAGGCCCAGGATGGGAGTTGTACAGTCGCTCTTGGCTGGACTGAGAGTCTGTGGAACTTGGACAGCTATCTTGATCGTGATAAGTTAGGCATTGTCAAAATAAAGATCCCCCCCCCCCCCAAACTGCTCTAAGAACATAAACGAAAGTGCTCTTAGTACCTGGACATCGCTAATCAATAATCAATGAGTTTAAAAACAATCAAATGTTTTGTAATGAATGGCTAAATTCTCCTCATATTCCACAGACTCTCAGTTAAGTTGGATATATAGTCTTAGAAAATGAGCAGCCAAGACACCGTATAACGGGGTAAAAAACGTCCAATCCCGTAACATTCAACCAATTAAGATGAGGGGGCACCCAACCCATCAGGACACTACTCTGTCATGTCTCCTGTCAATCATGTACTGTCAAACCTGTCAATCAACCAGTGCAGACAAGAGAAGGATTCTGAGGAGTACATTGGGAGAAAAATACTGACTTCCCTTTTGAGTACCGATTCTAATCAAACAGAAACAATCGAAGACTGTAAATCAGCTCCGTTTATGGTCTAATTATTTTCATGGTTAAATGTCGAGAGACTGTGAATGCACTTACCGAAGCAATTTCAGTTTCAATCCAACCACCTCTAATGATGTGTGATTCTTCTAGAGCCTCTCATTTGCAATCACTTGCAATCAGGCTCCGTTTGTGTGCTAACTGCAAGTGAGCGTCTAAACACAGTGTTTCAGCATAGCATCCATTTACCCAGTACTTCGTATCTATTTTTAGGTTCTTTATCAGTGTTTTGCCAGCTTTTCCAGCAACCTACATGAGCGTTATGAGTAGAAAAATAAACATTTAAAGGAATTGAATTGAAATTTCGTGTCAGCACTGGGTCCTCTTATTCTCCCCATGCTGTTACTTCTGCTATTGAAGCTACACGTACTACGTGTAATATGCACTACAGACATCCGTTTCTCCCAGATGGTCGCCATGAAGGGTTGGGTGATTGGAGCAGAAGTGCTCTCGTCCACCATGTTCTTGCAGTCTAAAAGAAAACAGCTGTGCAGAGGCATGACCACCAAACCCATCTCTCAAAAAAAAAAAAAAAAAAAAAACCTGCCAAAATGTCTAAAAAAAAAATGTCAAAGGAGAGTCTCATCCTCTCTACTCCACTAGCTGGACAACATGACACAACCTTCCAGGGTTTAAAAACCACAGATTGTTTTTTTTTGAGGGATGTTGCCCGACCCTCAATGGTAAACACTTCCCTTCGTGACAACCATAAGCTGAATAAACGCTAAGTGTCCTCTACCCTGACGCAGATGTGCTATGGAAGACAACATCAAATTAGCTACAGCACTGAATAGGCTGTCAGCTGTCATCGCTTGCTTGCTTCGTTAATCAGCGCGCCTGTGTTTTGAGCCATGTTTGGGTTTCAGATGGAGAGCGTGTGCTCCGCTGCTAATCCAATCTCCGCTAATAAACATTAGCCAGCCACCAGCGTGTGTGTGTGTGTGTGTGTGTGTGTGTGGGTGTGAGGAACGAGCACTTTCATTATGAGGTGTTGATAACAACTCAATAAGCCCATGAACACACCTTGTGTGTTTCTGCGCGCACGTACATACGAGCGTGTGTGTGAGTGTGAACACGTAGTATTAATTTGTGAGCGTAGACCATGTCCGGCACATCTTATGCTAAGTTGTTTTTCTTGAAGCTTGAGTCTTTTGTTATTGTTTGTGCTCCAACAGATTTAGTATCATCAACTGCTGTATGTACTGCATTTCATTTTAGGCTTACCATACCATGGTCTTGATATTATTTTATGTTCCTTTCCTTTGTAGCATTATAAAACTGTGTGGAAATATCCATGACCATGTGGAATCTTCTTCTAAAGCTTCAATGTGAAAGTCACTCACACTCTCCTTCTCTCTCTCTCTCTCTCTCTCTCTCTCTCTCACACATGCACTTTCTCATTACAGTCTTTTGAAGCCACCCTACCATCATCTATTTTCTGTCTATCTCCCTTGTAGCATTATAAAAGCAATAATACACTTGTGGGATCTTGTAAAGCTTCTCTCACTCTTTCTCTATCTCCCCCCTCTTTCTCCCCCCCCCTCTCCCTCTCATCACAGTACTGATGTCCTGTCTCTGAGGCCACCCCCCTTCGGCCATCTCCACAATGCACCTAGACGCAGCCACTAGTCTCTCTCTGATGCCCCCTTCCACCCTGTGGGAGAACGCCTCCTTCCACCTGGGTGACGATGCCCACCTGCTCCTGAATGACTCCTCCGGGCAGAACTGGACACTGGCGGGCGGCGGCGACGACTTCCGCGGCGGCTTCGTCCCCAGCGTGGCCGGCGTGCTGATCCCACTCATCTACGTGGCGGTGTGCGTGGTGGGCCTGGGCGGCAACACGCTGGTCATCCACATCGTGCTGCACTACCTGCGCACCGAGTCGGTCACCAACATCTACATCCTGAACCTGGCCATCGCCGACGAGCTCTTCATGCTGGGCCTGCCCTTCCTGGCCGTGCAGAACGCGCTGCTCTCCTGGCCGTTCGGCTCGCTCATGTGCCGCCTGGTCATGACGGTGGACGCCATCAACCAGTTCACCAGCATCTTCTGCCTGACCGTCATGAGCATCGACCGCTACCTGGCCGTGGTGCACCCCCTCCGCTCGGCCCGGTGGCGGCAGCCCCGCGTGGCCAAGGCCGTCAACGCCACCGTGTGGGCGGTGTCCATGGTGACGGTGCTGCCGGTGGTGGTGTTCGCCGACGTGCTGCGCGACGACGGCAACTGCAGCATAGTGTGGCCCGAGCCGGCCGAGGTGTGGAAGGCCTCGTTCATCATCTACACCTCAACGTTGGGATTCTTCGGCCCGCTGCTGGTCATCTGCATGTGCTACCTGCTGATCGTGGTCAAGGTGAGGGCCTGAAGCAGAGTTGAGCCCAGTGGGGGATCCGTCCCTGGTCTCGTTTAGCCCCTCAGGTCTCCGCCATGGCAAGCCGAGATCCATTAGAGTGTCATGACTAGCAGGTGTCAGTACAAGTCTGGCATCTGGAGTAAATGGTTATAGCCGATAAATCCATATGTTAGTTCTGTCATCAATGTTAGCTATGGGGATGACTTACATTCTGAATGCACCATCCTACATGTTAGTGACTGCATTCTAGCCTTCTAAGTGCAAAACTATCTAGCCATAGTTACCGACTTTGGTATCCATTTAGTTTTTAATTCGATATAATACTGACTGTTCTCCCAGTTTTATACTTCTCTCCCTGAACCTGCTTCCCAGTTCATTTCTTAGCACCTGAGCTATAGAGTTTTTCACCATTCTCAGTGGGTCAAACGCAAAGGCCGTGGATAGTGAGTCATGCCTTCTCATTGTAACCCTGAATGACCACAATCATTATTTCCTTTCTCTGGACTGCCCTTTTGAGAGTTGTGAAATAAGGGTTTTACCCTTACACAACTCTAATTGGCTTGCCTCTCCGGCAGCTGAACTCATTAGGAGCCGCTGAGGTAGCGTTTGCCATCCACGAGCTAGACATGTTGTGGCGGCCGTAATGGTTACCAGGGACCTGGCGGTAGTTAGTGATTGATTTGGTAGTTAGCGATACTGATCTCAGTACAATAAAAAAGAAAGGAAGACTTAGTAGCAACCATAGAGTTAGAAGGAGGAGAATGAATGAGAGCAATGATAATCCATAACACTTCCTACTTTACTGGGGAACTTGATGACTCATAGTGCCACGGATACTAGTTAGCGCAGGAATATGTCTCGTGACTAATTTATTTACTGCTTGCGAAATGATACAAAATTGAACCAAACACGTCATCGAGACCCCCCCCCCATCAGTTCCTTTACTTCCTCTTTCATGTAACATGGAACTCAGCCTGCTAGGGACAGGAATGTTCTTTCTAGCCTTTCTGAATCTATGGGAGCAGTCACAGGTACTGCCCTGATTGTTTCTGGTATGCAGAATATCTCAAAGCAGAGCAGACACAAAAACCTGTCTTGATGCTAACAAGAATTTTGAGGGACTTGACAGTGAGATTTACCTTCTTTTTTTTTACTTCCTGCCTCTCGCTTACCTTGCTATCTATTTCTTCCAGGTGCGGAAGGCAGGGCGCAAGGCCCGGGCGGTCTCGGTGCGGCGCCGCAAGTCGGAGCGCAAGATCACGCGCATGGTGGTGGTGGTGGTGGCCGTGTTCGTGCTGTGCTGGCTGCCCTTCTACATCCTCAACATCGTCAACCTGCTGGTGCTGCTGCCCGGCGAGTTCCGGGGCCTCTACTACTTCGTGGTGGTGCTCTCCTACGCCAACAGCTGCGCCAACCCCATCCTCTACGGGTTCCTGTCCGACAACTTCAAGCGCGGCTTCCGCAAGGCCCTCTGCCGCTCCTCCAGGAGGGTGGAGAATCTGAGAGGGGCTCGAGGTGGAGGAGGTGGGCAGATGGGCGAGCAGCAGAAGCACCCAGGGGGGAAGGCCAGAGGGGACGGGCATCTGCCCGCCGAGCAGGGGGCCACGAGAGAGCAGGACATCCAGGGCAGCCTAAGAGCCATTGTGAACCCAGAAGAGAAAAAGGAGGATGAGGAAGAGGAGGAGGAGGAAGAGGAGGAGGAAGAGGAAGAGGAGGAGGAAGAAGGGGAGGGAGAGCAAGAAGGGGTGACACAGGAGAAAGACACAGTCCAGATGGTGGACATCTGCAAGATCACACAGAACGGGAACAGAAACGGGGTGGGGGAGGGATCCAGGGGCCCCCTCCAACAGAATGGGAAGCTGGAGGTGGGGTTCGGTCAAGGGACTAGTAACGGGGGGAGCCCAGGCCCCGGGTCCACAGTGGTCATTCCCCTGGTGGTCAACGGAGCCCGAAGCGGCAACGTCAGACCTCTCACTGATGTCTCTGTGGAGCACAGCTCTGTGCTAGAGATCAGTTACCTGTAGCGTGTACCTGACTTACCTGGGAAATACGCCCAGGTGTTCGTTAGCCAGGTGCATAGGCTGTGAAAGTCAGCTGGAGTTATGCAAATCCTCAGGTCCATTTTAACATTGATTATTTGAAGAAAAAGCGCAAAGAATAGGTCTATTTAAAAATGACTTTAGAACCTTTGACCAATAATATAACTTTCTCCTATTGAACCAATGCATTTGTATGTTAAAACTGTTGAAATCTAGACAAACGTTGGCCCATTTCTAGCAGAGTTTAAATTTGCATTTGAACCAAGAGGTACAGTGGCATGCGAAGGTTTGGGCACCCACCATCAAAACTTCTGTTACTGTGAATAGCTAATAGAGTAAAGGATGACTTGATTTAGAAAAAGGCATGAAGTTAAATATGATTTCTTTAATATTTTAAGCATGATTACTTTTACATTTTAAAAAATACCAAAAAAAGAAAAAGGGTCAGAAGCAAAGGTTTGGGCTCCCTGCGTGGTCTGTACTAAGTTCAGCCCCTTTGGCGAGTTATCCCAGGGTGCAAAGTCTTTATATTCTTGTTTGAAAGATTTTTGCCCATACTTTCCTGCAAAAGGCTTCTAGTTATATGAGAATCTTGGGCCATCTTGTATGAACTGCTCTTTTGAGGTCTGTTCACAGATTTCCAATGATGTTTAGGATGGGGAACTGTGAGGGCCACGTCAGCTGGTACCTCTTGAGGTGATCCATTGTGGACTTTGAGATGTGTTTAGGGTCATTATCCTGTTACCTGTGAAGCCATCCTGTTGTCATCTTCAGCTTTTTCACAGATTGTGTGATGTTTGCTTCCAGAAGTTGCTGGTATTGTATTGTATCCATTCTTCCCTCTCCCAGTGAAATGTTCCCCGTGCCTCTTGCTGCGACAAAAGCCCAGAGCGCGATCGATCCACCCCTATGCTTCACAATTGGAGAGGTGTTCTTTTCATGAAATTCTGCACCCTTTTTTCTCCAAACATACAATGCAGCCAAAAAGTTATATTTGAACATCATCAGGCCACAGTTTCCAAAATGTATCAGGCTTGCATAGATGTTCATTTGCAAACCTCTGACACTGAATTTTGTGGTGAGGACGCAAGAAAGGTTTTCTTAGGTGAGTAGGATTTGAAAAATAATTGCTACTAGGATTCAAATTTTACATTTACGTGCCAAAACTAGAATTTATGTTAGTTATTTGGACCCAAAAGACCCAGTGATGTAGCCGAGATCATCCCACAGCTGCAAAAAAAAAAGTGTAGCGTCAAACAAAAAAGCTTTGGAGCTCGTGTCAGCCATTAACGACCCTGCAACAACTAACGTGGCAAATCTTCACAATTAACAGTCCATGGAAGCTATGACCTCATAGTTTTACAGACTATATAACTACATACAATTTCATTAATGGTTACTTGATGTGGTCGAAAAGTATGACAATTTTAGAAGTAACTACTGGCACCTGACGGACACCATATATTCTCCCACACACTCGCAAGGAGGGGGGAGGGAGGGGTATTCTGTTGGTGGCAACCTCACTGCCATTAAATCCTACACATTCCACCTTTAACTATTCACAGAACAGCAATTTTGACCAGGGGTGCCTCAAACGTTCGCATGCCACTGTATGTGTTGTTTGTGTACTCGTATTCTGTGGCCATCACATGCTAGTCTACAGACTGTCTACTTCATGCCGTCATCATGGTCAGCTTAGCTGTTTACATGTAAAGCAAGTGTCTGTCGTTGATGGTTTCCGTTAATCAATGTGGCTTTTCTCTCTGTTATGCTCAGTGGAAAGCGCATCATCCATTGAAAGCCTTGCAGTGTTTATATGTTCTGGAGAGATGTATTCAGTCCACGTTCTCCCCGGCCCATGAAATTACGTCTCTGGAGAGAAAATGAAGCTCATTTTGTTGGTGAAGGACAACAGAGCCCACAATTAGAGTCAATTTGAGCGTGCTGCTGGCTCCTCGTGCCATTAGGACCCGTGCGATTGTTTCTCAGAAACCCCAACTGAGGCAATCATAGCGGCTGTACCTAATCTCCGATCGACAAGGCGGTTGGACAGCATGGGCCCGAGATGACCTCCCTGGCTGCACGACCAAGAGCAGAACACACAGATAAGCCATTGCGTCGAGGCTGCACTAATAACGCACGATTCTGAGAAAGCAGAGGGGGTGAATGGCCCACCGTGATGATCACGTAGCTTACAAAACCGAGCGAAACGATTACTGCTCAGGTGCGTCTATTAGATGCTGTGCATTCGAGCAGCGTATCTGCTGCCATGTGGAAATAATCCACGAGATAATTAGGGCTCGTCAGAGCTGACTGCCAAAACATATTTCACAATTCACACTCCTGCAAACCGCTTAATGCACCTCACGTACAATCAATATACATGCCATGTAATACATAATGAACAAGCAATGCATCAATTGTGTTCTTAACACAGCTGCAGAGGTGGGTTGGCATGCAGATGAGCACACTGCACACATGCAAATTGTAGCTTATAAAAAGAACAAATTCCAAAGTATGACTTGGGACTGCTAAGAACTTTTGCTTTCTCCTTTTTAATGTGTTATGGTTGCTTTAGAGAAAATGTACGTGTTTATCTGGCGGTTAAGTGGGAGTCCTGTATTGAAATTGGTGTTTGTGTCTTTCAAGCCTGCGCTGGCATTGTGGTGCAGCTAGCAGTCATCTTGATTGGTGTGAAGTGGCATCTGAGAATAAACATGCTGTGGTGAATTCACTTGATTGGTATGCATTTTTTTTTAGGTAAAGAGCATCAATTGTTGACAACTAAACACACACACAACTAGGATACGAATGATCGGGTCCAGACACCGTGCCACCACGCTAGATCCAGAACAGATACCTGTCGCCTTGAGTGAGAAGAACATACGCCTGAGCATGAACGGACCTATTTTTAAAAAGAAATCTATAATAACTTTTATGACGCATTACAAAACAACACTTAGAGAGGCAAGAGTGTGTTTGTGTGAATAGAGTAGGGGACACGTATGGAACATCGGGGTTGCTATGGCTATGGTAAGGGGCAGGGTTTGGATTCTAAGGCTGTTAGGCTGATCTGCAGATGCCCATGTCCTGCTAAAAACACACAACTGTAACAATGCCTTCCGTACTCACGGCCGTACAATTGCTGTAGACTCAAAAAAAAAACAAAAAAAAAAACAGCCTATTTTTAAATCTATCCAAGGTCATCCTTCTGAAGTCACCAAACACCAGGCTAATAGAGCTAATTCCACCCATTTCCCTTTCAAACCATTATGGGTCGAAAAATACATTGTACACAAGGCTTCAGAGCCAAAACCTTTCGTTCAGTGATTCCAGCACTTACAAATCCCTTTTCAAATCCTCTAAATGGAAGACATATTGGATTATAATTTACAAACAATAGAAAAGAGCAAATGAGATATAATGGAAGAAAATCATGATTGATCAGTTACATGGGACTTAGATATAGAATGCCAACCAGCAATTTTGGAAAATGTCTCGCCCTTGTGGCTCTACCCACACATTACAGTTGATTTATTGCAACAATATGGAGACACTGACGTAACACGAATGTATGGGTTCATGATGGTTTATTGCCTACAATCCAGATTTGCATGAGGGAATCCATCTGCAGATCAATCAAAATAAGGGCCAGTTATTTGATATCAGTCTTCAGTCAAACATAAAATGAGTGAAAAAAAAATGCAGCACAACCACTGCCATTTATGTCAAAGAGTTCTTTTCAACCGCGTAGGTTGATTTCTTTTTTTCTTCTAGTGTACTTGTTGAGACAGGCACTTCATTCAGGCACAACTTCACCGATCCACTTCAGGTAAGGAGGGTTTCCTTGGTCGATCGGCAGACTGATGACCTCAGCCACTTCATATGGGTGGTTGGACCTGCGCTCAATACAGTCAGTCAGTCAGTTAGTCAGAAGAGGTTTGTTTGCCAGGAAGAACATGGCAGGAACTTCAGCTGAATCAGGAGGCACTTCGGCACAGTGCCAATGAAGCTTAGTTGGTCTTACCTCACATACTCTGCGAGTTCTGTAACTTTGGAAGTCCTTGTCTTAATCATCTGTGGGTGGATAAATGATTATGGGTTCAAGATTGAAGTCAAGAGTGCCTCACTCAATTATCCAATTACCATACCTGACTGCTGTGTAAGGGCACTGATTATACATTTACTGGTCTGATTATACATGTTGCTGGTCTAGCTGGGAATTATTTTTGAATCACACTAGTTAAATAACGACAACGCAACAATCCTCCTCCACCAATCACAATGCTAGTCTCCACATCTCATTATTTTAATGAGATTCATCGGAGTTGCTGAACATTTTGCTCATCTACTCCTACAGCTCTGAAGTGTGGATGAATTCGACAAAAAAAATATTGAAAATCTCACCAGTAACACTTCGCTGTCCTCCTGGATCTTCCCCTGCCATTCATATCTGTTTCAATACAACAGGTGACAGTGCCATTAACTGACAGTGACAGGATTGCATTGATTCAAAACCAACACATAATCACATTTTAAGAGCTTTAAGGTAGGCATAGTTACGTCTGAAATAAAGCAGCAATGTCTGGGATTGACTTGGATAAAATCAGCCAAAATCAGTATAAAAAAAAAATATTCAGTGACTTTTACCTGTCTCTAACTTTTACCTGTCTTCAAGTATAATAAAGTAAAAGTCACATTTTTCCTTTAAGCATTCATTGTTTCCCATCTGCACAGAATGCAACTCTACGAGCTCAGACACAAGGTCAGATTCCTTTACTACTAAGGCAGTTGGTATTGGGCCAGACGGTGGTAATATCTCTGCTGTTTGACCATCAGCTGGCAAGTCAACAGAGTTATTGATTATGTGCTCGTTGACCAGCTTTGTGGTATGAACAGCTGATATTAAAGCAGCCTCACCATCTCCAACTCCGACATCTGGTCCCAGAGGTCCATACATTGATCCAGTCTACAAAACGTGTAATAACATTTCTGCTGCTTGACTAGGTTTCAGTCCTGGAGTTTGACCACTGACAGCACAGTATTTAACAGCCACACCAACGGAGACACCATGTATATCTGTTTGCTCTGAAAGGTTTGGTTATCACCGGTGCAACACCAGATCAAGTGGCACACATTTTCACTGGTCGAGTGAACCTGAGAAGTTCAATTTAGCCTCCAGTGCACTTAATAGCTCATTATATTTAACTAGCATTTTGTTTTGGTCTGATCCAATCCACTGTGGACGTCACTTACACTGACGTGATCTTGGGCACTATGTTGACACAGGCAGCTAACTTCTTCTCCACAATGCCACTGTGAAGAGTCAAACAGAGAGGTTACTGATGACGATGGCAACCTATTAGACACATCATAAGGAAACAAACAATAAAACACATCTAGTGTAGAGGAGAGGCCAGACCAAGTACTCATTTTACTGGGATGATCCATCAAAATGAAAAAAAAAAAAAATGAATCCATCCAAATTGTACACAGAGGACCTCAACTGGATAGATGACTGGTGTTCACACTTACCGGGCCAGCTCTTTGGCCACGGTGTCATTGGGACACGTGACGAAGGCTGCGGAGTGAGTGCCTGACGAGTAGGTTTCTGATGCCATGGAGAACGCCCGCAATCCCACAGTCCTCAGCACGGGGAGCATCAACCCACTGAGAAGCACTGTCTGGGCATCAACATGTACAGGTCAGTTTAGACAGGGAAATATACGTCGCTATAATTAAAACGAACATTTTATGTAACAGATCCAAATGAACTTAACATGATGGGTTATTGACCATATACAGTCGTATGCAAAAGTTTAGGCACCCCTCTGGGGCTGCATGAAAATGTACTCTGTCTTCACCAAAAAAAGATCACAGTGGTATAATATTCATTTTCTAGTTAACACTGAGTGCTGGGGTGTTTTCCAGACAAAGATATTTAGTGTAGCAGTATTTAGTTGTGTGAAATTAAATCAAATGTGAAAAATAGGCTGTGCAAAAGTTTGGGCACCCTAATCATTTTGTTGATTTGAATACCTCTACCTACTCAATGCTGATTAACTGCAACACATAATTAGTCTAATTAGCTCATTAAGCCTTCAATTCCATAGAAAGGTGCATCCAATCATTAGAAAAGGTATTTAAGGTAGCCAATTGCAAAGGCGAAGAATGATCAAGGACAACCCTCAGACCACCTCCAAAGACCTGCAAGGTCATCTTGCTGCAGATGGTGTCACTGTGCATTGCTCAACCATTCAGAGCACGTTGCACAGAGAACAGCTGTATGGGAGAGTGATGCCAGGAAGCCTTTTCTGCACACACGCCACAAACAGGCTCGCCCAACAATTTATAAATGGAGATTATCAGGGGTGCCCAAACTTGCATACGACTGTAGAACATAAAATATTAGGCAATTTGACCATTTGCTGTTGATATAGACTTGCTTGTGTGAGATAGGGCATATAAAACACATACAGGAGCAAAACTTGTCAGCATGGCCGGCAGGCATGTTTTGGCAAGCATTCTGGCCCTGAGCCTGAAAAACTTGGCAGGAATTCCACACCCAATCTTATTTTTCAAACTCAGAAGGTAATGAGAGTAGCATGGAAATAGAAGCAGACAGGGTTAAGATACCCTAAAGGAATGGACCAAGCCTGATGTGCAGCTCATGAAGCTTGTGCAAATGAGAAGGTGAAATATTATCTTTCATCATGCCCTTATGACTTAGGGTATTGCCATCCTTGAGGTAGCTTGTTCAATCAATTATTCCTACTTAAGAAGCTGACCATCTGTATGAAAAACTGCTCCTTCCACTCTCTGTCTGAGCAGCAGCAGTTGTGTATTTTGTGATAAAAGCATGAAACTTGGCACACATATAATACATAAATTACAAAAGGAACATTTAGATATCGGGGCATTTCGTATCTCAAAAAAGTAGCCTCGTAGTTGCAGTTTAAAGTTTCGAGCAACGCTTAACACCGAAAACGGCTGGGGTGCCAACTGCCCGACTCAATATAATGAGCAAAACTCCACAAAAAACTTTTTTAATCATCCATGTCTAACAATTTTTGATATATATATGAGAAACCTAGGAGCAGTCTAGAGGCAGTTACACACCTTAATGGGACAGGTACTTTTGTATCGTAAATATCGTATAAGCAAAAGAACATGTTATGTATTAGACATGTAGTAAATAATTGTGGATCAGTTGAGGGATCAACATTGATGCCTCCACCGTATTGCTTAGTATTGCAGTTAGTAGGTGTGGATCAGTTTAGGAGTCCATATCAATACATCCACAGTATTGATCAGCATTGGCCAAGAAAGGTCAAAACACATTTTGCTTTTTTAATAGCAGCTTTTGCAATCTAACCCTACTGTTAATGCATACATGATGTATTCATTTATTAGAAAATGTAATGGAGAATAACAAGTTTCTCAGCTTTTCTTTAGGCTTCACTGATATTTTACTTCATGGTAATACATATAATAATATTGATGTGTGTGTGTGCGTGTGTGGGTGTGTGTGTGTGTGTGTGCGTGTGTGTGTATAGAGCAAAATATAATATTCTGGGTTGATTCACTTCCATTAGTTTATCAATGCAGGTAAATGCAGTTCAAAACGTTTCGTGTAGTCATTTTCAGTGCTTAACGTGGCTTGTAACTTCAAACAGCATCTACAGAGCTCCTATATGAGATAGGCAATGCCCAAATCTCAACATGTTTCATGCTTTTGTAAAAAATGCACAACTGGTTTGATATACTGTACACTGTACGTGTAAGTGTGTCTAGCTTACAATTACATCAAACTAGGCGTTCAGCCTGCCAGTATATCGCCAAGTAAAGATTCAATACAACTTACCACAACAACGGCTTTCAAAGTTCCACTTTGCAGACCGTCGGCAAGTCCAAAACGCATTGCCTGACCGCAACGTGCAATATCTAGATCATGCAAACCATCAAAAGCGACTATGATATTTGTATTGAAAAGCTAACCAAAACGGGACAGGATAGTCAAGCTAACGTTAGCTAGCTAGCTTACTCGCTCATGTGGGCAGGGCAGATAGGCAGTCTGGCTGGGTACGTTATGGAGTAACATAGACACTTCCCAAGCTTCACTCTTCCACATATTGAATGACGTGAATGTTGTTTATGTAACTTTTTAGTTTGGTTGCAGAAAAGTACAAGCTGCCTACTTGCAGTTCTTGAACACATAATAGATTTACTTATACACAAGCTAAGTGTTATACACAAGCTCACCTGTTTTGCTGTCCAGAATGCTCAGCTTGACAACAGCGGATGCCGTAAAGTGATATCGTTACCGACAGAAATATATTTGTATATTTTTTCGTACGAACTAGGCCTTCATTTTTGGTATTTTTGGTAAATGTGATTAATTATACAATATGGTACAATATGAGTGTTCTATCAGTTATCAAATAACCACTAAAACAGCAAATTACACCAACTGTCGCAAATAATTGCTCGCAGGAAACAGGAAGTCTAACAATTCTGTTTACGTCAGAAGTCCTGCCCTTCTTCCGTCGGCGAAACCGGGATTTGAGGAATAATTCAGTGGGCCGACGTACTTTTGAATCATCTTCCATCCATCACGGGTTTGTTAAATATCCAGATTCGATTAAAATTGCCTTGAAAGTTAAGATGCATCATGATGATTTCATGAGATTATTGTACTGATGGCAGTAACTGAGTCTTTAAAGAAGGTGGCTCAAGGCTAGCAGCAGTTACCACCAGCATTAGCCGACCTATGCATCCCTCAGCAAACAGCCGCTAACATCGGCTTTAGCTAACAGTTTGGTGATATTAACGTTACCTAGCTAGTCTGTCTGGAGGTTCCATGAATTCATGTTATTTATATCTGTGTTTGGGGTACATGAACAGCAGTTCAGACTGAAATAAAACGTTACTGCTGGCTAAGTTGACAATTAACTTCGACATAGCGCCCTACTAGCTTACGAGTAGCAACCTCTAGCGTGAATGCTAACCATAGCGATAACTATGCTGACGCTTGGATGAACCCGCCTCGTCTCTTTAACCTTACCCGATGTATATCCCAGTAACATTTTATTAAAAGCTGGCTTTCGCATGCAGTACGCTCCTTGGCATTAACGTCTGTCAACTCTCAGTATATTCGGGAGCACTAGCAACGTCAGCTCACTTTATCAAGTGTCCGATCATAATTTAGCATGTAGCACGATTACTATGATGACTAGACCACTGCGCAAACTGAGGAGTGCTAAAAGCACATCCGCTTGAAGACAGTAGTGCTGAATCTAAGTCTGAGTTCTAACGCCACTGAAACACCGGTAGTTGCAGCCAAGTTCTGCCTATACCCCAATGACCTACAGTAGGATTAACCAGGTTTGAAGAACTTTGCGTTGCCAATGTTTCGTTGTACATCATTCTTCCCTGTAGGCCATGGCTAAGTTTCTAGCCCCCGTGATCCAGGATAACCCCTCCGGATGGGGTCCTTGTGCAGTTCCTGATAAGTTCAAAGACATGCCCTACCAGCCATTTAGCAAAGGGGATCGTCTGGGCAAGGTAAGCTGACACAGCTCTCAGTTTTCACTTTGTACACAGAGGTGCTTCAGATATGCCTTGTAATGACTGTCCGTTTTATGCTACCATTAGAGTCTTTCTATGACGATCTAGAAACAGGCAGATAATCTAGTATAATTCAGTTCCAGGTGGCAAGCACTGAGTTACAGTATGTTTCTGCTGAGTCTTAACTGATAAAAAAGTGCTGTAGGCAGGAGAAATGTGGTGTAAAGATTTTAGATGTACGTATAGTGGACAAGCGCCCATATTTTCTGCAGATGTGGCATCCCAGACCCCCAGTGTGACACTTTCCAATACAGTGAAGGCATACAAATCTGTTGTGCGCAGAAATACTGTTGGATAGAATAATTGCTTTCTCTGATTGACAAATGATCAGTAGACCATCTTGTGAAAAGCAATTTTCCCATTTAATTAGTTGCATCACCTACTGAAAGTGGTTGCCCAATGAGGCAAGGTAATACTGAAGCAAACACGTTATCCTCTAAACATATAATCACTGTTATCACATTGCTCGTTGTCTGAACTCATTTGACCCCTGGCTGTATGTCTGAAAAAATGTCCTTCATTCTTTTTAGGTAGCTGATTGGACTGGTGCTACCTACCAGGACAAGAGATACACCAGTGAGTATCCCCTCAGCATTAACAGCATACTTCATCTTAAATGGTGCCTGACCTAGTGTAGATATCTCTGCTGCTGTAAGTGACCTAACCTACTGTGTCTGTGGCTCAGATAAGTACTCGTCTCAGTTCGGAGGGGGCAGCCAGTATGCCTACTTCCACGAGGAGGATGAGGCCAGCTTCCAGCTGGTGGACACCGCCAAGACCCAGAAGACGGCCTACCAGAGGAACCGCCTGAGGTTTGCCCAGGTAATGATCAACACACTCACAGCATGTGTCTCATGGCTATAATGGTGTTTTTTGGAATCTGTTAATCAGCATTGTAGTCGAGATTTGTAAGTTGTGTTTTACTGTAGTGTTCAAGGCATGTTTTAAGTAGTTGTGCATTCACACTGCTGTTAAGATTGTTATGTTTAATGTAGTACAGTGTGTGTATTTTGTCTGGACTGGTCTGGTTTGGTAGTAATGGTTTGGTGGTGTGTTCTCTCTGCAGAGGAATCTGCGCAGGGATAAGGACCGCAGGAACGTCGCTCAGTTCAACATGCAAACCCTGCCCAAGAGCGCCAAGCAGAAGGAAAGGTGAGGTCCTTGCGCCAAACGATGACCTCTGCCAATCCTCGTATCGTTCTCTCCACCTCGATCATAGTCGAGGTGCTCCCTGTGTTCCCCCCCCTCCCCCCCAATCATCTAATTTTATCTCTTCGCCTAGGGACCGCATGCGTCTGCAGAAGAAGTTCCAGAAGCAGTTTGGTGTTCGCCAGAAGTGGGACCAGAAGTCACAGGTGGGCGTTGGTTCCCTGTGTTCAACATACAAAAAATACAAACAATCAAAGTAGATCAGTGGGTTTCTTCAGCTTGACTCTGGACTCTGGGTGAACCCAAATAGTGTGAAGTCTGCCTGCAGCAATAAGTGAACCCCTCTGTCACAAGTCTCTATGTGTTAAAATGTTGTTGGGGATCTTGTTCCCCCCCCCCCCCCCCCCCCCCCCCCTTCTACTGTCTGTTTTGAATTTGATTTCAATTGAAGTCAACATTAGATGCACTCTCTCTAATTCGCCCCCCTATCTCTGGTTCTGTCTCTGGTTCTGTTCCTCCTCTACCCTCGTGCCTTGACGCAGCTGAAGCCCAGAGACTCCTCAGTGGAGGTGCGCAGTGACTGGGAGGTGAAGGAGGAGATGGACTTCCCCCGCCTGATGAAGATGAGATACATGGAAGTGGAAGACCCCACAGACATGTAAGTGCAACCTTCCACACACTGGCCCCGTGTGTGTGTTTGTGTGTGTATCAATGGATATGTTTATGTGTGTGTGTGTATCAATGTATATGTTTATGTGTGCTATATGGCTTTTATAAATATATATATTGGTATTGGCTATTCTGCTGGCCAGTTACCTAGGGCCATATTTCTAATTGGTGTTTTTCTCTTAGACGTGTCAAACTTTGCTAATTGCACAATGATCAAGTGCGACTAATAAAACCCTAACTGATGAAGGGTGATTATCCACGAGGCGTTTGAATGTTAGTCGCCTGTGAATAAATGACAAAGGAAAATGTTACGTGGCTGTGGGGGATTGTTTTACGTGTGTCTAATGCAGTTCGTGTACCACTGAAGAGCTTGAGGACGTGGTTTAGGCGTAGCTACATGAAGGGTGTGATTAATCTGTAGGGTAGCTGGCTAGGCAGAGAGCGACTCCCTTGCTCTGGCTGTTTGAGGAGGAAGCTCCTCTGACCTCGTGTTCTGACCCCCTCCTCTTCCTCCTTCCTCTGGCTGTTTGAGGAAGCTCCTCTGACCTCATGTTCTGACCCCCTCCTCTTCCTCCTTCCTCACAGCGAGTGCTGTGGAGCGCTGGAGTACTACGACAAGGCCTTCGATCGCGTCACCACGCGCAATGAGAAACAGCTGAAGAGCATCAAGAGGATCTTCCACACCGTCACCACCACTGACGATCCGGTTATCCGCAAGGTGCGTGGTAATGTATAACTCGACTGTACTGCGAGATGTGGACAAAAGTGTCCATTAGATGACTTTCGGTCTTTAAAAAAATTGAACGTGAAGATCAGGGCAGAGCTTGATGCCCTGTAATACGCATCTCACCGGAAGTAGAAGAACGAGTTGACCCATATTCCTCTGTGTGCCATCTTGTTTCAGCTTGCCAAGACCCAGGGCAACGTGTTTGCCACCGATGCCATCCTGGCCACGCTGATGTGCTGCACGCGCTCAGTCAACTCCTGGGACATCATCGTGCAGCGGGTGGGGAACAAGCTGTTCTTCGACAAGAGAGACAACTCTGACTTTGGTGAGTCAGCCCCTAGTTCATAGTTTGAACATAACTCTGGTTGGTTACTAATTTGACCTCTCCAATAGTAGTCATTAGTCTACATTACCTTGATTTGTTGTTTGAAAGATTGAAAAGCAGCCACAAACATAGAAGGACCCTTAGATCCCTGAAATGGTGGACGATGATGTGCCAAACAATATGGGCACATTAATGTGGTGTGGTTGCTAACAAAGAGTCTTTGTCTCTCCTCTTCTCTCCTCTCCTCCAGATCTGCTGACTGTGAGTGAGACGGCCAATGAGCCGCCACAGGACGAGGGCAACTCCTTCAACTCGCCGCGCAACCTGGCCATGGAGGCAACCTACATCAACCACAACTTTAGCCAGCAGTGCCTCAAGATGGTACAGTAACGGTTCCGCACGGCCATTTTACTAAATCAGGGCTTGCTTTGCTCAGTTAATAATTTTTCCCCAAGGGAATTTTTTTTTAGTTTTTTTGTTTTTTTAAACCACCTTGGAGAGTCATTATCGGTGATATCAAAAGCTGAACACTACGACACAAGAAAACTGAATGGATATATTGACCAAATTCTAGCTAATGTTGATTTGAGGCTTTTTTTTAATTATTATTATTTTAAATCAGCAGTTATCATTGATGTGTGGGCACATTATCCAGTGCAGCATATTGTGCTATAACTGCCATATGCACTTCCTTTCAGGGAGGAGAGAGGTACAAGTTCCCCAACTCCAACCCCTTCGTGGAGGAGGACGCGGACAAGAACGAGGTGGCCTCCGTAGCCTACAGGTAAAAAAATCCTCAAATTGAATGACCTGTAAGAACAAGAGCTCACTTTCTGGTCAGTCCTACATAACCTTTATCTCTCCAATCAACTTTGATAACATTATCTTGACCAGCTGATCTCTGAAGCGCCGTCATTTAACGGAGCTTTAAATTTAAATTTGTAGTGGTAAAGAGCGTGTTGTCTCCACACTTAACCAGGTACCGGCGGTGGAAGCTGGGGGAGGACATCGACCTGATCGTCCGCTGTGAGCACGACGGCGTGATGACCGGAGCCAGTGGGGAAGTGTCCTTCATCAACATGAAGACCCTCAACGAGTGGGACTCTAGGGTAAGACACCGACACCGAGACGGAGGGGCAGAGAGGGAAGATGTGTACTTCTAGTCAATCTGAGCTGGGGAATGAACACCGGTCATTCAGAGACACTGGCACACAATTTGGTAGTTTGCTAGAAAGCTAGTTTTGGCCTTCTTGGGCTTCCGTATCTCGGAGTGCAAAGCGGTTGAATCGTGATCCAAGGCTCTGAGTTTTGTGTTAGGACTGTGTCGTCATTATCTGTTGCGTGTAAGCGATGAGCATATTAGCAGAATGAAGGCTTGTCTTGGCAGTGGCCGGCTGGCTGATCGTGTGTGTTTTTGCTGTGCTCTGTTCTGTTCAGCATTGCAATGGAGTGGACTGGCGTCAGAAGCTGGACTCGCAGAGAGGTGCCGTTCTGGCCACAGAGCTGAAGAACAACAGCTACAAGCTGGCCCGCTGGACCTGCTGCGCCATGCTGGCCGGGTCCGAGTACCTGAAACTGGGGTGAGCTAGGGGTGCACACTCACACTCACACTCACACCCACACTCACACTCACACTCACACACACTCACATACACACACAACATACTCTGTGTTCACGCTCATGAGCACAACAAATGGTCACGCACATCTATAGACTGGGCAGGTTTGCATACGCGTCTGTCCACCTGTTCACCCCTGTGCACGCAAGTCCAGTGAACAGTGCACACACACACACACACACACACACACACACACACACACACACACACGCGCGCCGCGCGCAGATCTTCCACTTTATCCTAGCACTAGGTGAACTAGATTCAGTTCAGACATTTTCATCTCGTAACCATATGTCATATGTGCCCATTCCCCCCCGTCACATCACAGGTATGTGTCCCGCTACCACGTGAAGGACTCGGCGCGCCACGTCATCCTGGGCACACAGCAGTTCAAGCCCAACGAGTTTGCCAGCCAGATCAACCTGAGCATGGAGAACGCCTGGGGCATCCTGCGCTGCGTGATCGACATCTGCCGCAAGCTGGACGAGGGCAAGTACCTGATCCTCAAGGACCCCAACAAGGTGAGCCCTCAGAGCCCCTCGCCACACGCAGCCCACAGCCTCACTCATGAACGGCCAGTCAGAAAGCACTCAAAGTAAACCAGACAACAGATCCAAGACCTGTGTGTTTTTTCCTCGGCCAGTCAGAAAGCACTCAAAGTAAACCAGACAACAGATCCAAGACCTGTGTGTTTTTTCCTCGGCCAGTCAGAAAGCACTCAAAGTAAACCAGACAACAGATCCAAGACCTGTGTGTTTGAGGCTTAATGTAGTTGACAGTGGAGATGATCTTTGTTTCTTATTGGCCTGACTGTTATGTAGCATAACTTTACTTTACATTATACAACAGTTAGATCCGGGCAAAATATGTATTAATTTGTGGGATTGTGTAAAACCTGGTGTTGGTGGGATTGGTAAAGGGTATCCTCACGGCTGTAATAACCGATGGCTGTATCACCGCCACGAGGAATATCCTTTACCAACCCCACTCTCACTCGGGTCATATTGCTTGTGATTTTCATCGGAGGGCACGGACCATCAAACTGGTGTTCCGACTGTCTCCGCTGCTTTAAATGAATAATCTGCGTTGAGCTTTTGTGCTGGTCTTGACTTTTGAGCAACTTGAATACCTCCCTATTGGTCATTGTGAAGCCTCATGCGTATGAGGACAAGCCAGAGAACAGCATCACCACCTTTTAATCCTCACCTGATGGAGCTATTCTTAGTGTTTGTGTAGCTGTAGACATGCCTATTCAGTGTGGCTAATGAGTTGTATTCAACACCTGTCTGTGTGTGTGTCTTTACAGCAAGTCATCCGCATCTACAGCCTGCCAGACGGCACCTTCAGCTCCGACGAAGACGAGGATGAGGAGGAAGACGAAGAGGATGATGAGGAAGAAGGTGAGATGAAACACCTCCCCAGTCTTTTTTTTTTCCTTTCTTCTTCTTCTTCTTCTTTCCTTTCTTCTTCTTCTTTCCATCCCTTGTAATCGGAGGTGTGAAGGCAAGAGCTGCGCTGCTTATTTATCAAGGCCAGGTGGGGAAGTCTTCCCTAAAGACCTGTGATTTAGTGGGCAATCTTATCTGAACCTAACACGGGTGTTCGCCAACTCTCCTTCTCGCTTTCCCCATTTAGGATTTAAAATGGCGTAATAGTGTTATTGAAATGTTGTGTTAACAGTGTAATATTGCTATGAAAGAGTCGGCCACTTGTTCAATAACTGACATGAGCATTTTCTATCGCAAAAGTTTCAAATGTTACAGTAGTGCTTCATGAATGTTCTTTATTAGTGTATTAGTGATGGAAGTGTCAGTTGCTGGTTCAATAAAGAAGTGTTAAACTCTCTCTCTCTCTCTCTCTCTCTCTCTCCCTTTCTCTCTCCTCTCTCTCTCTCTCTCTCTCTCTCTCTCCCCCGCTCCTCCCTCACTTCTTCTTCTAGATGAGGAGCCTCTGTGAGAAGGAAGAGGAAAAAAGCGAACGCAAGACCAAACGGGTCGGCGCCCTCCACGGGCACACCCGCATCTCATCAGAGTGGCTTGAGCAGATGAGCGATCAAGTGTCGAGTCCCATTAAAGATGGAGCAATGTTGCAAAGCCCATGGTTTTGGTTCACTTTGTTCATTCTAGTCAGTGACCCCACCCCTTTCTTTTTTATTAACGTTTTGTCTGTCAATGAGGATACAAGGCAACATATCAATTATTTGTACTGATCCCTGTAGTGTTTATTGAGTAATTAATTATCTTAAATTTCTTGCTGCTTCACTCAGTTTTGTCATATAGGGGGTAGACAAAGCGGTGAGAATGCTCTAATTACAATATAATTATTACGTTCATCAACAGATGTCCTCTCTGAATATATAATGATAAACGATAAAAAAAAAAATAAAAAAAAACATTTCAAATTTAGGCTTTGTCATTAAACACTCTCTGCCATAGCCACAATCCTTTACAGACAAAACATGTTCACAAATGTAGTCATAAACTGTTCACGTATTCTCACACAAACAAAACAAATCTGAGAAGCTTCTACATAACGATCAGTATTCTTTGAATAAGCACTGTGTTGCACAACACTAGCCAAGTATATCAGAACGGAGAACACAACTATGGTAGGTAATGCCAACATTGCAATAACATGACACACAAATTAGAGTGTATACTACATATAGAGTAGACCTATTGACTGGATTGTGACTGTGAGCAGTGGGGTACTGTCCATCTGGCATACAGGGCCGTCAAAACTAAATGTATAATGCTTTTTTCACTACCCCTATGTCACGTTCCTGGCCCTCTGTGCCAGCAGAATTTCTTTCCCAGTACACCAATGCCTGTGAGTTTGATAATCGAGGCTGCAGCGATTCAGACAAGCAAAACTGCAATTGCTATATTTGGCCACACGAGGGCTCTGTGAAAGCTTAGACCAGTAGCAGCAGACTAGATTTTTTTAGGGGGGTCTCAGAACAGCTTTGTAGACTTGACGCAGACTCTTGGAGCATGGAGAGGGACATTCTTGCTGGCCCTGAAAATGAATGGCCGACCAGGACGCCCCTTGAAATCTAAGCACGCACGACGCGGATTCGCGTAACCGGTAACCTTGTGGTTGCACCTGCTCCTGTGTGGTGTGTACTGTGTCGTGACGAGCTGTTTTAACTCGGCCAGCCATGACTTCATCTTACTGGCCCTCCGATACATCACCGACTCCCCCCCCCCCCCGCGCCTCCAAAACACACGCACGCACACAATTCCCTCAGGGTCTCTTCATCCTAGCCATTCACTTAGCCGTTCAACCTCTCTCCCCCCCACACACACACTCGCTTGGTTGCCGCCATCCGTCACCCTCCCCGTCTCATCCATTCAATCCCTCGCCCCCTCCCTCCCTCCCTTTCTTTCTTGTCATCTCCATCTCTCAATCTCTCCAGTCAGCCAGTCAAGGTTAGGCGTGGAGCTGGTTTAAAAATAGTTCAATAAACTGAGGAGACAGACAGAGCACTCGTAGCATACAGAGCAGCGCGCGAGTGATGGCGCTCGCGCAGCACGCACACAAGACGGAGAGGTGGGGGCAACAGTCGGAGGACTCCGCTTAGGGGAAAAGAGGCAAACCTAAGAAACGCATAGTGAGTTGAGACTACCGGGAAGAGAGAAATAAGACATTAATGATACATACATTCATTTACATACACATTCATTTGTGCCGCTGACTCGTTGAGAGGTAAGGAGGGTTACGTTTTGGGGAACATTTAAACCAGCGTAACTTTCTCACACTCCCCTTAAGTTTATGGACGAAAATAAAGGTGAAGTTGATTTGATAGACCCCACGAATATCAGAACCAACTGTTACGATGGTGGAGAGAGGTGTGAGGTCAAGAGTGTTCAGCTTATATGGGGTGAGCTTAGATAAATACTACCTGCTTAGCACAAACCCAGCTAAATGTTTTATAGATAAGGTTGACACATCCTTTTTCTGTAGCCACATGTTCCTTCGGTTTATTTATATTTAGCCTAAATCCACAGTGCAGAAAATGACCTGATAAGGATAAATGTACAAGTAAAATAAATAAGAGGGAAAAAAAGGACATTTTTGATATAAATAACAACTCTGGGTATTGTTTTAACCCTTTTGGGGAGTTCATCCTGCAGTTCATCCTACCTAGTCTGGAGCTTTTAGTGGGAACAACAGAGTCACACTGTTCACAATATGGCATTTTCCTTTCCTCTGGCCTACACATGTTTGTTCAATCTGTATTTTTTTTTTAAAATAATGCATTGATTTGATTTGTAGGTAGTGGATACAGCGAGAGGGAGACAAAAGAAGGAATGAAATCTTTGATGACTGATCACTCTCTGCTGCTGAACAGCTGTGTGTGCAAGTATAAAGGCTTTCACACATGTGCACACACATGCACACTAATGCACTGGCATACTAATGCATGCACATGTGCATTTGTGCATTAATGCACATACAACAGTAAGCACCTGCAAACACGTGCATGGAGACAAGCATGCACACGCACGCACACGCACACACGTGCTTGCTGACAGAGAGAAGTGTAACCTATAACGGGTTAGGTCGGGTGAAAGGAACAGACTATGGTGTCAATCATCCCAGTTGTAAATGGCAAGTTTCAGAACATAAAGTATTGAACAATGTACACACAAACACACACACACGCGCACACACACACACACACTCAGAGACCCATAACACCACAGTGGCAGGCTGGTGCTTGATCCATGCAACCAGCTGGGAAACTTACATACACACAGAATCCCTCTCTCATACACACACACACACAAGCAGAGGGGTTCCATTAGCTGGCCTCAGAGCGGACCTACACGGAGCCAAGGAGCAAACCAAGGCATTGGGGGTAAGGCGCATGGGGGGAAGCGAGAGGAGAGGCTGTTGCCATGGAAACTGAGCAGTCAGCACATCTGCACGCTCTCCTGGCTGTCCCTGCGTGCTGGCGAAGCGAGGGGCCAAAACCTCCACTGATGTTCCAGCTCGGTTCTGAACTCTGTTCCCTGCCTTTCTAGTCTAATACAGACGAGGAGGTCGTGGCCTTGGGCCCTCAGTGAGTATGTAAGGGACCTCCTGAGTTTGATCACCATAGTGGAGCAGAACAGATACGTCTACATGCTAAGGCTGAAAGAGATGAGAGGCGCTAAGGGCATATCGCAGTCGGCCACTGTGGTGCAATGACGTGATGCTGTGAGTTACTTACTTGTGACATACTTGTGTGACACTTTGGCATTTGGGATGCTGACCCTGATGAGGAAAAACACCAACGTTGTGCCAACATTACGGTAACTTGATTTGACCAATGTAACTCTCTCTCTCTCCCTCTCCCTCTCTCTCTGAATCTGTTTTGTGTTGTCTGTCTCTCTTTTTGTCCATCTCTCCATCCATCCATCGCTCCCCTCTCCAAAGTTAAAGGGCCGACACCACCTAATTAGGATGCGGGGGAGCAAGCAGCTGCTGCAAATTGAAAACATATTGATTCCCCCTCTGATCCGCTCCCCACTGCCCACTCACCCAGCAGCAGAGAGAGAGAGGGAGGGAGAGAGGG
>NC_045175.1:570031-577531 GCF_900700415.2 Clupea harengus | reverse complement strand
GGTGGAATAGTTGGTTATAAAACAGAATCACAAGGAACTTGAAGTCACTCGTAACAAAGCCTGTGTGAGAGAGGGAAGGAGGAGAAGAGGAGTGAACATTGGCTGGTGTGTGTGGAGTGCTGGGTTGGATGACACTGATAAATAAATACATTACAGCTTTAGAGATTGTTGAGTAAATAAATGTACGAGGAAAAATGAAGAAAAGAGGCAGTGTCAGAGACGCGCTGTCTGTGTGTGTGTGTGTGTCTGTGTGTGTGTGTGTGTGTGTGTGTGTGTGAGAGAGAGAGAGAGATGTGCATTTGCTCATTTGCCCTAAGAGCTGTTGTAATCTGGCTAATGGCGCTTCAGATCAGTGTTGTAATATCCTCACGATGGTTTGAGTAAAGGGTTTTTTATTAGCTACTGCACACCAACATAGCATAGCCACTGCCTGACTTCTTTCAACCATTGTCTCTCTAACACCCGTGTCTTAACCCTTCACCCCAACGTTACCTCCCCCTAGGGGATTAGTGCAGGTAGTGCTTTTCTCTGAACTTACAACATTCCTTCCCCTCAGAGAAAACTAGTAGAAGCTAACTCCCAAATTGAACACATCATTTTTTTTTTTTTTTTTTTTTTATAAATATATATATATAAATACCTCTATTCCCATATATACAACCCTAAAGAACATCTTTAAGCTAGGGATTTGGGTGGACTACCTCATCCCAGTGAGATTCCAGGACGCATTCTTGTCCTCTGTATGTGGAACTCACTACTAAACTAATCATAGCCATTTCAATCATTCAAAGTCTTTTTTTTTTTTTTTTTTTTTTTTTTTTTTTTAGCTTGCAGAGAAGTAATCAGGAGCCTTTCTAGCTCGCTGAGACCTTCTCACTGCTGGTTGTTCCTCTGCCGGAAATGGCTCTGTCAGTACATCAGCTGGTTCTGCGGCCGTGCCGTCATCATCAGCGCAGAAAGGTGTCTCAAGTCCGATTGGTGGTTCCACTAGGGAAGCCTCAGGTAAGGCCTCCGGTCTCCTTGGCGATGGGGAACTTCTGCCACGCACTTGGTCCATGTGTCGTCTCACCACTTGTCCGTTCCCGAGTGTGACTTTGCAGGATACAGGACCAGTCTTTTCTGTTACGGCACCAGGTATCCATGTTGGTCCTGAGCTGTAGTTACGTGTGAAGACTAAGTCTCCTTCCTCAAGAATCCTTGCTCTGGCATGCCTGTCATGGTAATACTTTTGTTTCTCCTGCTTCCCGCGCACTCTGCCTTGGAAATCTGGGTGTATTAAGTCTAGCGTTGACCTCAACTTCCTACCGCACAATAACTCAGCTGGTGATTTCCCCGTGGTGGATTGAGGGGTTATACGGTAGTTGAACAGTGCTCGTGCGATTTTGGTGTCAATTGAATCTCCTGTGCTCTTCTCAACAAGTGACTTAAAGGTTTGCACTGCCCTCTCCGCTAAGCCATTAGAAGCGGGGTGATATGGTGCCGTAGTGATGTGCCTTATCCCATTCTTCTCTATGAATTCTTGGAACTCTTCACTGGTGAAACAACTACCATTGTCCGACACCATCACCTCAGGTATGCCGTGTTGACTAAAACTCTGTCTCAGGCACTCAATCGTGACAGCCGATGTGGACCTACTCACCGCATGCGCTTCAATCCACTTTGAGTATGAGTCCACCTGAATCAGAAACATTTTCCCTTTCCATGGACCTGCATAATCAACATGGATTCTTTCCCATGGCTTGTCTGGCACTTCCCACGGATGTAATGGGGCCACTGGCGGACTGTTTCTATTTTCCTGACATGTCACACAGGCCTTCACCTGCTCCTCCACCTCGGCATCCATGTTCGGCCACCACATGTAGCTGCGTGCCAACCCCTTCATCCTAGTGATGCCTGGGTGACCTTGGTGAAGCTGCCTCAACAAAGCATTTCGTCCCGGTGGAGGGACAACCACTCGTCCTCCCCACAGTAAACATCCTTCTTGTATGCTGAGCTCATCCTTACGCCTGGTGTATGGTGTAAATGCCTTATTTTCCACTTCCCTTGGCCACCCTCGCAGGATGTAGTCCCTCACTCTAGCCAACACCGGATCTTTGTCAGTCCATTGCTTTATCTGCTGTGCATTAACTGGAGGTGTTTCAACATCTTCAAATAGCATTACTCTCTCTTCTTCCTCAGGCATTTTCTGCTCTTTCCCTTCCAGTGGCAGTCTGCTCAGAGCGTCCGCGTTCGTGTGGTCTCGGCCTACCTTGTAAACAATGGTGTACTCATACGCTGCCAGTGTGACTGCCCATCTCTGTATCCGGGGCGATGCCATCTGCGGTATGGCTCTCATTTCACTGAATAGTGAGATTAGTGGCTTATGATCCGTCACAATAGTGAATTGTCTCCCGTACAGATATTTATGAAATTTCTTTACTCCAAACATCACTGCCAGTCCCTCCTTGTCTAGCTGGGAGTAGTTTTTTTCAGCGGGATTGAGGGTCCTTGACACGAATCCTATGGGTCTGTCCGAGCCATCCGCCATTAGATGGGAAAGTACTGCCCCCACCCCGTAGGGCGAGGCATCACATGCCAAGATGAGAGGTTTGTTTCCATCATAATGCACTAACACACTACAGGATTGCAGCAGCTCTTTTGACTCCTCAAATGCCTTCTGCTGCCTTGAACCCCATGACCATTTTTCCTCTTTCTTTAAAAGTATGTGTAGCGGGGCCAGCAGCGTGGAGAGTTTTGGTAGGAATCTGTGGTAATAATTTAACAACCCCAGGTAAGCTTTCAACTCACTGACATTTTGTGGTTGAGGGGCTCCAGCGATAGCCTCCATCTTGTCTGTCAGCGGACGCAACCCGCTGGCATTTATTTTGTGTCCAAGAAACGCCACCTCTTTACCCAAGTAAATTGCTTGTAAGTGATCTGCTTGTTGGACGGACACGGGCAAACACTGTTGCTGCCCACAAACCGTGCCAACGGGCGGGCGCGTAACCGGGCGCGTCAGAGCTGGCATGACGCCTGTGCTGTTCGTTCAGAGCGTAATTGCCGTTGCTTTGCCACCACCAAGGTCTCTGCTATTTCGACCCTGGCGGCTGGCGCATTAGTTCAACGAACGCTTCTCACTACTTCAACACCTCCAAACATATCTGGAGTCAAATCCACCAATGACACAATACATGTTCTTCAAAGAGATTCAAACTATTATGATCAAAAAGATAAGATGGCGGTCTACAATGAAACGTTTTCTTTTAGGAGAGTTGCATCTCTTGCTCGCTCTCTGCACCTAGAGAGACATTGTATCTGCACCTTGTATCAGTGACTGAATGAGAACGCTAGCAGACCTGAATGTTAAAGACGTCCTCCAGGCTTTGGAAGGAGGGCATTATCGGGTGGGGAATGGGTAGGGGGAGAAGGGGAAGAGGGGGTGGATGGGTAGCGAACCTAATCTATCAGTCTGCCGCGCGCTCTCGTATTCATGCAAGCCCTTCTTCTCTCGTGCTCCATCTACGAGTCTTTTCCCTCTCCCTATCGCGTTGTCTTCGAGCGGCTCCCTCCCGGTCCCTTATATATCCACGTGCCCTATCACTGTTGCCCTGTTACTGGATAAGATTCGATCCCACATTGCGCACATGAACCCAGATGTCTCACCAGTTTAAAGTGGCCTTATAGCAAGCTCTCAGTGAACATACAAAAAAATAACATTCGGATGCTATTTGAGCAGCAACTGAACTATGCATTTAGCCTCGTCTTTTGAATTTTAGACAGCTCAACGCATGTGAGTACTTATCCCTAAATGCTCTTGTGTGGAGACCTCTGATGGAAACAGTCTCTTAAATCGCTGCTATTTGTCAGTGTTGACCGCTCTGCCGCACGGTTCTCTTGGACGGACGCCGCCAGGGGGAGACAGGCACTTAGGTAGGATTCATTTGAAGCGGGAATATCGGGGAGCTGTCCGTTTCAGCACCACGCCACACACACACACACACACACACACACACACACACCGTCCATTGGACGACAATCTATGCATACGTACTGTAAATATAACTAACATGGCTTATTGTGGTTTAGGTCCTGGTACACTGCTTTTGTCCTGAGTACAAAAGCATGCGAGTTAATGCTGTTATCTTTTGGTTTATCATTTGCATTTATAAAAAAAAAACATATCTGTTCTAGTGTGAAGTTCAGAGTAGTTAAAAATATTTCAAAACAGTCTACAAATGAAGTCATACCAGTTAAGAATGAACGGTCTCCGATGCAGCAGAGAGCTCCACAGAGCCATTCAGGCGTTGATAATAACGTTCTGCACACATATTCAAACACTCGATTAAACATAACCTGTAACCCCTATCTTCTCTTCCATTTATTGTCATGTCTTTCATGTCAACTCAAACCCCTCTGGTCCAGAACTAAATTCAGACCTTTGAGAGCGCATTGTAAACAAGCTCCCTGCGATGGAATGGGTGGACATTACGAGGTTTATGGTAGAAATAACAGTGTTGACAATCGATCGTGACATGTTGGAACGTCGCATTGCCTGTAAATTGCCTTCTTCATAATTTGACAATCTGCAGTCTTCGCTCTTGTACCCTAACCTTCCTACTGTGCTCGGGTGTGAGCTGTGGAGATTTTCACCCGCTTCTCTCTCTCTCTCTCTCTCTCTCTCTCTCTCGATCTATCTCTCCCTCTATGTCTTTCTCTCTCCCTCCCATCCAACCATCTACCCCCCTCCTCACATCTTTGCACTTACCACAGCGTGCAGAGGGACGGGGAGACGCGTAGTGCAAAGGATTGGTGCGATGGTGTGATTTGTTTTTTTGCCATTTATGATTTGGCTGTCCCCTCCTCTCTGTTGTGATTTTGTTTGGCCGTTCCTCTTTGTTTTGCCGCCGTGTTTTTCCTAAATGGCGCAAGGGCTATGCATGCGTGTAGGCTCTGGTTTTGGTTCCGCCTGTGGGTGTGTGATATAATCGCTGCCGCGGAGGATTTGGATAGCCGGTCTAGGAGCGGTTTCGGCGGCACCCTGATCGCCACTGCTACCCCCTCCTCTTCTGCTGCCCGCCTCTATGTCGAGTGATGGTCGGCTTGCCTTGCTGCTGGAAGCGCGGCGCTCTCCACGGATCTTCAACGTCGGTACTTCTTCTTTTTACACCATTTTTTCATATTTCGTGGAAACCTTTCACCATCTAGGGGCCACTTATGGAAACTGGAGATCAGAATTTTAGAAAAAAGGAAAACTAGAGGTTGTTTTCTTTTAATCATTTTTATTTTGCCATTATTTTTTATTTTACCCATTCGTTTGGCTTGATTTTGTTGGTCGTAATTCGTCTCAATGGCTTCTTTATTCCCTTAGTCTTCTGATGTGTTTTTATTCAGCAGAAGTATGTTAGCCTCTTGGAAATCTACCCCTTTGTGTGTTTATGTGTTCGTTTAATCATCTATTCGTTGTCACCTGAACATATATTTTCCATAGATCTTACGCTTTATTTTACCCACATCTTCATCAGAAACATCCATCCCTGTCATTTCCCTCCCCTGCGTTTTCCCGTGTATCTCCTCTCTGCGTGGATAAATGTATGTTTAGGGAGAGAGATGCATCGGCTTAATCAGTTGGTTTAAAACGCTGCCTACATAGCATGCCAATTAATGTCTTCGTCATGACTACACACGGTGTGTGCCAGTTACTCACGTAGCTTTACAAAGTGCTTAGTTTTCAGGAGTGTTTCGGAGGGGAAACATTTCCTAGGGTTCTGTCGCTACCCTTAACCCCGGTATATCTCCCTTGGTAGCGCCTTTCCTTCTTAATTTAACGCGCTACTCAGAGCTAACACACGAAAGCCGTTAGCCCTATGAAGGATACAGCTTGACAAGTGCTGATATCCTCATGAAAAGGAGATGTGGAAATGTCAACTGTCTGCTTTAATTTGGCGTTTACAAACGTCCCAACATCGCATTTAGTGGGTGCTGATTCGTTTAGATATATCACGGGGCTGTAGACAGCAACAGTTGTTTACCAGGGTACCAGTGTACACCGGAACAGCATACATTTTTATTAGCAAAGCTAATGATAGTTTGTTGCAATTTGGACCAGATTGTAGAGAATAGTAATGTTTTGCCGTGGATGTTGGTGTACTTTTGTGGCTCCAAACCATTTGGATTAGGAAGGAAGATTCAGTCTTTCTGTCAGAATTTACCTCATAATCATCTTCCCTTCAACAGTCCTCCTGTATCATTTCCCATTTATGTCCTCAAGAAACCCTAACTCATTTTACGCTTTGTTACCTTCTTGGAGTAAAAAGAAACGAGCATAAACTTCCGAACACGTGCCCCCCTTACCCCTTACCGCACCACCTCTGGTCAAAAGACCCTACTCCCAATTTTTATTTGTTTTGGTCCCCTGAAATTTACAAATATTTATTTCCTATACATCAAGAGGAAAGGGGGTTCCCCTTTCTTGGAATGCGGAAACATGGGTCTATTTGACCGCGGGGTTCAGATGCTGCTGACCACGGTCGGCGCGTTCGCTGCTTTCAGTCTCATGACCATCGCGGTGGGCACGGACTATTGGCTCTACTCGCGCGGCGTGTGCAAGGTCAAGAGCAACAATGAGAACGAGACGAGCAAAAAGAACGAGGAGGTCATGACCCACTCGGGACTGTGGAGGACGTGTTGCCTGGAAGGTAAGAACCAACCTGAGATACAGTTGACCTCATGTTTGACACAGAGATACATATTTTACTCAACTACTCTACATTTCTGAGTTTTAAACCCTCTACTAAGGTAATTCTAGCAATTCATCTGAATCACACTGGCCTTAAGTTGATCTATATAAATAGTAGAAGGAGGACTATGATATGACACCATACTGAAGTTTACCGAAACACAAGTTTAAAAGTCTACTCTTGACATGTATGGTGCATTCAATGCCACTGACACGACACGTTTCCGTGGTAACGTTGCCCTCAGTTTGTGTAGTTGCCACAGTACACCTGCGAAAGTTGTTGAAGTGGTTTCTCACCTGTAGCCCAGAGTGACTGTCTTGCCAGTCAGCCATATGCACCAGAGAGAAATCGTCCCTCCCCTCCCCCCCCCCCCCCCCCCCCCCCCCCCTCCCCCTGCTTGGGAGGACAGTAAAATGCTGGCATTGAGGACAGAAACCTCCAGGTCTCCCGGCACGCTTACAGCACTTAGGGTAATGCGAGTGAGGTTTGGCTCCTGTTAGGCCCAGGTTTTGGATGGAGAAAGCGCCGGGTTTTGGCTGCCATCCTCCCCTTCGGCAAGAGAGAGGCCATGCGATACTAACTCCGCTCGGGGGCTCTGATCGTGTTGTGATGTTTTTTATGTTGAACAGATTGTCATTTAATTTTCACAGCGGAGAGCCTGTTTGGTCTCCGTTCCCGGCGGTTTCTGGGAAACATGCCTTTCATCAGGGACAGGATGCATCAGATGGAGGCTGTGTCAGTGTGTGATAGACTGAGGTATCTGAGGTGCACCTCAGACAAAGGA
>NC_045175.1:547531-562531 GCF_900700415.2 Clupea harengus | reverse complement strand
TGCCGATGCCAAACAAGGAGACCTTTGGTGGTGGCATGGCATTACTTCTATATTTTTTCCACTATAATTTATGAAGAAAAGTCATTATTGTGTATTTACGTCATGGACGACGTTCATTTACTGATGACTGGACATTTAATTGAAGTCAGACAAATTAGACTCTTCCCAGGTGCTGGAGTCTTTAAAGGAGTTAAACCTTCCTTTTAAATCAAACATTAATAAAAAAAATCTAAAGCCTGCCAAGATATGTGTTAACTTCGAGGATATCCAAGATAGATGAATTGCATTAGCCCATAACACAGGTTTGCTCCTGCTTCCCTGCTAGCACTGAAATATGTAAGCATCGTACGCCACTCTTTCAAATAAAGGGAAGGTGATAGTGTGTTGCCAGAGGGATAAATCAGAATTGGGCAGTGATGGATTGTGATTGGCGCCTGCAAATGTTCCCTGTCAGAGATGTCACCATGCCTATATCCAAAATCCATGCCAAACTAGGCAGTGGAGTGGGGGGAGGGGTGGCAAATATTGTGGTAGCTTGTGAATCTGCTATGTTTTCACCTTATTCGTTTCCTTTCCTACCTTGGGTGGACAGACTGATCATATCCGTTTGGATGTTTCACCACATGTGTCCACTCTCGTTTCTGCAGTGGATTCAAAAGCCCTGTATGTTGTGTCTTCCTTTGGATGGCAGGTCTGAAGTCACAGTGTCAATCTCCAGCACAGCGATGTGTTATCTCAGATGCCTTGTACCACGTCGCAGTGCATAGTATAGAGTCTTTGTTTCTCTGGCTGAAAGTGTCCAGCTGGGGCACTATAGGCTGGTCCTGGTGACTGAGATGTTCCCACCACCCGGTGGGAAAAGTGCTGGCAACTCGTAACCCTAATACCAGTGGCATCTGGACCCAAGGAACAATGCAATGTGTGTGTGTCTGTGTGTGTGTGTGCGTGCGTGTGTCTGTGTGTGTGTGTGTCTGTGTGTGTGTGTGTGTGTGTGTCTGTGTGTGTGTGTGTGTGTGTGTGTGTGTGTGTGTGTGTGTGTGTGTGTGTGTGTCTGTGTGTGTGTCTGTGTGTGTGTGTGTGTGTCTGTGTGTGTGTGTGTGTGTGTGTGTGTGTGTGTGTGTGTCTGTGTGTGTGTCTGTGTGTGTGTGTGTGTGTCTGTGTGTGTGTCTGTGTGTGTGTGTGTGTGTCTGTGTGTGTGTGTGTGTTCTTGTTTGTGTGTGTGGCCGTGGGTGTTGCCTGGTGAGATCGAGGGGCTGTGATCTGTGTGGGTGTTTGTGTGATGGTGCTGATTGTATAACTTCTGCTTGTGGGTAACCCCACTGGCTCTGCCTTTGGTAATTCTAGATATGTGCCTGTGTTATGAATCTGATAAATGGGTTGTGAAATCCCTCCCCAGATCTGTCTCTCTCTCTCTCGCTCGTTCTCCCTCTTCCTCTTTATCTGTCTGTCTCTCTCTATCACTCTCTCTCTCGCTCACTCTCCCTCTCCCTCCCTCCCTCCCTCCCTCTCTCTCTCTCCCTCCCTCTGTCTCTGTCTGTCTCTCTCTCTCTCTCATTCTCTGTTCCTCTGCATGTTACTAGATTATCATATTTCCATCACATCTGCATACATTCATGTCTTCTCCATATGTTTGCCATACAGTCATGTATAATAATCTTCTAGTTCTTCACTTGCCCTCGTGTCTGTGTGTCGGAGCATTTGTTCCTTCAATGTCTACACATTGGACACATATCTGACAAGGCAGGTACACAGATGTACGTTACACACTGAAAAAATGACTCACCATGCTACGACTGGCAGCATATATATACTCACATATAACAACAGTTGTGTTGTTTTTTTTGTGGTGATTTTGTTTTGTTTTGTATGTTTCATTGGGAAAAAAGGCTATAAGTGTGGATAACCCAGTTATCAATTCATGGTGAATTAGAGAGACCTGATCCAGTATGAGGACCGGCAAAATGGTCCTTGTAGGAAGAGGCACATCGCTCTCTCACTCTCTCCCTCTCTCACTCGCTCACTCGCTCAATCTCTCACTCCCTCTCTCCCTCGCTCTCTCACTCCCTCAGTCTCTCACTCCCTCTCTCCCTCGCTCTCTCACTCTCTCTCTCCCTCGCTCCCTCGCTCCCTCGCTCCCTCACTCTCTCACTCCCTCGCTCCCTCAGTCAGATGCATGTGCATGGGTAAGAGGAACAGTGAGTATCTCAGCCATTATGTAACCGTTATGTAACATGCATACATACATCAGTAGGGTTTTCCCAGTGGGAAACCTCCAGCAACAATGTAGAGCGATGCAGAAAGACAGAGAGAGAGAGTAAAAGAGGGAGAGGAAGAGGAAGAGAGAGACTAAAAGAGGGAAAAGAGAGAGAGTAAAATAGGGATAGAGAGAGGAAGAGGGAGAGAGAATAAAACAGGGAGAGAGAGGAAGAGAGTAAAAGAGGGAGAGAGAGAGAGTAAAAGAGGGAGAGAGAAAGTAAAAGATAGAGAGAGACAGGACGAGAGAATGTAAAAGAGGTAGAGAGGAAGAGGGAGAGAGAGAGAGGAAGAGAGAGAGAGAGAGGGAGAGAGAGAGAGTAAAAGGGTGAGAGAGAGTAAAAGACTGAGAGAGAGAGATGAAGAGGGATAGCTTCAGACACATAGGCAGATTCACAATGTGTGCGCCCCTAACAGCCTTTAGTCCGGTGCTTGTTCATCGGTCTGCACTAAGGCTTGCCCAGACCAGTGGGGGAGGGTTCAGGGTGAGTGTGTGTGAGTGTTGGTGCGGTGTGTGTGTGTGTGTGTGTGTGTGTGTGTGGGGGGGGGGGTCTATGTATGCCCCGGAGGTCAGAGTTTAAAGGTTGAGGGTTAGGCCACACTCTTCCCCCCCTCCATCCCCAGCTCAGGCTCAATGCTGGCGGGCGAGTGGCGACGGGCTGGCTGGCTGGCTGGCTGGCTGGCACATGTAAAGGCCCGTGTAATGTATTGATCCCTGCGGTCGATGCATAAAATAATTGAAGGGGGTCACACCTCCAATGAGTAGCTCTGGTGTTGGTTCCCAGCACACACACACACACACACACACACACACACACACACACACACACACACCCACACAGACACACATACACACACACACACACACTCACAGACACACACACAGACACACACACATTCCAGCGACTGAACCACGCCCTGGGTCAGGTTTTCGTTGTGCAGGGTCATCTTTTGGGAGATAATTGGACCACTGTCGCTCAGTTTCTGCGTTTGCCCTTCTGAACCCAGGAAATTGTCGCTGCACTTGCCCATGCACGACTGGGTTCTTCGTGACCATGGTGTAATGCCACACACACACACACACACACACACACACACACAGACACACACACACACACACACACACACACACACACACACAAACACACACACATACACACACAGGCACACACACAGGCACACACAAAAACATGTAACACATATTGGGTTCTTGATAATGCTTAGTCTGACACAGAAGATGTTGCACGTCAGTCTGAGTAATTTGTGTCTTTTGTTGGTGCGGCTGCACGTCTCCATGGGAAATAGAGTGTTACATTATTATTTAAAAAAAAAAAAGGGTACAAAAAAAGAAAAAGGCATTCTTCCTTTTCTCCTCTTTCTCCTCTTGCCTTTTTCCTGTACCTTCCTTGTTTCTTTTTCTTTTTCTTTTTGTAGCTCAGGTTAAAAATAGAGATGACCCGCTATTAGAGCGCGCCTGTGAAAAGACTTTGGCCAAGCTGTGCAAGAGGGATGGATGACATTAGCACTAGTGGGAGCATTCAAAGTGCCGTTTGAGTGCCGCTTTTTTATTTTTTTTGTTGTTGTCCCAAATATTCCAGCGTATTCTATTCACTGACCCGGAAAAAAGTGAACAACTGTTTTAAAAGAACTGTAACAAGGAATCGAGATGCATAGAATGTACCGGAGTTCTGAGGAGCCTCACTTGTCTTTCATTCTCTTTCGCTCTTCCTTTCTGTATATAAATATACGTGATGGAGGCCTATGGCTCCCCAGGGAGTAAGTACACTGTCTCCCGTTTATAGCCAATGAACTACAGGACGTATGAGACTGCTAATGTACGAGAGAGGTATACAGATTTGGAATACTGAGGCTAATACACACACACACTCCTAACTGACTCACACTCACCTCTTCTGAGCACACACACACACACACACACACACACACACACACACACACACACACACAGACATACACACACAGACACACACACACACACACACACACACACTCACACACACACACAGACATACACACACAGACACACACACACACAGACACACACACACACAAATAACTCTCAGAGTGACATTGGACCGCACTTGTTGAGTGGCGTCTCCCTCGTGGGGCCTTGTGGGTAATGCCACCACCAGTCCTCTTCTGTGGTCCCTTTTAACCTCAGCTCTGACAGCAGCAGGCGCCACCTGCACAGCCTCCCCCTTCATGGGCCCCGACCACATCAGCACTGGTCCCAGACCTGCCACCGAGGGCAGACGCCGTCTCTCTGGGGTTCAGCAGGGCAGATATATGGAGGGCGCGTCCCGTAGACGAGGGGACGCTGCTGTCTTGTTCTCTCCCCGTAGTCTCGGCAGTAGAGGGGGAACTGTCAGTGCACATGTGTTTCCAGGTCAGTTGGCTGTGTGTAGACACACCTGGTGGTGGTGGTGTGTGTGTCTGTGTGTGTGTGTCTGTGTGTGTGTGTGTGTGTGCGCGCCTGTGGTGTGGGGTGACAAGTGAGCCTTTCCTCAGCGTCTTACAGAGTCACCTCGGCTGGACTTAAGGACACATCAGTGTCAGCTGCCTTCTGTGTGAGCGTGTGTGTGTGTGTGTGTGTGTGTGTGTGTGTGTGTGTGTGTGTGTGTGTGTGTCACTGTTAGCTTCAGCTGCTAACTCCTTGAGAGTGGCCTTGGCTAATGCATTCTGTGATGGCTACTGTGGAGTTCTTGCCCTGGTTGGACTCCTGAGGAGAAGACAGGGAGTTTTGTTGTCATGGGAATGAGAGACTGTCATTCTGTTCTGTTGCTACAGTCATGTAGCATCTCCATTTGGGTTCTGTTCACAGAAGAGCCAGCTTGTCTGAAGGAATTTAAAGTTATTATTTTAAAAAAAAAGGTTAAAGGCAAGGTTGAATTTGGAAGAAGCTCCAGTGACAACACTCAGAAGTCTTTTTTCTCCTTTTTTGTGAATGGATTTTTTTTAAATCAAATCCATTTGATATTATTCAACAGTTTGACAGAATTCACTCCATTCAAGTGCGGGAGCTTTTCAAAAACAGAAGCTTTTCTCTGAGGCGATGTTGTAACGATGCAGGAGATTTCAAAGGAAAGAGAAGGAAGCGTTGCGTAGGTCTATTCTGGGTGCGCTCAGCCGATGCTGTCCTGATTTGCACTCTCTACTTTCTCTCGCACCTGTACCGCTTCCAAGATGGCTTCATACCTGGGCAGTGTTTTCAGTGTTCTCCGTCTCTATGTGTCTATGTGTCTTTCCTCCACACCGTCTTAGTCAGGCTTGTTCTTCATCCCCGTCTTTTCACAGAGGGGGCTGCTGTCGCTGAGTCTGTTGCTCCATCGCTCAGGAAGAATGGACCGGGGTGGGGGTAGAGTGACAGAGAGAGTGTCCAGGGATGAGCAGCACAGCTTGGGCAACAACAACAGGGTAGAATATAGCTGCACGACTCGTCTCATACCCCTGCTCGTACCTTTAAACCTATGTCTAGGGGTGTAGGGGGTGGGTGAAGCTGTCAAAGGAAGGGCGCGTGTACAGCAGTTTTGTTTTTCTGTACTGCACATTTAGTTTTAGGCTTTCAACATCAAAGTCTTGTCAACACGTCTCAAAATCAGAGCGTGCTCTTTTTGGTGGGGTGTGCCACTGTTTTTAATTTTTAATGTCAACCACAGCCAGTATCCACTCTTTGGATGCACTGAACAAAAAAACCCTTTCAATTTACAGTTGCGGCCCCCTAATCTGTGAGCGAAGCGGCTGTTTCCGATGGCTCTGCAGCTCTACTGTTCCATACTTTAGGCAGCTCCCTCTCGGTCCCTGTGAACCGCAGCTTTGATGTTCCCAGTGGTGTGTGATGTGCAGCGAGGGCTGTGAAGGGACTTTATTGGGTCAAGTGCTTGGGATTCTTATCGCAGCTAGTGTCTTCAGTTAAGTAGGTTAATAGGCTAACAAAGCGAGCCCCCCCACCACCACCACCTCCGGCCCCCCAGAGACAGAGCTGCGGGCTGCGCTAATGTGATCCCTCCTCACTCCCCTCACCCTCTGCTTGGCCTCCACCGAGCAATGTCTTGTGGGTCCCCCGTGCAGGCCACAGCCTGATGTGAATGCTGAGCTGCCCTCATTCGGCTAGCGTAGCTCTCCTACAAACCTCTTGTTTGAAGTCTGGCGTTTGCCCTCGTCTCGGTTAGAGTAGCCTGTCCCGGCCTGTTGTCGTGCTCTAGCGTTAGCCGCAGAGCCACAAAGCAGTCGACTCTTACTTAGCATATCTTCACTGTTCTGCTGAGGTAATTAGCAGACCAACAGAAGCCAGTGGGTTTGTAGTGGTCTAAATGGTCCGAATGAGGAATGCTTAAGCTCGGGCTACCGGCAGCCATTAAAAGGGCTAATTGATGTAATGTGTCATAATCAATTGCTTAATGACATCATAAGAATTGTAGCTAGATGTCTCCTTTGGGCCTACTTGAGTTCATGTGATGATGGCTTGTGGTTATGATAATAGCTTTCTGTGAAATGCTTTGCTAACTGATTCAACTGACACATGATATGTAACCCATTAGGTTGCCGGGAGCCCAGATTGGTCATTTAATTGTTTAGGGGACGAGGATGTCTTACATTAGCCATCACTGTAAGAATGGAGTGGACTGTTAAACTCAGTCACTCTCTCGTCGTAGCGAGACTGACATGATGTATGAGCGCGAACTCACTGGATTGTCATTGGAGATGGAAGTGGTGACACACACAGACGGCCTCCGTTTACTCCCACTAGCAAACCCTCCAAACACACACACACACACGTACGCACACACACATGCACGCAAACACACACACATGCACACACACGCACACACACACACACACACACACACGCACGCACACACACACACACACACATACACACACACACACACACACACACACACACACACACACACGCACACACACACGCACACACACACGCACACACACGCGCACACACACGCGCACACACACGCGCGCAAACACACACACACACACACAAACACACACACACACACACACACACACACACACACACACACACACACACACACACACAGATATCAACAGACATATGCACTGACACACACTCTCACCCAACAGAAGACAGACTCAAACACACACATGCACACTCGCTCACACACACTAAGGATCAGAGAGAAAAAGGCTGCAGCGAGATACCACACTGAATACTGGATGCATCCCACGTTCTTCTCTCTCTCGCTCACACTCACTCTCTCCCCTCTTCCTCTATCCCTCGTTCTTTCAGTCCAGGAGAAGAAATCAATAGCCACAAATTAATCATTCTGCTGGAGGGGGTTTAGGAAGGGAAGAGAGAGAGAGAGAGCGAGAGAGAGAGAGCGAGAGAGAGAGAGAGAGAGAGAGAGAGAGAGAGGCCCTTTTTAAACAGAGATCCTTCTATACTGCCATTAAGATTATGCCGCCTTCGCTTGTTTACACTTAACCAAACAGAGGCGGCATAATGCCGCCCCGGTGTGTGCTTTCCGATAGCATGCCGGTGCTCAAGAACCAGAGGCGTGACACTGAAAAGACATGCTAGCGAATCGAGCGAAGCAAAGTTCTGAGTCCCATTCATTTTCTATTGGAGGCAGGCAACGGTGACGTAGACGATCGAATCGGGAGAAGCGAGCGGTTGGGAACAGTTGGGGAAAGTTTATTAGTATACAAATAAAGAGCAAATTTTACTGCCGGCGGCCAGTCAGATTCTTTGTTCTTTGACGGTTTGAAAATTGCGGGTCTGACACTGCACAGATGTAACACAAAGTGGTCAGATTCAGCCATATCCTCGAATTTACGTTCATGCGATTGGCTGAAATTGTAAGAGACATCTGATATTCTGCAGAGAATGTCCTTTGAAAAAAAAATGCATTTGGAAATCAAGCTGCGTCAGGAAAGTCTCAAAAGTCCACGGATAAATGCTGTGATGTACACAAATAGTGAGCGGGTTTGTAAATGCACATTCTTGAGTTAGTAAATAAATCTAACAGCGTTTACATTTGTGAATCACGTGACATTTATATGTGAATCAGGTAATACATTTTGAATCGTGTGACATTTATTTGTGAATCACAAAGTTCATCTGTGAATCGCATGACATTTATTTATTCATTTTTAAATACTATCATACTATCAAAGGTTAAAAAAGTTTTAAAATGTGTGACAAGATGCATGAAGAGGCAAAATGAACAAGAAAAAAGTTGTACATGCCTCACACCCCTAACCCACCATGCCGGCTCTCCTCTTTAATCAGATGTCGATCCGGCTCTGTGCCTAGTATTTATGGCGCTAGCCTTTAGCCTATAGCATGTGCTGCAGCTTGCTACGTGAAAGCCTCAAAGCAGAGGAGAGAGTACTAGCAGTTCTCTTACCGTTAATTTCTATGCGCAAACGTTAATGAGTATCACCAACAAACATGCTAAGAAACACGCAGTGACCTATTATTAGTCTTCCCTGTTTCTTTCGCCAACCCCTCCCCCCTTCGTTACTGTGTGGTTGCGCGTGTGCGAGCATGTCTGCGACTGTGACTCCAACCAAAAAAAGACGACAAGTACTTGTTTAGCCTGAGGACACTCTTCTTTATCAGCATTTTACAGTTATAAACCCTCTTGCCCAGAAAAAATATGGAGAGGGGTAGAAGGAGCTGGAAGAAAAGCTGAGAGAAGGGGGAGAAAGAGAGGGGAGGGGGGAGGAGAAGAGAAGAGAGCGCAAGAAAGAAAAGGTTAGGTTAAGGCTAAAAGACAGATTGGACAAATACAGAACAATGACATAACTCTAGCCATCGCACAGAGACAGAGGCGGATAGACCACAGTTAGACCTGAGAGTGGGTGGGTTTGTGCATTATTGATGCGGAGATGTGCGTATACTCACAGGTTAAGAAATCTGTTCATTTTTAGCCCACTGGCTTTGTTTTTATCTGACCTCCTTTCACTTTATGGAGACCCGACCTCCGTTTAGCTCTTAACCTGAGTCCACTCATAGCATTGACAACACATCAAACTAAAACAAAACAACAGCAGTAGCAGTAGCAGTAGCAGTAGCAGTAGCAGTAGCAGCATGAGCAACAGCAAACAGGCCTGTCTGCTTGGAGGCCCAGCGCTGCGGCCACATCCAGTTCTCCCCACTCAGGCCAGGCCAGGAGCAGGGGCGGGGGCGGGGGCGGGGGCGGGGGCAGGGGCAGGGGCAGGAGCAGGGGCAGGAGCAGGAGCAGTGCTCTAGGTGCACGGATTTCTCCGCTAATGTTCTGTGTCAGGTGCTGTGGAGACGTGGCATGTTTCTTTAAGGAACACAGTCACAGCCAAGAGTTTCTGAGGTAATTTTACCGACGGGCTCTGAGCTCCCTTGGTCCTTTGCATCTCTTTTTCTTTCTCCCTCAATCTCTTTTCCTCCGACCTCCTTTCTCTCTGTGCCTTTTCCTACCGTTTGTCCCTCTCTACCATTGTCTCTCCCTCTCTCTCTCTCTCTCTCTCTCTCTTTTCCATGTTTTTGTTATGGCTGTCGCTTCTGCTTGGTTGGTGACTCGCCTCTCTAACCCACGGAAAGACAAAGAGATAGAGGAAAAGAGAGAGGGAGAGAGAGAGATAGAGGAAAAGAGAGAGATAGAGGAAAAGAGAGAGAGAGAGAGAGGGAGGGAGAGAGAGAGAGAGAGAGAGAGGGAGAAAAAAAAAGATGTTCAGATGGAGGGAAAGAGACGGATGAGTGGGGGAGGAACACAAACGCCCACAGATCCACAGCCTCTCTGCCAATCAGTGAGGGAAGACATTAAACGCGACACACAGCATCCTCAGCCCCGAGGACAGCAGTGTGTGTGTGTGTGTGTGTGTGTGTGTGTGTGTGTAGGGGGGAGCGGGGTATTACAGCCTGAGCACAACATGATAGGCGAAGGAGGTATGACACCCAAAAGCCTGAAATAGCACACAACATTTGACGTCACAGCACAGAAAGCATCTATAAAAAGGAGCTCCGTAGTCGCGAGCCTATGAATCACAGGCAGCCGCGGTGAGCTATCTGTGGAACAAACTCCACTCGTCTGGGAGAGTTTTCGCAAAACAACAAGGCACTGGGGAGGCAGCCGCAGCACTTTGTTCAGCTTCACAGCGGGGCCTTAAATATGGCTTCATTTTAAACGGCTTGTCCATTACGCTCCAGCATTTACACTGTGCATAATTAGATGTTTACGCCAGCTCCCCCCCCCCGCCCCCCACACACACACTTCTTGTGTACTGTACACAGACGAGGTGATTGAGACCCATACATATGGGGGTGGCATTTGGCGTGTGATTCTTCACAATTTAAGTATGTAAAGGAATCATGTAAACTGTAAAGTACATTTAAGTGTGTAAAAGATTCATGTAAACCGTAAAGTGAATTTAAGTATGTAAAGGATTCATGTAAACTGTAAAATAAGTTGAAGTATGTAAAGGAATCTTGTAAACCGTAAAGTGAATTTAAGTATGTAAAGGATTCATGTAAACTGTAAAGTAAATTTCAGTTTGTAAAGGAATGAAGACTTTAAGAGCATGTGTCCCCAATCAAATGATCCACACAAACATGTATGTATGTTTTAGTGGTAGTTTCAGCTGAAAGATTGAAGCTGAAGTATAAATCACTGCTCTTCTTTTCAGTACTTGCCTTAGGTGGAGGTAAATAAGCTGTGGTTTTATCCACGATGGGTATCAGCCACACCTGGGCATATACTTCCTGAGAGATTAAGAGATTAAGTTCTTAGCTTCTCAACAGAATTTGATGTTTGGGTTAGGGTTAGGGCTCATTTTGACTCCACAGAATACACAAACCTGTGCCCTTCCATTCACTTCCATTACGAAGAGAGCTATTTTGTTTGCAATATGCTGCTTAAATACGTTCATAAATGTCCATCAAGTGGCATCCTCCTTCTCACGTTATGGGATTTATGTGGTTACTGTTCACCGCCATGGCACAGGTTGTATACAGTTGAATGGCGTGGTCATATGACTGGCCCCAATTCTGCTTGAGATCAATAGCATATCCATTTCATCGCTTGACAAAAGCCAGCTCAGCCCGGCCCAGGCTGGCGAATTGAGTTTTATAGTGGCAGTACCCCTATTGATTATGGATCGGTGCCTCTTTGGTGCAACTGCACCATCTCAAAAATGTAGCCATCGTGTGTGTGTGTGTGTGTGTATGTAGGTATAGATACTGAATATACTGAAAGCAGAATATGGCATTATATGTAATATGTATACAGAATATGACATAGATAATACAGAATATGTTCATGTGTGTTTTTTTACTGGCCTCCCGATGTTTTGCCTGTCAGTTACAGATATATGTGATTAAGGAGGAACCTTACTATGCGTATGTATACAGAATGCATATTCCATTTGTGTGTGTGTGGGTGTGTGTGTGTGTGTGTGTATGTGTGTGTGAGAGAGATAGCAGAAGCCTACAGAACTAGGGCTGAACGATTAATTGCATTTGCGATTTAATCGCGATATGATAGAACGCGATTTTCTAACCGCAACGTTCGCAATTAAAAACGTGGTCACAAAAAAAAAATTTTTTAATAATTAATTAAATTATTTAATATTTTTTTTTTTTTTTTAAGATGGTACATTTTGCACACAGTTTTTAAAAAGTGCATGCCTAGTGTTTATACTTAAAATTAGTTTTTTTAAATTACTTGCACAGTGGCAAAGCCACCAATTTGTTGTTCTTGTTTCTGTAATGAGCAGTTAAATAAAAATGTAAAATGTGGGAAAGAATATTTGACAGTAAATGTATCTAATATTGTGTTGGTCATATTTAAATCATTCATTACGTTTTGTTGGGAAAAAAAGAGGATAAAAAAAAATCGCATATCGAATCGCAATCGCAATATTATATTTTGGTAATTATTTTCCCAAATCGTTCAGCCCTATACAGAACCCAGAGGGCCCCTATAATGACTCACCCTCACCCCCCCCACCACCACCACCGCTGCACCCACCCCCCCCTCCCACGTCATCCTTAGCATTCTTCCCTTCACTGAGCCAATGGAGCCATCTTTTTTTACCACACACACACACACACACACACACACACACACACACACAGATACACACACACACATACACACACACACACACACACACACACACACAGATACACACACACATACACACACACACACACACACACACACACACACACACACACACACACACACACACACACACAATACACACACAGATACACACACACACACGATACACACACACACACACACACACACACACACACACACACGATACACACACAGATACACACACAGATACACACACACACACACACACACACACACACACGATACACACACACACACGATACACACACACACACACACACGACACACACACACACACACACACACACACACACACACACACACGATACACACACACACACACACACACACACACATACATACACACGATACACACACAGATACACACACACACTTCCACTCATAGTGTTAAGATGGTGAGCCGTACGCAGGCCATGTGCACTCATTCACGTACACAGCCACTTACTTCCAGCCCATCTCCTGCTTTTCGTACTTTGAAGCCAAAAAAAGGGGTAGAGACCATTTTTGAGAGACAGAATCAGATGAGATGGTGATAGTGGAGTCTTGCTCAGTGGTAGCATCTCTCTCTCTCACACACAAACTCTCTCTATCTCTCCATCTCTCTCTTTTTTCTCCCTCTCTCTCTTTCTGTATCTGTCATATTGGGTCAGTGCTCATAACCCCTGAATCTGTCCTTCAGCCTCAGTAGCAGTGGAATCTCTGTAATCTTATGCAACAGCAGAAGAGTGCACACACACACACACACACACACACACACACACACACACACGTAAGCACACACACACACACGTAAGCACACACACACACACACACACACGTATGTAAGCACACACACGTATGTAAGCACACACACACACATGTAAGCACACACACACACACACACACACACGTATGTAAGCACACACACACACACGCACACACACACACGCACACACACACACACACACACACGCACACACACACACACACACACACACACACACACACGTATGTAAGCACACACACACACACACACACACACACACACGTATGTAAGCACACACACGTATGTAAGCACACACATTCACATGTATGTAAGCACTCACACACACACACACACACACACGTATGTAAGCACACACACACACACACGTATGTAAGCACTCACACACACAGACGTACACTCGAGCAGTCCAGCACACAGACACACACACACACACACACACACACACATTGATGAGTACACTGTGGAGAGATGCTGCACTACCCTGTTCAGTTGTTACCCAGTAAATGCTGTCCAGGGCTCACCGTACTTCCCTTCCAGTCCGTCCCATGATGCACTCAGCTCCTCTCTGACGTTTTGAAACATTCAGTGCCAGAAGTACTAGGGTCACCTTCGAAAGAACGATTCAATGGCCATTTATAGCAAAAAGAACATTTCAATACATTACGATTCACTCCGGTGCCATTCCAGGGTCTCAAATATTTAACGTAAGGTACGTAACGTCAATCTAACGTAACGTTAACCTAACGTAACGTCAGGACCAACTCCTTGCAAGTTCATAGTTTTAGTCCTCCATTTGGTCTACTTCCTCCTCCACCCCCAGCCCTACGTCCTTGCTGTTGTCCACAGGAGGCCTACCCGCTCCCCTGAGTTTTGACTCCGTCTCTGACGCCCTCCAGCTGGCGTGGCGTCCACCTGGCCGTCACTGCTCACCGCGCGCGCCCCGCTGACAGGCCTCGGCCACAGGGGTCGCTTCCTGCTAGCACATCTCCTCATACTGATGGCGGCCAGAAATGAGTGATTAGCTAATATGCTAATGCTAATATCAATATTCATATGAATCTAATGTGAACAGCAGTTTCAGAGAATATTCAGACCGCTTTATTGTTTTGCAGATTTCATTTCATATAGACATTTTTACTTATGTAGCCACACTTCACTTAAGTGAAACGCTGGTGAAAATGTGTTTTAGTTCTTTGCAAATTGATGAAAAATCATTAAATCATTAACTTGCACGTCGAACACATACTTATGGAAAATAAGCAACCTTTATAAAAGAGGGGGTGTGTGTTTTTTTAATTTTTTTTTTTTTTTGTGGCTTTACTGGCTGTGATGCGAGTTTGAATGTCAGTGTGACGAGGGGGATTGCGTCCGTGCTGATGTCAGCCATTACTGCCCCTCGGATGGTTTTCTGGCTGTCGCTGCCGTTCAGTGTCAGGCAGGGTATGGGAAGCCTGCAGACACACACACATACTACTGACGCACACAGGCAAATGGTCACAAACACAAACACGCATGCACACACACTCATGCACACATATGCATACACACACACACACACACACACACACACACACACACATACACATACACACGCATACACAGAAATATGAATGAGTGGAGCGTAGGGTACCTCTCGCTCTCTTTCTGGAGGGAGCGGATGTGTTCCACGCAGCATCACCATGGAGACGCTCCTGTCGCTGCGCGGGGCCCCCGATCTCAACTTCACGTTCCCTTGGTGCCCTGTGAGTCTCCAGGATTTTCGGCAGTCAGGGTCCTTCAATCCCTTCAACATCCATGTCTGAAGACATTTTGAGATCCATATGCTGTTACTTCTGCACC
>NC_045175.1:527531-542531 GCF_900700415.2 Clupea harengus | reverse complement strand
TGTGCGTGCTGATGTGTGTCAGTGGAAGCAACAGGGATGGCAATTATCCATTTTAAATTAGTTGGAAAAAATGGGGTGAGAACATCATTTAACAGTTTTCCAATTATCTTTCGTAAGCCTTGAAAAATCTCCTTTGTTAGTCGGCAGGAGTTTTTATGGGAAGAAAGTGGGGCGTCTGGGTCAGAGATTAGAAATGGAATAAAAATTACAACCGAAGGCCCTTATCTTGCCCATTATTGTTCAGGCACTTCAGTGGACGGCCACAGGGCCCTGAAGGGGGGTCCTCTGGCTGGTCATGGCCATTCCTCACAATAGGATTCCCGACCAGCTCAATTACAGTTATTTTTTCTTCCAGCACAGAGCTGAGAGTGTTTTTGTCTGTGTGCCCGACTGACTGAAATACTCACATAAAGAACTGAATTAGCTTGACCGACTCAGGAATGGTTCTCATGGTTCTCATCTCTGATTTAGAGGTTACTGAGCCAAACGGCCAACTTTGAGCATGTCCATCTGTTTGTTTGTTTGTTCATTTCATACAGTTCCTCTGTCCAGAATTACTGTTGGCCAAGGGTTTTCTCTAAAAACAGCCCATCATCAAAGGCTCTTTGTAGAACATTTCAAAGAAACATCTTTTTTTTAAATTAAATAGTATTTCATTTGTTGGCCATTCTTGTGGTCTTTTCTCTGTGTGGGAACAGGTGATTGGTGTCTGTGTGCCCTAGCCTGGCTAACCGTCATCTCACTGGGCTGCCGTGTTGTCATAGCAGCACACACACCTCTGTCGGAGAAGTAGCCGACTGGTATGACAGGTGCTGAAGTTGCCAGTTGTTGTCGTTGTTGTGGTGGATAGACGGTGATGTTTTTGGCTCTGTTGGCTGAGCTGTGAGGAGCACCTGTGGTGAAACAGGAAGTGAGAATTGGGTTCCATCTCCATAGCGATCATTAAGGAAGTCATGAGCTGCCTTCAGTCAACTGCTCTCAGTATCAGTTTTGCTTACAGCAGACCACATTCAACGTGAAGACCCTTTAGAACAGTGGTTCCCAAACTTTTTACAGTCCCGTACCCCTTCAGACATTTAATCTCCAGCTGCGTACCCCCCCCCGTTGAAAAAAAAAAAGTTTTCCTTTTCACCTATTACTTTAATTCCGTTTTAATCCGTTTCGGCTCATTTTGTTCACCCAGAGGTAGATTGATGGCTTAAAATGAGTGAATAATATGTGCCACAAGTGACCCAACCCTTCTAAGGTTGTTGTTTGCCAGCCATCAACAGAACAGAAGACTAAAAAAACATTATTTTAAGGCGATTGGGAAGATGAGCGAATTCATTTGACAGGCTACGGAGGTCTGTGTTGAATAGGGGGGCGTGGCCGGAGCGGAGTTCAGCACATACGTGACATTTTCTCAGTGGTTTTGTTTTCTAATTAATGATTGTTCATTGTTGCGATCGTTGTTGTGTCTATAAGAAAGAAATACAGCCTTGCAGGACAAAATACAGGGGAATTTGGGCGATTTTGATGCACAAAATGATGTTTCCGTCTGAAAGTTGCAATTCTGTTTCAAACGGTACATTCTGCGAATTCCGTCCGTTTTCTGTTATCGCGGAAATTTTCTCCCCGCGTACCCCCTGAACCACTTTGCGTACCCCAGTTTGGGAACCGATGCTTTAGAACAGGGGTTCTCAAACTTTTGCAAGCTGGGCCCCCCCAAAGCTGGTTAGGGGTAGTTGGGGCCCCCCCATCCACCCGCGGCCCGCCGCCACCGCCCTCAACTACACCACCATATATAGATAGATAGATAGATAGTGTATTGTTATTGATAGGCCTGACATGTCAAGGTTAGGCTATTGTTATTGTTAGGCCCATACAGACAATTATTATAACTATTTATTTTTATTATTGTTATTATTATTATCAGTAATAGTAGGTATTATTATAATTAATGATTATCGACCAATTATTATTATTGTATTATTATTATTATCATAATAATAATAAGTGGTATTATTGCTATCATTAGGATACTGTTATTATTATGGGCCTCTTGTGATCTTTACAAAAAAAAGAATGACGAAAGAGGGGAGATGCTTAAGTCTACTGTCACTCTTCAGCTGCTCTTTCATGTCTAGTGACAGCTCATCTGCTGAGCAGAGAAATGGATCCCGAACTCAGGCGAATGAACGGTAGTCCTCTTTGAAATAGGACCCAAACTGATTTCTGATATTCGGCGTGATACAGTGTAATTTGACATAGGAGCTAAACTCAGCACAATACCTATCATTATTCTAAACGTGTTGCGTGGCCGGCAAAATCAGTGTTTCGGCAATTGTATGGGGTTTGCCAAGCTTAGCAATTCTATGAGCAACTACATAAGATGCTCCAGACACTGCTTGGAGATAGTGGTATGCTTGGACATGGTGGTTCGTTGTTGCTGGAGGCCATCACGTTTATGTTTAAAGAAGTCAACAGGCTTCTCTTTCTGACTTTTACGAATCAGAAACTTGTCCATGTTGTGTTTGTTTGCTGATACAGCGTATGAAGTTAATAAAGTTCTAATTTCAACGTCGTGTTCTTGTATGTGTGGTTGTGAACGACTTGCACACGAACAATGGATAAGGCTGTGCTAGGCAATGATTCCTAACCAAACGAACTGTACACAATGTAGACAGGGACAGCACAAAATAGTATTCAAGTGCTGGTGTTTTATTTGTTGCGGTGGATGATCAAAAAATGTAAAGGTAGGCTAGGCGTTAAGGAGAAAAGGGCTAGCTGTAGTTGGAAAAGGTAGCTAGCTAGGCTAGCTCTCGGGGCTACGAGCTTTTCTAAAAGATTGTGGAGCAAATTACTCCTTAGAATAGGCTACGAATAGACCTACTGCAAGTGCAGTAAGGTATTACTAAGGAAGGAGTGAGTCTTTAAAAATACTGTTTATAAAGCAATGAATATCTGAATGATAGAGGAAACAAGAGAAATTGCACAAACTCTGCAAAGTGTCGTCTCAGGGTGAGCGCTTACCTCCATGCCTGCGTTTTGTTTTTATACTCGGAAGCGGAGGTGCTACTCGCGTTGAAATGATAATACTCCGTTTTGATTGGTGGATCAGGAGCAAAACAGTATTTGATTTGTTTGGGTCAGTCCAGCCCCTTGCATTTCGCTACTGAGGGAGCTTTCACTAACCAGTGACAGGTCGGCGGTTTTTTTTTTCTTTCTCCGTCTGTGACATCGCGCCCCCCCTGGAGAGTGTTCGCGCCCCCCCAGGGGGGCGCGCCCCCCACTTTGAGAACCACTGCTTTAGAAGAACTGCTAATGTATTACAATGTGTGCTTGCAGGTTCACATGCAGACATTTGTGTCTCTGTGTGCTTAGTTGTGACTGCTATGAGGAAAGAGATTGGTTTTGACTTTTAGCAGAGACTGCATTTAGCCAACTAAGCATCTTAAGCAGAAAATGAGGGTCTGATGAATAGTCTCTCTTTCTCCATTTATCTCCCCCACCTCTCTCCCTCTCTCTCTCCCTCTCTCTCTCTCTCCCTCTCTCTATCCCTCTCTCTCTCTGTCTCTCTCTCTCCCTCTCTCTCCCTCTCTCTCTCTCTCTCTCTCTCTCTCTCTCTCTATATATATATATATATATATATACTGTATATACATATCCCTCTCTCTCTGGTCATGACATGACAGTTCAATTACTCATTGGGTAACACTCTAAGCTGAGGATCCCTTAACAAACATTAATTAAACACATTAACATGAGCCGATTATTTATAGTGCCATTTGACATTACATATGATTTCCATACGTTGGTGTTATGGTTAGTTTACGTTTCCTGAACAAATACATCAAATAATGTAAGCTTTTTAATGTAAAGATTTACCCTTACTTTCTTACGCTGTCCTAAAGATACCTTCAGAGACAGACAATAATATGAGATTGTTTATGTGAGATACTCACAGCATACATAAAGTATCAGCTCTCTGTCTGCCTATCTGTCATTTGGCTGTCGTTTGCGTGTCGTTTGCCTGATCAGTATGGCAAGAATGAGAGATGGGACATGCAACTGTATGGGGATTCAACCTTCGGATCCATTAACACCATGGGCTTTGAATATAGTGTCAGGTTTGTTTTTTCTCTCTCCGTGTGTGTGTGTGTGTGTGTGTGTGTGTGTGTGTGTGTGTGTGTGTGTGTGTGTGTCAAGACTGGAATCATGTTGCACAAGGAGATATGAGGGATCAATGAGAGAGTGAGCTTAGATAGAGGGTCCAGTTTGAGTCATAGGCCTCTGTGAGGTTCTCAGTGATGAGATGAAACTCTTGAAAAGAAAAAAAGAGTAAAAAAAAGAGAAGAACAAAATAGTTTTTTGGTACAAAATGAGATGACCTGAACTGAAATTGCTCACTCACTCACTCTCACTTGCGCGCTTTCTCTCTCTCTCACACATACACACACACACACACACACACACACACACACACAGATTTTCAGAGCCTCTCAGGTGTGTGTGTGTGTGTGTGTCTTACGAGGCTGCTTCTCTGCTGTACTCAGGTGCTTTTAGAGAGGCCTTGTAATGTTGTAAGTCTTACAGATGTCTACAGTTGGTCAGGGGAGTTGTAACTGTAATTGTGTGTGTGTGTGTGTGTGTGCGTCAGTGTGTGTGTGACAGAGAAAGAGTTGTTGGTGGATGGTGGTCGAAATAGAGTATGAAGCATAAAATTGTGAACCCAGGAAATGTAGAGTGGTCTGTCCTCCCATAAGAAAATCATTTAAAAAATGTTTTGAATAAGCTCTTAAATGGTGACTTCTTGTGCATTTTGGGAAAACTAACTGACAAATTGAGACTTAAAACTTATGAGACTGACTTTCAACAGATTCAAACTTATGAGACTGACCTCCAACAGATTCAAACTTATGAGACTGACCTTCAACAGATTCAAGGTATCACATATTACTCCATTCAAGCATTATACAATCGTGCTCTTACTGATAATTGTCAAATGGCTGTAGAACATACTGGAATTTCACTTAGGCTAAATGCGTTGACATTGGTTATGTTCCTGTCTGGGGTTTGGACAACATAAACAGTACATTTACATTTACATTTAGTCATTTAGCAGACGCTTTTGTCCAAAGCGACGTACAAGGGAGAGAATAGTCAAGCTACGAGCAATAGAACCTGGTGTAACAATAAATAAATACTACTTTAATAAATAAATACTACAGTATTCCTGCCTCAGCAGAACACAAACAAGACTTAATCAAATGAATTAAATGTGTTACCAACGAAGGTAAATAAAACAAACATGAACCAAAACTAAAGCACAGGGAGAGGCCAAAGTAACAATAAGTAACAGAAATACCAAATACCCTTTTTTGAGTGGAATAAATCTGACCTTCCACAAAGCAAAGGTCAAACATCAGAAATGAATCTCATCCTATGAAATAGGAGGGCAAAAAGTAGAAGAAATATCTCCCAATCTCACTATACAAGGTTCAAATTCAATTTAGATATTTACAAACCTTTTCCAAAAACAACTGCAACTTGATACACTTCAACATATCCAGAAAACAATTGATTTCAATAACATCAAAGATCAACATTTAATAGAACCATGAGTTTCAAATAAGTATGTCCCCAAACAATATCCAGTTGATAAAGCCTGTTTTCTCTATTCAAAGGCAATTCAATATTCACAACCATAACAACTAGCGGTAGCCAACAGTTGGGAAACACCTGTTCTCTTACCTTGTTAGCTGACGCTAGCTAGCTAAGTCGTTCACAAGCCTTAATCCTTAATGTAAAATGAGCTAGCTCAAATAATTAGCTAACCGTCGCTAAAAAGCTAGGAAAAATGGCAAGGGAAAATGATGGCTCTCGTACCAGTACCTCCAAAAAAGACACGTGTCTTCAAGACACGGTTTTCTGGTACAGAACTGCACTTTTTCTTCACAGAACATGAGGATGCAAGGATCCTGTAAACCACTTTCGTTCATCGATCTTTATCGTTGATCGTTGTAATAATCTCTCTCATTGTTTGAATGCACATAATAACCTAGCATAACTGTAGAGCTAATAGGGACCTGCAGAATGTGGATATTGATCAAACACTGTGATTGGTCAGACCTACTGCCAATCATCTTCACATGAACATGCAAGTACGTGCACAATTGATTCAAAACAGCCAGGCGGCACTTCCTTTTCAAAACCTTCCATGCCAATGACATGTACTTCCTGTCATTTTAGATTTGCCCAGTGGGGGCCACTGTGTCCAGCTGACTTTGTCAGTTTGCTGTCAGTTTGTCTGTACAATACGAAGCAACACAGTCAAGTAATCAATCATTAAATACAACAGACACACACAGTTTGAATCCATGAGTGTCTTTTTTTGTGAATTTTTTATTAAGGACTGCTTCCTGTGTGAAGGATGAAGCGTCCCTGGAATGAGGATATGAGTTTGTGTGTACATGTGCCTGCATGTGTGTGTGTGTGTGGGTGTGTGTATGGGAGAGGTGATGTTTTTAGTAACAGGAGCAGAAAGGAAGAGATGTTGGGATATTATAGAAACATTGGCTGTAAGGATTCATTGCGTGTCTTTGCACGAGAGGGGATGAGAAAGAGGGAATGAGAAAGAGAATGCTGTCAAGACCTCTAAGAAATCACTGCAAAGCAGCACTAAGCAGAAAGTGTGTCTCTGTGTGTGTATGTGTGTGTGTGTGTGTGTGTGTGTGTGTGTGTGTGTGTGTGTGTGTGTGTTGAGGAAGGGGGGGGGGGGGGGCACATGCGCATGTGCAGAAGGCGTACATTTCTGCCAACTCAGTCATAAATGATTCAGTTCCCTAGAGTATATGCACATGTGTGTGAGTGTGAGCTTGCAAGTGGGAGGGAGAGAGAGAGAGAGAGAGAGAGAGAGAGAGAGAGAGAGAGCATGTGAAGGTATATAACATATGCATATGCTTTGTAGTAGCGTGGGTGGGCACATGATAGAGAGAGTGAGAGAGATTGTGTGTCTCTGTGTGTGTGTGTGTGTGTGTGTGTGTGTGTGTGTGTGTGTGTGTGTGTGTGTGTGTCTATGTGTGTGTGTGTGTGTGTGAGTGTATGTGTGAGTGTATGTGTGTAAGACTCCCTTGTCTTACATCATGTATGATATGTATGAAGAGGTGGAGTGTATTCATTATGAATAAAATGGAAAGGAGTGACAGACATATGGAGTTCCAGGAGATGTGTGTGTGTGTGTGTGTGTGTTTGTGTGTGTGTGTGTGTGTGTGTGTGTGTGTGTTTGTGTTTGTGTTTGTGTGTGTGTTTCTGTGGCCATACATTTGGAGGGTGGCTGCTGTTCTTGCATCCATCAATCACCAGTTAACAAGGGTCCCTTTAATTGCAGTGGATGGGGAGGGCATGTAATTGCAAGTGCAGCTAAACCTAATAGAGGACACATAAACACACACACACACACACACACACACACACACACACACACACACACACACACACACACACAATCTCTCTCTCTCTTTCTTTTCTCTCTATCTTATTCTGTCGTGAACACAAACACACAGGGACTTCTTTAATGAAGACGTGAAGACTACCAATCACCCTCCTCCTCTTCATCGTTGCCCTTTGTATTCCTCTGTCTGTCTCTGTCTCTCCTCTTCCTACCTGTCCTCTCCTCTAATGTCTGCTCCTCAGCCTCATTACTCTCTGTTACCCAGCACCCTCCCTCTCTCCATCTCTCCCTCCATTCCTCTCTCCATCCCTCCATCCCTCTCTAATGAACTCAGCAGACATGTTGTTATGGCCTTCTGACCTCAGTGGTGTCAAGATCCACACACGCTATGTGCCTGCTTCTGTTGGTGGCGTGTGTGTGTGTGTGTGTGTGAATGAGTGTGTGGGTGGGTGTGTGTGTGTGTGTGTGTGTGTGTGTCTGTGTCTGTGTGTGTGTGTGTGTGTGAGTGTGTGTGTGTGTGTGTGTGTGTGTGTGTGTGTGTGTGTGTGCTGGATATATCGGTGTGCAGTGTGTGTTGGTATGTAGGCCTGTCAGTGTGATATATGTGGTGGAGAATGTGTTCGTGTATATGTTTTAATGACATCATAATATTAAACCTAAGGATTGTAAATGATTAATGGGGAACCATTCTGTGTGGTCGTCATTTTTATGTAGGTGCAATAAGTGGACTCCATGACCGTGTGTGTGTGTGTGTGTGTGTGTGTGTGCGTGTGTGTGTGTGTGTGTGTGCGTGCGTGCGTGCGTGCGTGCGTGCGTGCGTGCGTGCGTGCGTGCGTGTGTGCGTGTGTGTGTGACTATCTGTTTCCATGACTATGTGTGTGTGTGTGTGTGTGTGTGAGAGAGTGAGTGAGTGTGTGTGTGTGTGTGTGTGTGTGTGTGTGTGTGTGCGTGCGTGCGTGCGTGCGTGCGTGCGTGCGTGCGTGCGTGCGTGCGTGCATGCGTGTGTGTGTGTGTCTGTGTGACTATCTGTTTCCATGACTATGTGTGTGTGTGTGTGTGTGTGTGTGTGTGTAAGAGAGAGAGAGACTATCTGTTTCCATGAGTCTGTGTGTGTGTGTGTGTGTGTGTGTGTGTGTCTGTATGAGGGAGAAAGAGAGAGGGGGTGGGGGGTGGAGAGAGGTGTGTGTGTGTGTGTGTGTGTGTGTGTGTGTGTGTGTGTGTGTTTCCCTGACTGTGCTAAAGGTGCAGTCTGTGATTCTAATCCTAAACACGTTTTCATTTAATTCAGTTAATTGTGCCTCCCAGTCCTCTAGCTGTCCGCTCAGTGTTGGCACTCAGACAAACTCTGGGGTTGGTTCGTACACAGCCCCGCCCGCCTCTGTAAATGGGAAACATTTTCGGACCGAGCCATAAACAATCCCAGCCAATCAACATGGTGCTTCAGCAGCACAGAAGGGAGGGGTCTAATTTGATTGGCTGTTGAGCTCAAACAAGCTTTTAGCGAAACCAAAACCAACCGCATCATTAACAAGGTGTGAACACTATGTGTGTTTTCTATTTAATGTTATTGAAGAAGTGCCATACTTGTGGCGCCTGTGTAAAGTAGTGCAGTGCAGTGCCATACTTGTGGCGCCTGTGTAAAGTAGTGTAGTGCCATACTTGTGGCGCCTGTGTAAAGTAGTGTAGAGCCATACTTGTGGCGCCTGTGTAAAGTAGTGCAGTGCCATACTTGTGGCGCCTGTGTAAAGTAGTGCCCTGGCTCTCTTTGTGAGTGGTGGGGGATTTATCCAGTTCAAAGCAGCAGCAGCAGCAGCAGCAGCAGCTCTCTCTCTTCAGTTGGTAGCGCTGCTGTGTGTGTATGGTTTGGGTTTCCACACTCTCTGAGTCTCTCTCATGAGTGGCATGTGAGTGTTGGTGCTGCTGGTGTTTCATGTGGAGAGCGCTGGCTGGCTGGAACAGGTGTTGACAGGGGGGGGGAGACCTGTGGATACACACACAGTCAGCACTTTTTACCACAGCCACCCCACTGCTCTACTCCTCTCCACTGGTGATGACTGCCAACACCATGCGCTCTCTTTCTCTCCTTTCCCCTCCTCCACTCTCTCTCTCTCTCTCTCCTTTCCCCTCTCTCTCTCTCGCTCTCTCTCCTCCCCCCGTTCTCTCTCTCTCGCTCTCTCTCTCTCCTCCCCCCCCTCTCTCTCGCGCTTTCTCTCTCTCCTCCCCCCTTCTCTCTCGCGCTTTCTCTCTCTCTCCCCCCTCTCTCTCGTGCTTTCCCTCTCTCTCCTCTCCCCCTCTCACTCTCTCTCTCACTCTCACTCTCTCTCCTCTCAATTTACAAATGGCACAGCTCAACACTGTGGTGGTTTATTAGCATACCTCAAACAGCTCCTCTCAATGATAGCAACGCAATAATAGCAGCAATAAGGAGTTCGGTGCCAACACTAACTTAAGCTAACTACCTAAAAGGCATGCAAAAACCTTGCAAACACCACCCAGTTGGCACTGATAGAAGCTTGCCAACACACTAACTGGTGTCTTTTGGCATTATAGCTGGCAGTGTCATGCTGTGAATGCTTTTCTTCCATTTTTGCAGGATGAACACAGAACTACATAGGGCATGTCCTGGATGGCTAGTGGGAAAGGCACAAGTGTTTAGCTGTCCTTCACATGACCAGATGCTATCAAAATGAATTTGAGGATGATACCAAAACTAGTTGCCTATAAAACCAGACCTCAAAAAGTGTCAAATTGTTGCATAGTGTTACTTCAACACCGCGATGGAGAGCACTGATCACATCAGGATGGCCTAGAAAGGGAGAGGGTATAGGGAGATACTCTTTTCTCAGAAGTACAGTTGCCCTATGTTTTTGGGATGGGATACAACATCTGTGTTCGGTCTGAACGAGAAGCCATTCGGAGAAGTGCGTGTGTTGGCGGATGTGTGTGTGTTAACTGTCACAGTCATCCAGACTGCACTGTTGTGTCTCTAGCAGTGTGGGAGGGACATGCACACACATACACACATACACACACACACACACACACACACACACAAATGTGTGTGTGTTTGGCAGGCTAATGTAGTTCCTGGCTGGCTGTCACTGTCAGATTGTTCCATATCTGATTGGACATTGTTCCAGTGCAGCTTGTGATGAAACAGCCCTGAGATTTCTGTACTCTGTGACTGTGTGGTAATATGAGCCTTTAATCACAGCGTTATCACACTGTATGAGGACTCCTGTCTAAAGTTAGTGGACACAGCGTTTCTCTCTCTCTCTCTCTCTCTCTCTCTCTCTCTCTCTCTCTGTCTCTCACACACACAGACACACACACAAACATTTATAAATACTCAATTAATCACAAACACACTTACAGTACCATATGTTAATATCTGTTTAGTGAAGGTATGGGAACTCCTGTAGTGAATTGTAGCAAAGTAACAACACAGAAAGTGTGCCTGTGAGTGTGTGTGTGTGTGTGTGTGTGTGTGTGTGTGTGTGTGTGTGTGTGTGTGTGTGTGTGTGTGTGTGTGTGTGTGTACGCGCGCCCAGGCATACACGCGTGTGCTCATGTGTGTTTGTGCAGCAGGTTTTTGGAGTCAAACAGGAACTCGGCGTGACCTCAATCAAGCGCGGGGCACTGAGACTGGAGCCTGAGGCGGTGTGCAGGGACGCTGGGTACACAGCAGAAAGGCACAGAGGCGCACTCAACACGGAAGCCTGACACACAGGGCTCCACGGAGGCAGTGTCCCGCTCACACTCCTTGTAACAAAGCGCACTCAAATAGAACACTTACAACCGAATACTCAAATATAAGTGTTGTTAACATAGTGTCCTCAAATATAACACTTGTAACAGCAGACTCAAATATAAGTGTTGTTAACTTAGTGTCCTCAAATATAACACTCGTAACAGCATACTCAAATATAAGTGTTGTTAACATAGTGTCCTCAAATATAACACTTGTATTAGCATACTCAAATATAAGTGTTGTTAACATAGTGTCCTCAAATATAACACTTGTAACAGCATACTCAAATATAAGTGTTGTTAACATAGTGTCCTCAAATATAACACTTGTATTAGCATACTCAAATATAAGTGTTGTTAACATAATGTCCTCAAATATAACACGCGACACAGCATACTCAAACATAAAAATGTGCTTGACACAGCATACTCAGATCTAACACTCGTGACAGCATTCTCAAATATATATCAGCCCACTCCAATATAGGTGTCCTTAACAGAGGCAGACATGCTGGTGAAGAGGCCTTCTCTAGTCACAGTTACAGCTGATTTCAGCTTTCAGACCTCTGACAGAGTGATGACAGAACACTGAAAGAACAGTGAGAGAACACTAAAAAGCGTCCAGAGAGCAGGCATACAATGGTGCACTCCTCTCTCGTCTCTCCTCTACTCTCTCCGCTCCTCTCATCTCTTCTTGACACACTCCTCTCTTCTCTCCTCTTCTTTCCTCTCCTCTCCTCTCCTGTCCTCTACTCTTCACACACGCTCCTCTCTCCTCTCTCCTCTCCTGTCCTCTCCTGTCCTCTACTCTTCACACATGCTCCTCTCTTCTCTCCTCTCCTGTCCTCTACTCTTGACACACGCTCCTCTCTTCTCTCCTCTCCTCTCCTGTCCTCTACTCTTGACACACGCTCCTCTCTTCTCTCCTCTCCTCTCCTGTCCTCTACTCTTCACACACACTCCTTTCTTCTCTCCTGTGCTGTCCTCTCCTATCCTCTCTTCTCCCCCGCTCACCTCTCCTCTCCTCTCCTGTGCTCTACTCTTGACACACGCTCCTCTCTTCTCTCCTCTCCTCTCCTGTCCTCTACTCTTCACACACACTCCTTTCTTCTCTCCTGTGCTGTCCTCTCCTATCCTCTCTTCTCCCCCGCTCACCTCTCCTCTCCTCTCCTGTGCTCTACTCTTGACACACGCTCCTCTCTTCTCTCCTCTCCTCTCCTGTCCTCTACTCTTCACACGCACTCCTTTCTTCTCTCCTCTCCTCTCCTCTCCTGTCCTCTACTCTTCACACACACTCCTCTCTTCTCTCCTGTGCTGTCCTCTCCTATCCTCTCTTCTCCTCCGCTCACCTCTCCTCTCCTCTCCTCTCCGCTGACTGGCTGAGCTCCAGGGCAGACTGCAGCATCAGAGAAGCCCTCATCAGCCCCCCACCGCCTCTGCCTGTTCCCCTCTGCTGGAGGTCCACCCGGCACAGACCAGACAAGCACTATGGTGCTGATGGTGATTGCCTCTGCGTGTGTGTGTGTGTGTGTGTGTGTGTGTGTGTGTGTGTGTGTGTGACTTGGATGTTTCGCTGATTGGCAGAAAGGGTACCAAAGGGGCACAGAGGGTCTTAGAATTGCAGACTTACTTAAAGCATTGTGCAAAAATAAAGGATGGTGTGCTTTCAAAACATGCCGTGGGATCCTCTGAGAAATATTATGAAGTAGACTCAGACTGAAAGAAATGAGATACACAGTCACAGGCAAGGGGTTGTTTTGTGTTGTTCTACTTACTTCTGTACTGCTTGTGGGTTACTAATTAACAGGACATATATTATTGTTAAGGACCTGTGAAGATTTGCTGAAGGGAACGGCATATGACTAGGCCCTCCTGGCACTGGTATACAGTTACGCAGCTCTTCGTCGTTGACAGTTGATCTAGGGCACACGGTGAGATGTTTTGTTCGCCTTTAGATTAGAACTATGGTGTCCAGGAAAGACCAAAAAGCACACATTTGTCTGCAGTGGCTATACAAGTCATGCCTGTTTTTTTTCCTCCCTTCGAAAAAATATGAAAAAATGACCTCTGATATTGGCTCTCCACTGACACAGAAGTCTGTTCTGTTTGTGAGCAGTTTGCCACTCTGAGAATGACGATGATTCATTTTTAAGGTGAAGGCAGTGCTACATAGGCAATGACTCTATCCCTCTCTGCATTATGTAATTACCTGTCTGCATCTCTCTCTCTCTCTCTCGCTCTCTCTCTCTCTCCCTCTCTCTCTCTTCCTCTCTCGCTCTCACTCTCATTCTCTCTCTCTCTCGCTCTCTCTCCCTCTCTCTCTCTCTCGCTCTCTTCCTCGCTCTCTCTCTCTCTCTCTCTTCCTCTCTCGCTCTCACTCTCATGCTCTCTCTCTCTCTCTATCTCTATCTCTCTCTCTCTCTCTTCCTCTTTCTTTATCTCTCATCTGCCCCCACACACCCTTCCTACCCTCTCTGTCTTTGACACACACACGCACACACACACACACACACACACACACACACACACGCACACACGCACACACAAACACACACACAGTTGGTCTAAGTTTTTGTCCTTCTCTGTTTGCAGGTAACTTTAAAGGGCTGTGTAAACAGATAGACCACTTCCCTGAAGACACGGACTACACAGCAGATGCTGCTGAATACTTCCTACGTAAGTCCACTCTCTTATCTCTCTCTCTCTCTCTCTCTCTCTTTCCTCTCTCTGTCTCTTCTCTCTCTCTCTCTCTCTCTATCTGCGTGTGTGTATTTTATGTGTGTGTGTGTGTTGGGGGGCAGGTATACAGATGGGTGTAAAGATCTGTACAAGCCAGCCTGGTTATCTATATTTCTCTGTGTGTGTGTGACAGCATTGTACCCTTTCCGTGTGTGTCATGGTCAGAGGTTATTGCAAGACCTTGTACTAGGATGGGGAGGAGTGAAGATGTGGAGGTTGGGACGAAGTGAGAGGAGAGGAGAGGAGAGGAGAAGAGAGGAGATGAGAGGAGAAGAGAGGAGAAGAGAGGAGAGGAGAGGAGAGAAGAGGAGAAGAGAGGAGATGAGAGGAGAAGAGAGGAGAGGAGAGGAGAGGAGAGGAGAGGAGAAGAGAGGAGAGGAGAGGAGAGGAGAGGAGAAGAGAGGAGAGGAGAGGAGAGGAGAGGAGAGGAGAAAAGAGGAGAGACAGTCCCGACTGGACCAGATTCGCTTTACTGTTTGCCAATTAGGACGCTCACGTCTATAAATACTACGGCCGGCCCCTCCTATATGGGTCAAATCTCTGCCATCCACCATACCACCACCCCTGATATCACCAGCCTACCCCCTGCAGCATCTCTCTACTGAGGGACAACTAAAGTTGGACAGAAAATGTGCTCCAATTGTGCACTGTGATCCCGCCTGATCAGCTAGTGTCAAGACTAGGAGTTTTTATTAGTTTTACTATGAGTAAAGGTACTCTAGACAGATTTCCCCATGTTGACACTATTCTTTACAAGCGTGTGACAAGTTGTGATCATTTGTTATTTGTGGCACGATAATACATGACCTCAAGTGTTTTACTGCGTGCATACAACAGCTATTTAAAGTATAGAAAAAAATCAAAGCATGACACTCAAAAATATTGTTTCCAATTTTATTTGAAAATAGAACTGCCACCACAAATGGCGTGTTGCTCTGCAATAAAGTAGCAATTTGAACAAAAACAAATGCTGTTGCAGTGTTAGCTAGATAACAGAATTATACAAGTATGGACTAACTACGTGTCACGGTGGCTCAGGTGCTTGCACTGCCGCCTCACAGCAAGAAGGTCATGGGTTC
>NC_045175.1:437531-510031 GCF_900700415.2 Clupea harengus | reverse complement strand
GGCTTCGGAGAGAACACTAAAGATGGGAAACTGTCCCTGTAATCTGTGTATTTTTCTCTCTCTTTTTGTATTTTAATTTCTTGAGGGGATGATTTGATGTTAATGGGGCTTCATTTAATGCTTTGGGAAGGGTGGGAGAATCAAATCTTAACAAATGAACAAAGGCCTTTTTTAATGGAAACAAAAAGAAAAAGAGAACAACGTCCTTTTCTTTGTAAATGTACTTCTGTGTTTCATTTTGGACATCACACTCAGCCTTACTCCTCTTTTTCATTGTCTTTTTTTCTTCTTTTTCGTTACATTGTGTTGTTTCAATGAAGTTCACAAATGAAAAACAACAACGGAAAAAAAAGCTATGCCATCTTCTTCAAAAAAAGGTGCCAAAATTGAATGATCCGAGACTTGGATGCATTACGCCCCAATGTTGAATAAAATTGTAGCCCCACTAGGGGAAGTACAAAAAAAAAGGTTGTCAGGTTGTCGTGGCTATGTTACTTATTTGCCCATCTTCCATTCATTTGCATTAGCGTCCGTTAGCACATAGGGGGGCTGTAAACCGGATGCTAGAGAAAAGCTTCCTTTACTGGATCACATACTTTCTTCGTTTCTCAGAAGCCCTCCCTTGGTACACCACCACGTATTCACTGCATACTGTGTGCTCTTTAATGCTCCATGGTATCAGCCAGAGAAGTAGTCGCAGCATTGCTTTAAAGCCACAGAGGGAGATTTTGACCTTAGCTTATGTAGCAACACTGGAGAATCTGACACCGTTACTACAATGAACTCGCACATAAAAGAGTTGGGATGGTCCAGAAAAAAGAAATGAGGTGGAAGGAAAAGTGTCCATGACACTGCTGCTCTCTTTCTCTCAGCCTCTCTCTCTCTCGCTCTCTCTTCTTTCTCTCAGTCTCTCTCAGTCTCTCTCTCTCTCTCTCTCTCTCTCTCTCTGCTCTCATGCCTTCTTTCAATGTGGTCTGTTTGGAAATGGCCATTTCTGGGAGTAGTACAATCCTACAGGATGTGTATTGGCATTCTGCTCCTGTAATTATATCTGTTCAGAGGTTGGTGTGATCTAGCTAGCAAGAGAAAAGAAGTCAAGCTGGCGCAGAGTTTGATTCAAGCTGAGAGTTTTGTGGGGCACTGTGTGTGTGTGTGTGTGTGTGTGTGTGTGTGTGTGTGTGTGTGTGTGTGTGTGTGTGTGTGTGTGTGTGTGTGTGTGTGTGTGTGTGTGTGTGTGTGTGTGTGTGTGTGTGTGTGTGTGTGTGTGTGCTGCGCGCATGTGTGTGTGTGTGCGCGCCTGTGTGTCTGTGTCCTTGCCAATTATTTGATGTCACTGACAATCCGTTAGCCTCCACATTTTTGCTGGCGTTTGAATATGGAGCATTTGCCTCTGTGCCTCCCTCTCCCTCCCCCCCTCTCTCGCTCTCTCCCTCTCTCTCTCCCTCTCTCCCCCTCTTTCTCTCTCCCTCTCGCTCTCTCTCTCTCCTTCTCTCCCCCTCTCCCTCCCTCTCTCGCTCTCTCTCTCTCCCTCTCCTTCTCGCTCTCTCTCCTCTCTCCCCCTCTTTCTCTCTCTCCCTCTCTCCCCCCTCCCTGGTGTGCGGATCAAAGCTGTGAGCGTGGCTCTCTGCAGCGTGGTGTGATCAGTGAAGAGGAGACGCAGGGGAGCGTGTGAGTGGAGTGGATGAGGGACAGAGAGAGAGAGAGAGAGAGAGAGAGAAAGAGAGAGACAGAGAGAGAGAGGAGGGTGAGGCAGCGTAACAGTGTGAAGGCATCAACTACTCCAGACTAGAAACGCAGAAACAGGACCATAGTCTTTAGCTTTTGGGGGCACTTTCACACACGACGCACGCAGGAGCCAGGAGGTCGGTTCTGGGAGAGAGAGGAGAGAGGGTCCAGCGATGGGCTACTCCAGCTCCTGAACCACTGCCACCGGGTCAGACAAGTTCTTCTGTGTGACGTAAAACCCCATAGGGCTAGTTGAGGCTTTAGGTTCTGAGGTACTTCACTGAATACCCTCCTGATTCAGGCTGTGCTTGTGATGTGCTCGCAACAGCATTAACAGTCAGCCTCCAGGCTTCAGTAGACTCCTCTCCAGCATATGGGCTGGGTGTCTGAAACGTTTGGAGAGTCAGATACTTTGGTGGGTGTCGTGTGGTCATGCCTTTGCCTAAGATTCACTAAAAAGACCAAACTGTTGAAGACATGTAATGGAGTTGAAGAGGCCTGGCGATATTTTTCTCTTGAACTTTGCCATCCTAAATCTCGTCCTAAGCATGTTAATTAACACGAGGAAGAAGATGTTCTAGGTTAACGTGCCACTGTGCTGTAACCAAACCAAGATTTACGGCACTGTGTTTGCCTCTTTGTTTTTCTAGGCTTATTTGCCTGTCCTGACCCCATATTCCTTGGGCATGAGCCACCACACTCACACACAGACACACACTCACACACACACTCACACTCAAACACAGACACACGCTCACACTCACACACAGACACAGGGGCAGAACTGTCAGCATGGGAGCTGTTTGGTCTGTAGAAATGTCAAGCCATGTCACAAGCTAATGTATTTACCACACAGCCAGAGCTGTGAAACGAGGGGCGAGAGACACAGAAGAGAAGTGCTCTCTTTCTCTCTCTCTCTCTCTCTCTCTCCCACATGAGCTTGATAAAGCTTGTACTCTTGCTCCCTCTGATGGTGCAGAGATGCACTGCAATTCTGGTTGTGTGTCTGTGCGTGTGTGTGCGTGTGTGTGTGTGTGTCTGTGCGTGTGTGTGTGTGTGCGTGTGTGTAACCAAGCAAGAGAAATAGAGAGAGAGCAGAGCCGGTGCAGAATACTAATGACTGTGCAGTAGACACTGCAGCCATACCTTGCGCACACTTCTCCAGCATCTCCCCCCCCACCCCCACCCACCTCCACCCACCTCTCATCCCACCCTTGCCAACACACACACACACACACATAAACCTCTCAGGTCTGACATGCCATAATCCCAGAGAGGCTTCTGATCAGAAATCAGTAGTGTGGTTGCTGATACGGTTCAACCATGCGACGTTCAGGTTCTTTTTCCGTGAGGTTTTTTCTTGTCATTATGGCTGCTGGTGGTGGTGGTGGTGGAGGTGGTGGAGGTGAGTGTCTCTGGATGCAGCTCATCTTATCCAGTGGCTCCTTCAAGCATGATGATGGTGGTCACTGGTCACTGGTCAGTGGTGATGGTGGTCATTTCAGACCCCATGGTATGGCCAAGGGAGGGGCAGGGTGTTGATGTCATTCAGACCCCATGGTATGGCCAAGGGAGGGAGGTGCAGGGTGTTGATGTCTTCGTTGATTTCCTCATGTATTTATCTGTGACTGGCTCAGGTGCTGTCCTCTGTCTGACCGTCTCCAAGGTGCTTGTTTCAGACTGGGCCCATGTAAGGTGAGGTCAGGTGAGGCACTGTTTAGACATGGCTCAGTCCCAGTGTGCTTTTCCTGTTAATCCTATAAGTGAGGTTGTTTGTGTGATGGTCATTCTAGCTGTACTTCGGACTTTATGTACATCTCACAGCGTGTGTGTGTGTGTGTGTGTGTGTGTGTGTGTGTGTGTGTGTGTGTGTGTGTGTGTGTGTCCATGTCCTTCCATGTGAGTGCCCACGGCTGGTTCACAGCTCCGCCGACACGGGACAGTCTGGGTGTCTCCCTCTCAGCCCAGCACGTCCCGCTCCCCGTGCCAGGAGGCCAGACTCCACCGGCCCAGACTGGAGCCAGGCGAGCCACGCTGGGCCAGACCGATCTGGGAGCCGGCCTCTCTCTCACCTCCAGGCGCCAGCGTGTCGCCTGGCTCCCGCCCCGGTGCAAGCCTGTGGCCCCCGCGTGCCTCGGCACATAGAGCTGGCCGAACGAGATCTGCCGCCGCAACCAGTTATTTAATACGCAAGCTCTCTACTCAGCCTACCTCTAGTATGCAGTAATTAGCCTGTCTTTGGCATGCTGGGACAAACCAGTACATAATCATAACCGCCCCCCAAACACATGAACAACAAATAACTCACTGTGTGCGTGGTTGTCAAGTGTGTTTGAATTTAAGCAGCCTACAGTAATTATAATTATAAAAGGCAGATTCATGTGTATAGCCTTTAAACTGCGACCTTCGCAACAAAAGCGATTACATTACCATATTCATTGCCATATGTTCTTTTTCTCTGTGGTATTTAACTTAGAGATGTATTTTCCTGACTGACTGACTGACTGAGGCAACAGTAGCGGATGCTAACATTTTCTCATGGTCTCGTTTCGCACGTCTCGAGCGCGGAGGCTGCCGAGGGGGCCGGCAGGCAGGCTGGCGGAGAAGCCTGTGAAATTGGATTAAATGGCCGATAGTTGTGCTCTGGAGCGGACAGGAGCCTTTGAAAAGGCGTCGCAGTCACAAGAGGCGAACCAGGACAATGCTTCCTGACCCCATTCGGAATTAACCTTGAAATTGAAAACTGTAATTATCCTTTTTTTTCTTTTCTTCTCCTTGCTCATTTTTTTTTGTACCACTGCTTTTCGTGAAAATGTGCTGCTGCTCGGCTCGGCTCGTGACAATACGCCCCAAGTGTCCAAGTTTTACAGTCAGAGGCTGGACTGTACTTGCCTCTCACTGGAAAACTGTCACACAATAAAGCGGCCATATTGTTTCGCTGCGAAACAAGAAGTCAGTTCTGTCCTCGGGTGATGTCACTATTCACTACCATCTCAGCCTCATCTATGTGCAAAGCTTCTTTTTTTTTTTCTGCAGAGCAGTCGGTGACATTTCTCAGTCTTATGTAGGGCACAACAGACCAACATCTAGCTGCTATGACATTAAATATGGAAGATTTATAAGGCCACTATACACTACACAAGGATGACCTACATACTTGTACACACAAGAAAGCTCACAAAAATAGAAAAAGTAAACCTTTAATTGGTTGTCAGAACTGTAGTTATAGTAAAATCAAACAGGAAAAAAGACACATCTGACAGAGCACACAATTATGTATATAATAAAAAATACATTGCTGTTATATAATGTAGTATATATAATGACAACTTTAGCCACTTTCATTACAAAAATAAATACGTAAGTGAGTGAGTAAGTATATACTGTGTGATCATACTCAGAGCATGCTCAGGGAGAGACTATACTCTGGATGGTGTTCAGCCGGTCCTGATAAAGAGTGTGAAAGGCCTGAGCCAGACAGATGAAAGGGGCATCACAGCTCTCCATCTCTTTCTGCAACACACACACACACACACACACACACACACACACACACACACACACACACACACACACAACTCATATCAAGAAGAGGTATTTCCCACATGCACAGGTAGGTAATAACTTCACAAGATGAGCACTTGGTGCACACCCACCCTTCAACCTCAATATGAAATGAGTCCCAAAGCCGGTATACTGCCAGCACGCCATGAGCAAAGCCAGCATGATATGGGGTGAAGAGATCTGCAGCAATAACACAGCTATACCAGTGTAGAGGGCGGTGCTCACCACTGTGAATTTTTCATACCAGCACCCCCCACCCCCTCCCCCCTGACATATCACTCCATCATCTCCTACGGACGGCGGCTAGTGGAGTGGAGTGCCATGGGACAGTAACAGTGACCGCTGACCTGCCACTGTTCAACGTGCGGCCACTGGCACGGCATGGCACAAGTGACCGCTTGGATTAGGCGCGACGTCCTCTCGCTAAAGGACATCCGACTGAGACAAAGTACCATTGAGACATGATCGGAGGCCTCGTCTTAGTCATCAGAGCAGATCCACTGACTGTGTGAGGTGTGTGTGTGTGTGTGTGTGTGTGTGAGAGCTGTGTGTGTGTGTGTGAGCGTGTGTGTGTGAGCGCTGTGTGTGTGTGTGTGTGTGTGTGTGTGTGTGTGTGAGAGGGCTGTGAGTGTGTGAACATGTGTGTGTGAGCTCTGTGTGTGTGTGTGTACTCACGGCGGACGTCTCAAAGTACTCCATCCCCTGGCTCTGAGCCCACTCCTGGGCCGTGGCCGTCTCCACCTCTCTTCGTGAGGACAGGTCCGATTTGTTTCCCACCAGCACCCCTGTCCAGGGTAGACACACACACACACACACACACACACACACACACACACACACGTAACTACACGCGTAACTACACATTAACATTATGAAGAAAATGCGTAATTCAGATGTTACATTATGCTGTACTGTTAAAAGCAAAGCCCACGATTCTGGCAAAAGGACGATGATATTTCAGCTCAACAGCCAATCCAATCACACCCCTCCCCAGCTCCTGAAGCAACGTTCTAATTGGCTAATGCTCAGTCCAAGCCACTTTGTTTCCCAATCACAGAGCCAGGACTGTGTACGATCAGCAGAATGTTTTTGAGCGCACACATAGAACAGACAGCGAGGGGACCGTGAAGAGCAATTCACTGAATTTGACAGAAATGTGTATTGGATTAGAATTCAAGTCAAAGTCAAAGTGTTTATTGTCGCATGCACCAAATTGCTTCACTTAGCCGGCAACATCTACGCAGTAGACAGATAACAAATACCAAAAATAACATATAACACTATAACATATAACATACGTATAACATATAACACTATAACATATAACATTAACAAGTAACAACAATTTTAAAATACAAGAAGGGCTAGCAGCAGTTTAAAAGGTGAAGAAGTGAGGAATGTTAAATTAAATAAAAGATGTGTGCAAATATATGTAGTAAGTGTAGTTGTATGAGTGGGGAATTGTGGACTGCACCTTTAACACTTGTTATCTCCAACTGAGACCCAAGCTCAGCAAACGGCAACAAAAACGTTTCTAATTTGTGGTTAAATTTGTTCTCAGTACGCAGTATTACCAAAGGAGTTTTATTAGCCAATTCATCCCTTTTCCTTTCACAGAAGTCCTCTGATTTGTCTTTGAGATGTGCGTGTTTGGATTCCTAGATTTAGATTCTTAGAACAGCTTCAATGGTTTCATTGCTGTGTTGCTCAGCGTGGTTTGGCAAATGACACACATTGGCTTTGAAAGGAAACTGTCACTAATAATACAATAAAATGTACTATGAGATGGGACGTAATAACAAGTAAACGAGTGACGATCTTATCCGATCCATTTCCTTAAAAAAAAGGCACCTAGACTTGCCTTGAACACGCCATGACTGAAAATGTTACGAAGCAAGACGTCCAGTCAAGGGTGTGGGGACCTGCAGCAGTACTGAGCATTGACAGTGGCATGGCTCTGTGGACCGGCAGCTTCCTCTTTGCAGGGGGCTGACGTCGATTTCAGAAACGCTGGCTTGTAGGGAATATTTGAATTTAAGAGCGAGTAACCAACAAATGATGATTTAAAAAGTAACCTCTTCCGAGTGATCGATGTAATCAGGCTTGCTAAAATGTCTCCTAATCACACCCACCAAGACACTGCCTAGCGGCGCTAAGTGGCTAAGTATTGGTCACAGGAGACCAGCCAATGGCCGCTGAACTCTGGGTGACACTGGTGCTGTAATCCAGCTGAGTGCTGCTGCTCTTACCCGGCACCTGGAGGCCCTGACAGTGGGCCCTGACGCGCTCCAGCCAGCGGCCACAGCTACTGAAGGACGCCTCGCTGCTGATGTCAAACACCAGACACATCACGGAGGGCTGCCCCCACTGCAAATGAAAACACACACACACACACACACACACACAATAACAGAGAGAGAGAGAGAGATGAGTGGACATACAAGATGCAAACAAGTTAGTCCACAAACACGCACTACAAAAAGGGAGCCATGTACATTCATTTTGAATGCAACCCGGGCAGGTACATGACATGTTTTGATGAAGCCTTCAGGTGACTTACGGGAGAACCATCACATCAAATCATATCTGTACACCTGCGGTCTGCTTCTGGTGGAAATGGAAACCAGGAGGCGTGAACCCAGCTGTAACTTGCAGGAAAAAAAACACATACCATTTTCTCAGAGGCCTCCGCGAAGATTTCTCTCCCGGGCGAGTCAAAGATGTACAGCTCCTACACAGGTGGACAGAGGGACAGACATAGGGACAGGGGTTCAGCTGTGTTTCGGTAAGTCTATGCATCTTTGATAACAAGACGGACACGGCGGGGACCAAAACATGGTGCCTTCTGGGAATAAGCGCCTTGTGAGAATCAGAGGGTACGTTCTTGATTTGCCTTGATAGGCACACCAAAGACAGCCATGTCTCGACACATCACCATCATCAACTCATCATCAACATCAACATCAATTATGCCTTGCGAACGTCATTTTACTACCTGAATACTTCAGTGGTAAAACAAAAAAAGGGGTTATATTAATGTATACGTTTCTGTCTTTACATGCTAAATAAAAATAACGAACGCGTCCGCACAGAGAACAGAGGGGTGAAAACGATTCCACTTATAACATAATATATAATAACATAAGAATAACGTAATACTAACATAAATGCAGTCATGTACATGTATAACTTTAATCCAAATACTAGATTATAGGTTGGGCGGTGTGGCCAGACTCACCACACTGTCACTGGTGTTAGGGACGTTCACAGACTTGGTCAGCAGTTCCACTCCAGCTGTCTGTGAAGACATCAGAGGCATAACCTTATCAACACTGTGACACTCCAATGGCACCCGCATGCCTGAAAGACAATGCCAGGGGAATCCTCTCGTGGTCAGACCACTTACCAAAATCTTGAGTGGCATTTACCACCGTCTACCATAATGGCCACTTGGACATCCCAAAACGATGAGGTCCAGAGGAACGTGAATCTAAAGTATTGGAGACTACAAACCTTTCTGCTACACACAATCAGTGAGGCTAAGATGGGTCATCACCTGCCCATATCATCCTCTGGGGAACCATTATCATGTCAGAGTTGTAAGTGTGGGCACAAAACACGTAAAATATGATTAACAAGAATTTGGCTGCTTCATCCAATGCCTGTCCATGAATCACCAGTTGAGGGGAGACCTGACTGTGAGCACTAAAAGGTCTACAGGATTTCGGTGCCATTTGATCATCCCACCCCCCCCCCCCCCCCCCCCATACAAAAGAGGAGTGCGCTTGACATCACAACTAGGACAGCTTCACGGTTTGAAATGCCAATGGCACAATCTACATGACTGTCTGAAGCACAACCAGACCCGTTCAGATGCTAACAGCTGTTACTGAACTGCCTGTCTTCCTCAGCATGGTGGTGCTCTCTGCGTAGCCTCCCCTGACATCATTAGCGTAGCCAGATAAGGATCTCTGTGGGGTTAGGCGGCGGACTGCAACCGCGACAGACGTTGCATCCTACGAGCCGGCCCTCGACATGAAGGGGAAGGCTGCAAGTTCACCGGCGGCCCCGGCCTCTGAGATGGTGGTGGTGCTGGTGGTGGTGATGGTGCAGGAGGCCGAGCGACTGCGTGGTAAAGGGCTACCGGAGATGCCCACTGGAATGTCAATGAGCCCTCATTAGGAGACGGAGACGGACGCAGTGCAGGACATGCGGTAATGAGCCGCCTGGCATTTCGCAAGGATCTGAGAGGTGAGCCTGAGGCCTCTGCTGACAACACCAATGCTAACCACCCCCCACCCCCCACCTCAAAACACATACATACACTCACACAAACACACACACATACACTCACACAAACACTCACACATACACTCACACAAACACTCACACATACACTCACACATACACTCACACAAACACTCACACAAACCTACAAGTTCTCTTCAACTGGAGTGTCTGCATGACCTTTCAACTGTTTAAGGCAACATTTGATTAACATACACGTGACCTTTGAACTGTCTAAGGCAACATTTGATTAAATATTTTTTTCCAACCTCTGATCTGAATTACTTGAAATTACCTACCTTTATCACACCACCTCAACATCCATCTTTCAATCGGGGCACGGCATCTCTCTTTCTTTCTCTCAGTCTTTCTCTCTCTCTTTCTCTCAGTCTTTCTCCCCTGTCCTCTACCCCTTCATCTCTCCTACTTTCCCCGAGCCTGGAGTGCTAAGGCTGAAGCTGTTTGCAGTGCGGTGCACGTCCAGCTTGTCAAACACCTTTAGTGCATCTACACACACACTCCTACACACACACGCACACCTACACACACACACACACACTGATTACCGTGGCCTTTGTATTAATTATTGACATTCCCGTCACCTGCGGCCTTCCAGCCTTGCTGACGCGCGCAGACCCACTCAGCCCTCCCCGCCGCTCCCATCCAAGGCAATCGACAGGAGCTTTCTGCAATCTGCTCAGGCTTCTTCTCTTCTTCACCGCCACCGCTGAAGCTAAAGCTGCAGACCCTGGGCCTGGTGGTGCTGATAAGCCCCTCTCATCCTCCGCACTGCAGACAGCACAACCTAGAGCAGATCACAGATCCCCCCCCCCCTCCTCCTCTGCGGCTTGTTTAGGCACACTAGATACACGAAGGATAAACTAGACCTCATGGTGCAGGTGGAGCCAGAATTACACCAACCAATATCCACCATGAGGGGCCACTCATTGTCTCAATGTACATCAATCCCAAAAGGTAAAAGGTGCCACATCAAAGGTGTCACCTCATACACCTAAAAGAAAGTCATTACAAGCTCATGCGTGTTGTTATATCTGACAGCACTTTCAGCTTCCCCATCATTTGTTGTGGTACACATCCACTGCTTTATGATGATATTAAAAACAAACTTTTAGCGAGGGTACACCAGACCCTTACGATGTAGATTAGTAATTGGCACCGACGCCGCAGCCGGCAGGGCCTTGCATTGCAAGTGACAAACATTCTCATGGAGCGTCTCCCAGAGAGGATTACTGTGGCTCTAGCTGGAGGCCTGGCTTTGTGTGAGGGCTCACCTTGTGTGAGATGCTGAGGTAGGTGTGTCGATACCACATCGATTAGGGGAGGGCTTCTCCTGAGCACAACCTTGTAAACATCCGCAGACAGGACTGCACCAGACACCCCACACCAACGGGCACAGGCAAACTTTTTTATTGATTTCAGTTGATCGTGTTTAGTTTAGGCGTGTTCCTCGTGTTCATTTCTTATGGTATTAAGTTAGACAACATATCGTGTCTTCCCAGACTAAAAGTCAACTGTGTTACTGTTGTTATGAGGACACAAAATACAAGTGCAGGCTAGGTGCCAAATCCCAGGTAACCCTTTAATAAAAAATGCAATGCACCCGATAAAACACTGTTCCTTATTTCTAAGGACACTGGGAAAATTCAGCTAATAGTCTTGTATTAAAAGTGTATACAGGCTTGTATTAAAAGTGTATACAGACTTGTATTAAAAATGCAATTTCTAGTCTTTGTTGTTTTACACCTACAATAATATAGTCAAACTGTCTTCTTTTTGTTCATGTCTACCTGTGTATTATGTCAGGGCATCATAATTTGAACAAATGTTTGAGGTTAGACACATAAACAAACCTAACTGAAACCAGGAAACAGCCTCCGTGACATGCACTGAAGTATGACACATTTCCTCCACCACTCGGATTAAATACTGAACGTTTGAGGAACTATCGACAGCACTGAACCTGATTCGTTTAGATAGTTTGGGTATAGCCATGTCTCACCATAGAATAGATTTTCTGGAAATGGGCGCCGTCGCTCCGGAACATCTGGGACAAGGCACTTTTCCCTACAGCAGCATCCCCTGTGAACGCAGACATAAACACACACCGTGGGACATTGCTTGCTTGTAAGCACCATTGTTTTTTTGTGTTATCGATCGCAGCGGGGATGAAGGCTGTCTGTGTCGCTAAAGCCTCCAGGCTAATAATCTAGCTAACGTTGTCGAGCTGTTTAAACGCAGGCTAGACTAGGGACCAAAATTGGGAGTAGCAGCAAGCATGTTCGAGTGTTTTAGGGCAGTTCAAAAGAATGGGTTAGCCAACACTACTTGTAATCTAACGTTAACTGTAGAATCAAAACAGTTGACCTTTTTCACCCACTTTGTGATCAGACAGCTAACGCAGTCAGACAACATGTACAGAACAGCAAACTTGGCTACATGGTTGACGTTTAGCCTTACTTCCAGCTAACATGTATGACTGCAGTTAGCATCTTGATAGGTATGTTGAAAATCGGTGTTTAACAAACTAGCGAATGCCCTTACCAACGAGAATGCATCTTGCTCTTAACTTCACCATTGCAGAGAACAAGTAATCAACAAAAATAATGCGTTGAGCTCTCAACACTTGTTTGTTTTCAGCTTAATCAATTCTCCATGTTTCACACTGCCTCAACTCTTCCTCCTAGCAGCACAAGCATACAGTCCGTCGCATAGTAACCAGAGATAGAAAACGTGGTAATATCATTGGTTAGTAGTGTGTTTGACGTAAAATCGGGGGCGTCCACGTCAACCTAATTTTATAATTTAGCAAAACCACTAGAGGCCACTGTTCACCCTAATCTGGCATTACGCATTGGGTCACGTTATTGATCTCAGAGCAGCAATGCCCTCACATACTATAACTGTAAAGTTCAATGCAGCTCATAAAACTCTAATGCTATAACAGTCCTATTTATTTGTATTTATTTAACTCCAATATAATAAAGACTTGTGGAATAACCTTATGAGGCGTTTCCAAATCAATGGTACTGTGGGTTAAGATAAGCCCGTGCCCTAAATGGCATGTATGCAGATGATAAGAAAACCATGTTGGGCTTCAGGCACATACAGGGCACATGAGAAAGACCTCGGGTTAGCCCAGGCACTCTTTCCTTGTGGCGTTGTGAGACATCACGCGTGAAAACATGCTGGTCATGTGAAAGCAATCGTGCTTATTGGACCTCCCCATATAATTCGCCGCTCATCTTACCCGTGACCACCTAAATTCCAGAAGGTTTCTCGTTACTCCCAATTTTGTCCACCTTGTCACCCAAAGCTAGACGAGTCCCTTTTTCATTGCTAATTAGTTGGGGGGGCGCGCGTGAGAGTATTTGTCTAAAGCGCGCCCGACGATTTGACAGCGAGCCTGGCGCGCGAGCACTACGAAATCGCTTTGCCACCGGTTTGGCCGCTTCGACATTTTACAACCTCCTCTTCAACTACCCTCCTGGTCCTTTTCCTCGCATCACGAGAGAGGGCGAGAGAAGACGACGTGCGTAAGGGAAACAGACTGCCTAATCGGAGGCGGTGGTATGACAGATCTTTGCTTTGGGATATCGTAGCCTACATGCCGAGAGAACTGCGAGGCTGAGCAGTGAATAATTGGTTAATTAGCTGTTAGTAGTGTTGTTTGTGTAGGGCTCAAAAACTGATACCAACGAAGATCACGAAGGCACCTTCATAACAAGCTCGCCTGATTGGCCGCGGAGCTATCTCGCACCGATTCCGGGACAGGAGATACACCATACACGCAGAAGATGGAGGGGATGGCATACGGAGCGGGGAAGGCAGGAGGAGCCTTCGACCCCATCACATTCGTCCAGCAGCCTCATACCATTCTCCGAATAGTGTCTTGGGTGAGATGCCGTTTCCTATCAAAGATGTAGCCTAGGCTAGTTTGTCCGGACAAGTGTGTTCCTAACGTAAACATCCTGTGCTGTGGGTGACCTTAAGCTGTAGCCTACATCGTTATTTTGTGTCGGGCTTCATAGTGAAACCTCAGTTTGAATTCATATTGCGCTAAGGTTACAGTATGCTGCTTGCGTTTTCGTATTGTCAACTTGTCAAGCTGGTTAGCATTGTCAGCATTGTCAAGCTGGAACGCTTGCATAGTGACGGCTGTGACTGATGGACGCAGGAAAGTATAGGGTCGATCTAGCTGAAATGTGGAGACCTCCGACAAAATGACGTAGGCCTACTCATACTGAAATTATTGTATCCAACATTGGCTGTATTTATGTTATTCTATCCGTGTTGGACGCTCTGTCCCCGCCCGGGGAATCTGTCACAGAAGTCACCTGGTTAGTCTACCTCAGGCGTGTATGAAGAGGCGCACGACCCGGGCCACGTTTGATTATCAGGGTTTTTTTATGGTTACAGCAAACTGTGAAAGTCTATTGTGGTTGTATGGCGCTGATAGCTCCATCAGACCATGTGTACTGATAGGAGAGGCCATTCCTTTCAAGGAGAACGTTTATGTGCATATAAAAGACATACAAAAACGTATAAAACGCTTTAGCCATGTCCTCATGTTATTCTTTTCCATAGTTACTGATTATTAGTAATGGTTGTTAGTTACTATAGGCTACATAATACAGTTTTGGAAGGATTGGCAGTTCAGAGATGTAGGCTACAGCTGTAGGTCATGTGAGTATATTGACATAACAGGAATTGAATTTGCTGCTACAAGTTTGTAAGTTCATAATGCTAACATCCTCATGAACATTGTCCTTCAATGTAAGATGCCATGAACATGCTCACAATAAAAGTCGGGCCCATCACTTTGATTTTAAACTATTTCAGTAAAAACAGAACACACACATCCGCATTCCATACATAAGTCATGGCAATGTCATTACCGTATTTGAGGTAGTGGGGCACTGAGATGTATGTATGCCCTTGGGTTACTATCACACAACACATGTTTTAAGATGCAGCCTTATTTGAACAGAGACATTGAACAACAAAGACAGGCCAAATCCAGTGCCAAATCTACATACGGAGAGGATCCCACCTGTTGGCCCCAAGGGCTGTTTGTGAGCTCTGCACCGTCTCCATGTTGTGTTCAGAATCACACCTCGCTCCCGGGGGGGGGGGGGGGGGGGGGGGGGCAGGGGGGAAGTGCACGTGACATCACAATGTTTCCATTTACAAACTCCAAGGAACAAGAGGGGAATCAATGCATCATGAGATGGCACACCTTTGTGAGAGATGCCAAACACACACTTGCGTACATATACACATACATAGGCACTTGCATACTCACCTTCTCGTTCTCTTTAGAATGACATTGGTTACTGTAGGACATCTGTCTTCAGGATTTGACTGACGTAACATGTAGGTGTATGAATTCTGTGTAATTACAGTCTGCTTATGGAAACCCAGTAGGGCTTTATGTGGTCACCACAGGAAAGACCTCTGAATCATATGTCATGGCCATGTTGGGAGATGTTGAACACAACACTGCTTTTTGGCACCTGTTCTCTCTTCTGACCTTGTTTGCTCTGGTAAGCAGAGGAGTCTTTTATGGATAGATAGTTAGAGAGAGAGAGAGAGAGAGAAAGAAAGAAATGCATAATTTACATGAGTCATTATCTTTAAGGGTCACACGTGGACCACTATGAGTTTATATTATGTAGGAAAAGAACTTTCTAGGTATGTGAGTGTTGGTTGGGGAAGGGAGAGAGGAGGAGGAGGGCAAGCAGGTTTCATGATCACTCTTTGGCCTGCTTCCATTCCTCCATGTCGGTCTCCATCTCTTTCACTGTAATGAAAGACTTGTGACAGCAAATGAAAAGTGAATACAAGGTGGCTCTTTCTATCGATCTGCTGTCAGCATGTGTGTGTTTGTGTGTGTACATGTTTGTGTGTTTTTCTTTGATGTCTTCATTCACAGTTTACTGTGTGGCTCCTCTTAACAGTGTGTGGCAGGAGGATTGATGGATAGACTAGAGTATTGATTTGCGGGGCAACAGGACAGTCTACAAGTGAAGTCATTTGCTCAAACCCACAATGCTTCTTGCCATTTTCCCTTTTTTTTTTTTGAGAACACAGCATGATTTCCTGTTGACTATGCTCGGTCATAGCCTATTCTACCAGTAGTAGACCAGACCACATAACTGCAGGGTCAGGTGAAAGATTTATTTTTTAGTAAAAGCTGCACAGAATGAACCCCCCCCCCCCCCCCCCCCTCATTAGTCTCACAGTCTGACTCCAAGCACGTGAGCAGACCTGTGGAATGCACTGCTATGGCATGCCTGAAATGTACTGCAGCACTGCACTGTCAGGAGTGTGTGTGCGCGTGTGTGTGTGTGTGTGTGTGTGTGTGTGTGTGTGTGTGTGTGTTTGTGCGCGTGTGTGTGTGCGCACATGTGTGTCCTTTGTAGTGTAGTTGGATGGAGTGTTATGAAAGAGAGGATTCGGGGCCCAAACTGTAAGTGCTGTGATGAGTAAGAGTGGGCCAGGTGGTGCCTTGGCTTCCATGTCACACTAGGCAGACTGTATTTATAAACACATCTCAATGTCTGTTCTCCTCTGTGACTTATGGAGAAGTATAGAGAAGCAATGGGAAAGTACCAAGTCATCGGAATAATTTGCCCGCTTCCAAATCTCACACAAAGTACCAATGAATCTGTTGAGCAAAGAAATAAACTACAAATACTTGGGAATTGTTTTGATTACAGGCTGGTATTTGTTTTTGGTATGTGATGTCCATATATAGATGTGAGGGCCTATTCACCAAGAAAAGGACATTCTAGTCAATGTAGATATGCAGATAAGACATGCAGATATGCCGATAGGGGCATGAAAAACCTCCGCAGCTACAGAATGACAGTGGTATTTCTGTTCCGTTTAAAACAAAGCAGTTTTATCTGTAAAACACAAGTCTCAGTGTTTTACATCTGGAGACTGGTGGAGAAGTCCTGGAAAGTGACAATATGCTAACCCGACTCGAAATGCATGCATCAATTAAAAATGATTGATAAACCATCCCACTTGTGCCCACTAAATAGTATTTCACAGTATTTCCCATAGTATTATGCATATCTGTCTAAGAGATGTGTGTACTATATGATTTCATCATCCCATGAAGTTCAATGAAGTTGAGATGTAATATTCCTAGATACTAGTGTGTGTATTCATTCTGACTAGATCCTGTGCTTAGGGCCCGTTAACCCTATAGGTATATATAGTATCTGCAGCGGCTTGCTACTCAAAAGTCTGAGTGGCCTTCTTTTTTGCAAACTGTAGCCTTTAACACAGTCACTAATGTCAGGCTTATTACTGCAACACACACACACACAGGCACACTTTTCTTTGCTGAACCTCAGTGTGTGTGGGTTGTTGGTTTGCATGAGCCTTCTAACGTGTCTGTGTCTGTTTGTTTTAGTTATCTGTTGATTTGAGTAAAACTGGCCTTTGATGTCCATCACTGCCTCTATGGGAACATTCCCTTTCCTAAGCTCATCCCCTTAAAAAGAGCAACAGCTTAACGCCTGAAATAAAATCAAAACACCATCCCTGGAGATTTCGGGCAAATCCCTTCTTAGTCACCGCCAGTAACAGTATGTGCTGTTCTTACTCTCTGCTGTGGAGACATCTTGTTTTAAGAAGTCAGGTCACTGGCACATCCATTTCATTTAGTGTAGCTCTTTCCTATGGTAGGCCTTTTCGAATGGAAGCCACCTTAAACCCCCTTTCTAAATGCCGTCCACCTTCTATAGGCCTGTCAGCACCAAGATCTCCTCTAATAGCCCCCTGTCCACTCGAGACGTGTTACAATGGCCTGTTCCCCCACTAACATCTTCTTCCCACTGTGGCCTGTCTCGGCGTATCCAGCCCCACTCTGCAGAGGTGGCGGGACACAAATCATTGTGACACCATCGTCAAGACGCTGCCTCTTGCACTCCCCGCCGCGCCATTAGCACAGCCTAGTGGCTGCCATGGCAACGTAGAGTCCCCGGCGACAACAGAAGGAAGGAAGACAAGGAGAGAGAGAACCTGTCTACCAACACTACCTCCAATCAGGTCGTTCAACCCAGAAGTCCTTACAGTTAGCCGTTCCTTCCACTGTCGGATCAGCTTCAGCGACAGACACTTAGAGCCACAATGGCCGCCGTCATGTGCAGGGACACTGATACCCCTCATGTCTCCGACAGCAGACTAAATGGGGTGAGCTGCTAAGAGGCTGTAGCTGGAAACTGTCGCTGCAGTTGTAACTCTGCTAATTGGTGCCCTAATTGTTTTCAGAAGAGCTCTCAGCTGACTCAGGACAGCTGTGGACTGTTACTGCACCATACACACACACACACAAACACACGCACACACACACACACACACACACCTATGCACACATACTTGGTACACCTAGTAACATTCACGCACTCAAACAAGCATACATCTCTGAACAAACTATAACACAAATGAATCACAGTGAGGTAAAATTCACTAAGTAGACACATTTGCATTCACACACACACACACACAAACGCAGACACTTCCACACCAATGCCAAATACTGAAATATAAGCCATATCACTATAAACTCAAACACAGTCACATTCAATCACGCAAACAAGCACACATGCTCATACATGAACAACATGCGACGAGTCACAGTCATGTATGTATAATGTACGCATTGAAACAGACGTGCATACTATGTATGTTATATACTTATTACCACCCACTCGCCTGGCCTCATATTTGCATCCATACACACACACACACACACCCACATACACACACACACACACACACACACACACACACACACATACACACACACACACACATACACACACATTTATGTGTACTCATAAAATGCACACACACATAAATGCAGAAACTGACTCGAATGTCTAAAATGAAATTCCCTTCAATGATGGTCACAGGATCAGGGCCCCACACACTGACCACAATGCCTGCTTTCATGGGGACCTCAGGGGCCAGGGGAGGGGGTGTGTTTGAAAGGAGAGAGAAAAGTGGACTGGAGAAGTTAGCCACCGCACCGGCAGGTGAGCAAGAATGTCCTTGGTTTGAGCAAGAGGAAAGAACAGAAGAACGAGATAAGAGAGAATCAGTCTTGTTCCTGGACCGAACGACATTGTGTACAAATGAAGAAAACGCTTTTTTTTATTTTTCTCCTCTCTCTCTCTCTCTCTCTCACACACACACACTCCTCCTCTCTCTCTCCTTTCCTATCTGGCTCTCCCCCCCCCCCCCCCCCCCCCCCATTTTTTGGCTGCAGAAGAAAATAGATAACACGGTAATTCAATCTAAGTGAGACCATGTGACCATGCGATGAGACCAGTCACTGCACCCCTCTACCCCCCACAAAAACATCTCAGGCCTGAGATGCCTATTTATCTCCCCCAATCAGAGGGCAGGCTTGGCCCAAACCACCGCTGATCTTATTTAGAATCCCGGCCCAGATGCAAAGGCGTGTTTGTGCTCTTTAAGTCAATTTCTAGGACAGGTTTGCGTGTGTGTGAGTGTGTGTGTGTGGGTTGGTTTGTTGGTGTTGTGTGTTACCATGACTATTCCCCTCTTGTCTTGTCTTGTGTTGTGGCAGACATGTGCTCTAATGGTCATCTAATAACGTGATCTGCATCAATATGGTCTCTCTCTCTCACACACACAAACTCTCTCTCACACACACGTACACACACACAAACTCTCTCACACACACACACACACACACACAACCAAGCAAATGAAACAAGCACGTCTTGTACACAGATCCTGACAACCCATGTCTGAAACCGTTAACCTGAACCCAGGTTCAGGCCTTTCCAAAAATCTCAGATTGTCACCGGGTTGTCTCGGATGTCATGCTAATGTATTGTGCAGCGTTAGCGTCGTGCTAATGTATTGTGCAGCGTTAGCATAGTCCAAACCATGAAAAGAGCCACAGACCTTTCCTCTTCGACCAAACGTGTCTCCGTGCATGCATTCATCCTGTCGCATTCTCCTGGTGGCAGCCAAGCAAAGATGTGTCAGATGGCAAGGGAGGGATGATTCATCGTCGCCCCAGACACTCCTCTGGTGTCCGCTCGTGGTGAAGTGTGCACAACTTTGACTGCTATGACATCTCACTCTTGATAGCAGGTTCCACAACTCATTCTGGAGCTAATGTTAGCTAATGCTAATGTGGAGATTGGCTGAGTTAGTGTTTTGAGTTCATACACTTGATGGGTATGGTCAGTGAAGCTATGTCCAGCTATTGGCAAACTTTGGTCCGTGTCACGAATGAAAGGAAACAGCCTCAGTCATGGTGGATCATGGCTGAAGTGACTTTTTTTTTTCTTTTCATACAGCCAGAAGTCTCTGTCGGCCTCCCAGACAGAATGTACCAAGCGGTCGTGAAATGTGCCGACACGGCTGTGGCGAATTCACCACAGGGACACAAAGAGCCAATCAAATTGCGATTGAGAGACTCAATGAGGCTCAGAGGAGCGGTGAAAGGCACAGGAGTCTCCCGGGTCAGCTGACAAACCTGCACCTGCCGTGTGCCAATGTCACGCCCTGGACCATCGAGCCCTTCCGGCGTCCGTGTTGAAACTGTGTGCTGGGCTTAGCCAGAGAGTCCCACCGAGGAGCCTGAGGTGTTCCTCGTTCCCCTCCCAAATTGTGTGACCTTCGGTCCAGTGTAGTGTGCACTTAGTGGTTTGAGAGAGGAGCTGTGAAGATTTCAAATTCAAGGAAAGACGTAATTCTAGTCACAATCTACATGCATTTTAAAAACTATGGCAACTTTACTTGGTTTGTTCTCACTCTGTCACTTTTGTTTCATCTGTTAGCGTCACAGTCAGTGTCTCCCGTTGCATTACATAACTAAAAAAGAGTAAGGGGTTTTCGCATGGGATGCTTGAAGTCATAATCAATTCAATTCAATTCAATTAAATTTTATTTATATAGCGCCATAACAATACAATTGTCTCTAGGCGCTTTACAGAGCCCAGAGCCTGAACCCCCTTAGTGCAAGCACATTGGCAACACGGGCAAGAAAAAACTCCCTGTTAGTCAGGAAGGAACCTTAAGCAGAACCACGGCACATAAGGGGGAACCCATCTGCTTGAGGTCGGCCGGGTGGAGATAGGAAGGGGGGATGGGGGGAGGGTTGTGTGGCAGAAGGGGATGGGAAACAACAGGTGTTGTACATATCCTGCATTTGGTAGGTGTACATAATATATATACAGACATCCGGTGGTAAATACATGATACAAACAAGACCAGTTTAGTGGGTATACACTGTGCTCAAAGGTTTACTGTTACAGGGGTAAGGGGAGTAGGAACAGAGAAACATGTTGATGGTGGCAATATTATATATTGTATATAAATGCTAGCATAGGGTATGAGGTAGAGTAAGTGTACGGCAGTGCGGTGGCGGTGGGTGCAATTGGCAGAGGGTTTCTACGGGTAGACCGGGTGGAGAGATTACAGCAGCGTCCCATAGCGAAGATAGTCTGGATTAGGAGAAAAAGAACAGAGTGAGTGGGTAGAGTTTGGCTGTCCATATGCGTAGTTGAGGAGTAGTGGGGGTGAGGGGCAATGTTTCCACTTCCATCAGCAATTGGAACATGCTACAAGGGAGAGAGAACATTTTTGTTAGTAGACATTTATTTCAGAACCAGATAAGGAGATACCTTTGGGTAGTAGATTTACAGTAGGCAGTAAGTCCACAAATGGGTTTCTGATGTTCTTAATTGTCCCTTAAGGGTTGGCCTAGATTCTAGGTGTATGTTTTATTTTTTTGACCTTTAAGTACACCTTTCTAAAGTGCCCTCAATGTAGGTTTTGGTTTAATTTTGTCTCACACTAGCATCTGTTTACCTATCTACCTATCAAGTGGCCCTATGGAAAAGCATCACAGGAGTGAGGGATGAGAGGCGCGCCACCAAAATGGGCAGGGTAACCTCCATGCCGGGATTGGCCTTGTTGTCTCTCGCCCCTGCTCAGCCCCTAGGCTTAGTTGACGCAGTTACTTATGGCTATAGGATGCACTGAAGAGGAATGTCTTTAGTCTCGATTTGAATATCGGTAGGGTGTCTGCATCTCGAATGGAGGCAGCTAGATTGTTCCAGAGGAGGGGGGCTCGGTAGCTAAAGGTAATCAAAGTGCGGATTGGTCTGTCCCCTTCCTATATTTTAGTGGTGGTGAGTCATTTCATTTTCTAACACTGTTGTGTTCTAGGCAAGTGATGTGCTGAACTGATTATGCATCATTTCCTGTCGGGGCGGTGGGATGGAATCTTAGCTCACACCACAGTTGAAGAATGGACTAGGGAGACGGAGTCCGAGTTAGTGCTTACAGTTTATTTCCGGCGTACACCAGGAAGGCTCTGCCGCTCATAATGGCCATGTGGATGCTAATAAACCTGGCCTTAGACATTCGGTGGAGTTGCACACAAAAGGGAGGTGGAAACATGTGTGTCGTGATCTAAAATAGTGTGTGTAATATAAAGCACTTCAGTTCACAGGAGACACAAACAGGAAAGATGGCAGTATTCGGTTTGATCAAGTCACTGATGAATTCAGTCATTTTGTAGTTGCTAAGGGGAAATGACTTCTGACACACATGCACACACAAAGACACACACACACTCTCACAGAAACACATAGTGACACACACACACACACACACTCTTACGCACTCATGCACGGCTGCTGTAAATGGAGGCTGATCCTTTATTTCTCTGCGGTCCTCCACAATGATGCGGCAAGAGAGCGAGAACCAGAGCGACTATAAATAGACCTCCCTCTTTGCCCCCTCCTCTCCTCCTCTCCATCTCTCTATCCCTCCATCCTCCCCGTTCTTTCACTGAGGGCCTAATGAGTGTGTGTGTGAGAGGCAGAGGAGCGGGCAATGACCAAGCCAGATAGGACGGTACCCAGGGCTTTCACTCTGACGGAGGCTGGAGAGAAATCACAGAGAGAGAGAGAGAGAAAGAGAGAGGGAGATGGAGAGAGAGAGAGGGAGAGAGAGAGAGAAAGGGAGCAAAAGGGAGGGTTCAGAGAGAGAGAGAAAGAGAGAGGGAGAGGGAGAGAGAGGGAGGGAGAGAGAGATAGGGAGCAAAAGGGAGGGTTCAGAGAGAGAGAGAGAGAAAGAGAGAGGGAGATGGAGAGAGAGAGAGGGAGAGAGAGAGAGAAAGGGAGCAAAAGGGAGGGTTCAGAGAGAGAGAGATGGAGAGAGAGAGGGAGAGGGAGGGAGAGAGAGATAGGGAGCAAAAGGGAGGGTTCAGAGAGAGATGGTCAGATAAAAAAGGGATCGTGACAAGATGATGAAGGAGATTGGAATGAGGGCACAAAGCTACATGCAGTATATATATTAAAAAATGTCAAGACCTTTCCCACCTCAATTTGGAACAATGCGCACATGTAAAGTGCACCTGTTGGTTGGTCAGTGGGACAGACTTGAGCGAGTTCCCACTCACTGTCCACAGGGCTTGCAAGCTGATGCTCCATTTGTCAATCAGTGGCCTCGGGGGAGTCAATTGAAAGCTCACAGTCACAACGGGACAGCTGTGTAAACCCACTAGAACCCCCCCCCCCCCCCCCCCCGTACCTCTGCACACTGTGAGTACATCCTACCCACAGAGAGTGGGAGAAACAGACATGTGGGGAGGACAAAACATACAGCGTTGTTTACCAACAGATGCCTGGAGGGCAAGACAACAAACAGACACACACAAGCAAATCCGCAAACAGAGACACACACACACACACACACACACACACACACATAAACTGGCACATTCTGTGATGTAGGGGGTTTCCTCAGGCAAATCTTAAAATGAAAATCCATCTCCTTGGAGATTTTGAGGTTTTGGCAGCAGCTCTTCCTGCGATAGACTGCTATGTACTCAAATTTTGACAAGGCCTATTTGAAATGTTGGGAACTTGAGATTTTACGGAGCCAAAAATAAATTTTGCTAAGCCATATCTAACACAAGGATGTTTGCCTGTGGATATTTTAAAAAGAGTTATCATATGAAGGTGCTAGTGAGGATTCTCTGTACAGCAGAAGCTGTTTTTGTTCTTGCGGAAAAGATAAAGGAAGAGGAAGTTGAACTGTGAGCTGTTACCTAACTGACGTTTTCATCCGTTTGTGGTCAATCTGTCAACTCATGCACTGGGGCTAGTGGGACATTGCTGCATTGAAAATATAACCGGTTGAATGGTATTTTCATATACGTAACTTGTAACTAAAATAGTATTTGGCTTTCTTTCTTTCTTTCTTTTTCTTTTTGTTAGCTCTTTATAATGTATTCTCTGAAACTCCTTGAACCCTTGAAACAGTGCAAGAACCCACAAGTACTTCCTCACATAATTGTCTCTTCTTCTGTTTCTCTCTTCCATTATTCACCCCTTTTCTCCTTTCACCCCCCCCAGCTTTTCGCCATCGTCATCTTCGGCAGCATCGCCAACGAGGGCTATGTGAACCGGCCCGACGAGGCGGAGGAGTACTGCATCTTCAACCGCAACCAGAACGCCTGCAACTACGCGGTGGGCATGGGCACGATGGCCTTCCTCTGTTGCCTGGGTTTCCTGGCCCTCGACGTCTACTTCCCCCAGATCAGCAGCGTCAAGGACCGCAAGAAGGCTGTGCTGGCTGATGTCGGCGTCTCCGGTACGACTGTCTTGGCAAAAAAGAGGCATTAGGCATAAATTGCACAAAGCTGTTGGAGTTTCTATCTTACACTACCGTTTTGATGGATGGAGATTGATCTAAATAGGGCCATTTATGTTTTGTGTACACTACATCTAAATAGGTGTTTTTATGTTCGGTACACTTCGTCTCAACCTCCATACATAGACTACATGTTCCTGTACTACAAAGTAAATTAAAACCTTAAGTGCACCATCTGTGGCCTCAAAACTTAGTTTAGTTGTAATCTCAATGGCCTGGTCTGTCTGCCAGGCTCACGTGGGGATCCTTTGCTGAGACGGTCGGTGCTCTGGTGGCTGTCAGCGCCCTCTGTCAGCACGCATGAGGCTCACACAGCATGGCTGTGGTGGCCTGTCGATGCGTTCTGTTTACTCTTCTCCCGTGCAGCTGACACGCATCACCATGCACAGCTGGGAGCTGTCAGGATGCATCTTTGCAGACAATAGGTGCATGCCCTTCTACTCGTCGACAATAGACCCAAAGAGATCTAAAAGAGTCCAGGAGTTCGTGTCACACTAGACACATTCAATATTTTAGTTTTTGTTTCTATTTTTGCATTTGCAGTTATTCCTTTCAGTGACTCCCTTCTACTCAAACCAGACCCAAAGAGACCTAGGAGTCTAGGGGAGTCTAGGAGTTAGTGTCTACTGTCTGACAGTGAGCGATGAAAACCCCAGTGCATATGGATGGCACCAACCCCCCACACTGCCTTCAGCTGAATGATATACTCTACACTGGTGCCTGTTTAAACACAGACTCCAACTCTGTTTGTATCTGCCATTCTGATTTGGGGCCAGTTGTTGCGCATCGTTGTCTGGTAACGTTTCCCTTTTCCGACCGGCCAATTAAGAATAAGGGATGATAGCTGCACAGTGTAGCTGAGCCCCGTGAAACAATAGAGCCTTTGCCCTCCGTGCAGGGAGCACAATGGAGGCGTGTTAGCGCGGTGCTGACAGAGGCGCGGGCGAGGGTGAGGGCGCGGGTGAGGAGGCCGTGAGCCAATCATCAGCTGACTCTGGAGGGGGCTCAGATCTGGGGCCTGCTGCTGTCAGGGCCTGCACTGTGGGCAGCGAATGAAAGAGCCCGATCACACATTGCCTCACTCGCAGACATAGGCGCATACACACACACACACACACACACACACACACACACACACACACTCACACACACTCACACACACTCACACACACACACACACACACACACACACACACACACACACACACACACATATATATACAACCCCCCCACCACCACCACACACACACACACATACATACAAACCCCCCCCCCGGCCCCCCCCCCACACACACACACACACACACACACACACACACACACACACACACACACACACACTCACAGACAGACTCTCTCATACACATAAACAACCCAGAGGAAGTGTCTCCGAACCCTGTTGGCACTGAAACAACAGACAATGTGAGTCTGAGCCTGCACTAAAGGCCACATTCAGACAGAACTAGCTGCTAATGCAATTAGGATTGATTCTGTTTTCACGCAGAGCACTGAGGACATTTCATTCCTCGAGTCATTGTGCCTCCCCAACGCCTCCGCGGCCAACCCCAAGCACACAGGCTCCTTGTGATCGGCACAACTTCCTGGATGTCCCTTGTGCCAATTCTACCAGAAAGACTCAGGAAACACAAATACATTTGACAATTTAATTCACAAAGGTGGATATAATCATGATTTCAAAAATGAGGCTGTGATTAACAAAGCTAAAACTAGTCTTTAGCCTATATGAAGTTGACCATGTCTACTCTAAACATGTGTGCACTGGAACACTTTGGAGGCTATGAGAGTCCTTGGTCTACTTTAGCCTGTGTGTACCAATCACATTTATTAGCAGAGCTGAGCTAAGCTACCCTATCTGTTGCACACAGAAACGCAAGGTTTGTTCATTGTTTAGGACTATGTGGTGCATTACTAACACCACTAGCAAATGTGTTGCGCGTTAAAAACGTGAATCTCCTAAACCTCCTCAGATGGTAGTAGTTCATTAAGTTGTGGCTCCGTATCACACTGTGTGTCATTATCCATGGAATTAAAAAACTCTCTCCGCCGTTTTCACACCCACGTGTGGACATCTCCTCCGATGGATTTCCGCACGGTCGTGCAAACTCAGCTGCTGCTGCTGCTGCTGGGCAAACAACAGTACTTACTTAAATGGGCCACTGTGGCGCAATCACACAATGAGTGACACAGAAAAAGGTGTTTGTCCACCTTTCCCTTCTCTCTGAAATGGTAGATGTGATTTTCAGGTCAACTGCAGTGCAATGTCTCTCCCATATTTTCTCTCCTGGTCTGACCCCCCCCCCCCTCTCTCTTTCTCTTTCTCTCTCTCTTTCTCTCTCTCTCTCTTTCTCTCTCTCTCTCTTCCTCCCCCCCCCTCTCTCTCTCTCTCTCTGTCTCTCTCTCTCTCTCTGCAGCCTTCTGGGCCTTCATGTGGTTCGTGGGCTTCTGTCTGCTGGCCAACCAGTGGCAGGTGTCCAAGCACGAGGACAACCCCCTCAGGGAGGGAGGGGACGCGGCGCGGGCCGCCATCACCTTCTCCTTCTTCTCCATCTTCACCTGGGTACACACGTCCTCCCCTCGACTCTACTCTTCTGTCGTTCACGCCATCTCCTCCTTCTTTCTTTCCCTTCAGCCTCTTCTCTTCTTCTCTCACGCTACACGTACAGTCCCGTGTTAAAAGTCTACAGTACAAGCACTGCGCTTGCACTGGGTGGGTTTGCCGATCTGTGGCAAACGGGCATGCAATGCTTTCATCCCAGTTATGAAAGCCAGATTTCTTGCCTGATCGAAAACACCCACAGTCCTCTCACGGGTCCGCTCTTTGTGTCAGTGCAATCACTTAATTTGCCAGATGAGTTGCTGGTGGTATTGTTAGTATTGGTAAAGTGTTGGCTGTTTATTGGCCAACCATTTAAAAAAAAAAAAAAAAAATTATGCCATAAAAACAAACAGTCAGTAGAGAGGCGAAAGCCACGCTGAACCCAGAGGCTGTGTTGGCTGGGTGGTGCTGATCTGTGTGTTCCCTTCCTGGTGTGTGGGTTCCCTAGGGTGGCCTGATGCTTATGGCCCTGGAGAAGCTGAGGACCGTGTCGTTTGAAGAAGAGTACAACAAGCTGTTTACCCCCCAGCCTCCTCCCCCCATCATATAACCACCTCCCTTTCTCCCCCTACTGCTTCTCTAGATCTGTCTCTTCTTCTAACCAGTTCACTTGTGCTCTTGGACAAACACACACCTACACAAACACACACACACACACACACACATGTACACAAACACACACACACACACATGTACACAAACACACACACACACACACACACACATGTACACAAACACACACACACAAACACACACACACACACACACACACACACACATGTACACAAACACACACAAACACACACACACACACATGTACACAAACACACACACACACACACACTCAGACAGACAGATTTACAGACACACACACACACAGACAGACAGACAGACAGACAGACAGACACACAGAGAAATACAGGACTCATCTGTTCTATCTCTCTGCCGCTGACAGCTTTGCAATCTGATTTCACGAGTGACCAAATAAGTATGAAAACTCTTACAGGTTCTACTGATGTTTTACACAAAGTGTTAATTTCAGGTGAACAGGATTCTGGGAAAGTTTACACAATTGTGCTACGAAAATGTCAAAATGACTGGTTCAAAGGTCACAGGTCAAAATGACTGAATTGTATAGTACTAATGTACTAGTGTACAATGTACAGTGTTCTAATGAAGTGGGAGACAGACAAAGATTAATGTAGCCAAAGACAAATGTGGATGAGTGTGTCTGTGTGTGTCTGTGTGTGTCTGTGTGTGTCTGTGTGTGTCTGTGTGTGTGCGTTGGCATGTCAGCCAGGTATATTGCACCAATGCAAGAGTTTGGTACAGTTTCGGCTTTGTAATGTGTGGAAATGTAAATGTAGACATGGTCACTGATTACTCCAAGTCCAAGTCATATCTATAGTCTCCTTCATAAAGTTTGAGTTTATACAACAGCATACTGCTTTCATTTGAGAGCCTTTATGTGCAATACCTATTTCAGTATTAATGTGAAACAACCAAAGAACAGATGAAACTACCTATGCTGCTTTAGCCAGCTAATTTAACCTGCTTCAGTTTCCTGCTAACTAACGTCTTATGTCTGTGTCCCATCCTCACCTCCATTCCCCTCTTTCATTTTTCATTTTTTTTTCTCCTTTATAACATATCTTCTTCTCCGTGACCTTCACTCCTCCTCCTCTGCTCCCTCCATCATTCTGTCCTTTATTGACTCTTTATTGCCGTTCTGTCCATCATACCACCACCTGTCCACCACTGTGCTCTCTTCCCTCTCTCCATCCATTTATCTCCTTCTGCTCCCTCCCTCCTCCTCCTCCTCTTCCTCTTCCTCCTCTCCATGGTCGGCCATGAAGGCGGCTCTGTCCTTCCTGGCCTACAAGCGCTATCTCCTGGGCGCCGACTCCGCACTCTTCTCCACCGAGTACACCGACCCCAGCCAGGACGTGGCCGCCGCCCCCTACAGCGCTTTCTCCGCCGGCGACGGCGACCTGGGCAGTCCCGGCGGCGGCGGTGGCTCTGGCTCCTACCAGCAGACCAACGCCACCGACGCCTTTGACGGCTCGGCGGGCTACCAACGCCAGGACTACTGATTCTCCGGCCCAGGGTGTGTTGGTGATGGTTTGATTAATTGAATGGTTTTTGCTATGAGCTGATCCAATCACTTGACATATCCTCATTAGCAATTCACCTAACCCAATCAAAATCCAATGTAGAGTAATCGGACCCGTATGAGCTCATTAAAATTGTGTGAAATCATGGCACCAGTCTAGGTAGTTTTAAGGATGCCTGTGCCATCAGATGTGGCCACAGCAACTTGCCCTCAGCCCTGAGAAACACCTGTGCTTGGGTTACATCCTGCTGAAGCGGAGTCAGGGACGGAACTGGTCATATTACTCACACACACACACACACACACACACACACACACACACCCACACACACACACACACACACAATGAGACCACAATGTTATAATTTCAAGCTCATGCTATGGCTTCCATTTGTGTGTGTGTGTGTGTGTGTGGGAGAGGGTCATATGTGTGAGTGTGAAAGTGTTCTGCTGTGTGTGTGTGTGTAGTCTCAGTGTAATTGTGGACCCTTTGATTTTTTGCCTTTAGCTCACAATCCCCTGTCTGCCCAGTCTTACAGCACAGGCCAGAAGACACCCACGGCCTGACCCATGCAAACCCTAAGTTCTAACATAGATGAGTAAGCCAAAACACGTTTAATATTAGCTACAGGACTGCCATGTTTGGGAGGTAGTGAGTTTGTTTGTTTATGATGTGGAGCATCATATGAATACCCAGATATCTTTGCATAGTTGTGCATTCACTTCAACAAGAAGAAGATTTAGAAGATTTGTCATGAAGTGTCATGATATGCATGTGGTTGATATTTCTTCCCATTCCACATCTGATTGTCAGCAGAATTAAGGTGGCTTAACATCACTGCATTGTATCTGTTACTCTAAGCACCGTCATGTATGTGTGTGCAGACGTCTGAACATATCTGTATATCAAAGTGTGTGTGTGTGTCTGGGTTTGTTAGGATGACCTGACTGCCAAATGCTTCTCACCACCACAGGCCTTGAGTGCTGACTGCCAATCGTCCAACTACCACACACCCAACCTAGGCTAGGCCTTCAGCGATGGGACTCTAACTGTCTTTTGGGAGTCTTTTATCAAATAATTACCATCCCAGCACACCCCAAACCGGTGCTTGAGACAGAAAAGCTAAAATGCTAGTAAAGGATTCTTGCCATTAGCAATGTATTTTTGAAAAAATAAATAAAAACAATTCTGTAAATAGCTATGTAGGTGACATTAAACACTCACACACAACTGCCTCCTACATCCTAATACATTTCAAATGAACAATTATTTTTAAAACTAGTTTTATTTTCCTTCATCTGTTCACCAAACGATCTCAAAGTCAGATGTGTGTCTTAGATAGCTTGAGCAATGCGACTGTGATTTGCCTCGGCTACGGTCCCGTGATGAACTGAAAGCGAACTTTCTCACTTCTCCGTTGTTCAGCGCGTCTGTGTGATTCAACAGTGTATGTACATACATATAAATACATGCTGTTTACACAGATTCTGAATTGTATGTATATGAAGTCAACTCCAAAATGATTGGGATTGGGGATAAAAAATGAGAAAAAGGTAATTAAGGACTAATTTACAAGAGAAGAAAATGTAATTCTGCATGTTTGCAAGATGAATGTTTGCTACATAGGTCATGAATGCTCAACATTAAGTAATAGAGCTCTATGTTAGTGGACTATTTGAAATTGCAATGGAGTAAAAAAAAAAAAGATTAACCAGTAGGTGTCACTAAATGTCGATTTGTATACTAGATTATTTCTGCAATTCAAACAATAAGAATTTGTTAACACAATAAATTCTCTTTTGAGACTCATGGATTAAGCCAATCATTCAGGAGATGACTGCATATGTGAGGCTGTAACTATCTGTCTGAGTACTGGGAAGAAAATGGAAACGTTTTTGGGGCATTATAGTTAATAGTTCTGTACAAACATGTCTTACTCCGTATGGTGCGCATTGTGTTGACTATCCTACCCCACAGTCTTTCCCCTTGACTCGGGCGGTTAGTGTTGTTTTTTTGGAATAATTATAAAACGTATAATATTGCTATACAAACGTGTCCAATAAACAACTGTATTTAGACAAGTGTAAGATTGTGTGTTTCCATGTGTGAAAATAAAATAAAAAACAAATAAAACAAAAACAACCTACCTCTGAACTTCTTGCATATTTATCCCGCAGGACTGAAATGTGACCAAGAAAAACAAAGAAATGTTCTAAATATTATCAATACTAACCAATTGCATTTATTAATAAGGATGATTTTATAGAAGACAAGCTCTCATGTCCCTTGTTCAGATGTTGCTATTTCTGTTCTTCAGGCCACTATACTGCTGGCTATTTAGTAAAACAGGGTTTTTCAACCAGGGGTCCGTGGCCCCCTGGTGGTCCGCGACGGCATTGCAGGGGGTCCGCGACATGAGCCTATGTTGATCAGTTCACCATTAAAAAATTTTATTTGTATAAATTCGCTTTGATATTTCAACACATTTCCAGATTACTCTTGAATATCGTGAAAAATATCTAAAATAAGAAAATTATGTCAATCTGAATAGTCTGAAAAGCCAAGTCGCATTATATATTATATCGCTATTTAGTAAAACATTGGTCATGAAAGGGAAGCAATTCTTCGGTGTAGGAACAAACCCATAGTTAGTTGGGAGAGAAAACGATTCACTGCTGGTATCCATAAATGTTTGCATGCAAACATACATAAACATTCCCGTTTTTGATGGAACATGATGTTTGATTTGCTGCAAACATATTTGCCTAATTGTCCTATACTGCAAGTGAGGGCCCTGATAGCCTTCAGAATCATCATAAAAGTGCATAACCAGTACATCCTGTGATTTGTTTATCTATCTGGAAAAGGGATTCATGGAAAGAACAGTAGGATGGCACACACTGGGTGGAGTGGAGGAGGTTTGTCTATGGCCTGGTATCTTCAATCTCTACTTAAAGCAGGAGGTTTGTCTATGGCCTGGTATCTTCAATCTCTACTTAAAGCAGGAGGCCTTACAGAGAGATGCAGACATGGGAGAAGAAAGATGGCCTCTTGGTGTTGGTCCTCAGGGAATCTGTATTGAATGCCCAAAATAAATGACCAGTTGAGATTGTCTCCTTTCATTGATTTCCTTTATTCTGATGTGGCTGATATTTTATTGTAGAGCACCTTGTGTTGTGAAGTTTTTAAACCAAATAACAAACAAATGAAAAGATGCTGGAGGAGTGCTTGACACCATTTTGCACAGACTTTATCTCTTATCTGTTACCACCCCACTCCTTTTGAACATTTTCTCCCTATGTGTATGGGATTTATGTCTGAGTTGTATAAGCTAATGGATGTCCTAAATGTCCCTCGGGATAAATAAAGTATCTATCTATCTATCTATCTATCTCTCTAGCATGGTAGAGGAAATATGATCGACTGGGGATGCTTTGGTGGTCATGTATGTCATTTGTACAGAATAAAAGGAATCTTTAACATGGATGTGTATAATTCTATATTTAATCCTGCAGTTTCATTCTCCAAATAATACAGGACCTTTTCAGGGAAGAAGCAGTCACGGTGTAATGCCACAAAATGGAGTATTTAAAATAGATGTTTCAAGCTGAAATTGTTATTTCTTTGTCAATGTCTTGACTATATTTTTATTTGATGGATACAAATATGAGTTTTCCTGGAAATCGTGTAATTTATTGGGTGATTCCAAACTTTGGATCGGTAATGTATGTTTTCTCTAAACATATTCAGAATTGAATGGATATGAAGTCAACTCCCAAAACGATTGACCATTGATAATATTGATAAGCAAAGAGCAACTAGGCCTTTGAGTCCAAGTTAATTTCCCTAAAGTAATCAATTAAAACAGATCAGCACCAATCCCCTTATCTGACGCCAGCTTCAGAAGACACAAGAGCGAAATGGATTGATTTCATATTTGAAGGCAATGCCCCAGCAAGAAAGGCCTAATATCTGTTAACGACTTTGAATCTGACAGTTTTACCGAATGGGGCCAATATAACACTGGACTCTTGATAAGATTGGCCTTGAAAGGGGGATCGGTGCCATCTATCCGTTGTAGTAGCCTACTGCAGACGAGGGAAATTAAGTCTTTTTTTTTTTTTGTATAATTCTGGCATTTGCTTCTTTTGTCCATTTAGCGTGGGGTTAGCATCGTTAGCATGTAGTAGCGTGTGTTTGAGGTGCTGGGGGGGAGTTTAGCATGTTGTAGCGTGTGTTTGAGGTGGTGGGGGGGACTTTAGCATGTTGTAGCGTGTGTTTGAGGTGGTGGGGGGGACTTTGTATCTGTAATTTCGCAAACAGGCACTTTTTTGCGCTGTGTGTGTATGTAGTTTGTGAGTCCTGACCTCGAGCCAGCTGGTGTATAGCAATCGCTAATGATGTTTCCTCTGTTGTCTGTGTGAACGCTTAGGCTAGCCTATTTGATGTCTGCCTACTTGTACAATGGTTCGGTTGGATGTCTAAAAGATCATCCACAGGAGTCTGTCTGGAGGCTCAGTTTGGGGAATGCAAGGTGTAAACTACAACAATTAGCTATAGTTTTGAAGGAAGGGAGACCGTTGGGGTCTACGCAGGGGTTGGGGTCTACCTTGGCATGCTCACAAACAGAGGGAAAAATACAGAGATAGTCATGAATACTGAAATAATGAAAATGCAATGAAATAAAATCACTGACATTGTTCACTAAGAGGGTCTGAAAGGGAGCCTTGGTCTCTTGGAGGCACGTGGTGTGACTGGATGGCATTATCACAGACCGCCGCACTCAAATCCAGAATTTCCTACACTACTACGATGTCTGGCACATGGAAAAAGGTATTATTTCCTGTGTTTGTGTGCCGGGGGAGGTGGGGCTCATCAGGCTAAGAAAGTCCCTGTTCACATGTGAAAACTCTATGTTGGTTACTCTAGGTATGCTTTCTCCACACAGCACTTTTGTTCATTATCAAAGTCATGGAGCACATCAATCATTATCACAGACTGGTGATTTCCTTATTCTATAATCAGAGCAGAAAGATTGCATAATTGGCAATTTTGTAATGAATTCACTCATTCACACAATGCATTGATGGAATGCCCTGTTTGGAATATTATTTAAAGCTTATGTGGGTGTTGATTTTGTATTAAATATATACTGTGTGCATGACTAAAACATTTTGTTTTTATTTTTAGGACTGTCCAAGAAACTGGTGAAGATATCACAGAACAAGGAATGTGAGAAACAGAAGAAGTGTACACATGTACTGGACAGCCGCTACGTCAACATCAGGGCCAGAGAGAGTGGCAAAGTGGACCTCCATCCTTAACCATGTCCAAGACATCCACTCCCATGAAGACCCTGTTTTCCCCCAGTGTTTGCATCCGCAACGCACTTCAAGGGACAAGAGCAAATGGTTGTGAAGGGACCGGTATAGTTAATAAGAATATGCCATAGTCAATAATTCAATGTATCTTATACGTAGTTATAATTGTTACTTTTATTTGGATTTAACTAGCATGTAAACATTCCTGGGTGAGGGTATTTTGGTTTGACCTGAGGAGTGAGGTGAGACAAGACTCTCACCTCCCCCCCCCCAGGTCGACACAAAGAGCCCTGCACCCATGGCCTATTTGAATAGACGGTAACACCCCTTAATATCAGTGTACTTAACAGACTGTTCCGGAAGGAAAGATTTAGATGAGTCTGAGGTGAAGCTATGAGTGGACCTTCAGGCTTTGTCTCCCTTGGTGTCCGCCACTGTACAAGAATAAAACCTGGATCGTGACTGACTAAAATCCAAGACTGGTCTCCAATATATAGTATAAAACGAATTACTATTAGTTGACAGCAGATATGTTCACCCAATTTGTATTGTAAATCTAAGGCTTGTGTTTATATACATAGACAATATTTATATATCAATATATACTCTATGCCATAGACACATTGAAGTTATGTCCCCCCCCCCTTTTTTTATAGGGTCACTAGCCTGCTGCAAATTACAGAAGGTGTTGAGTAATGTGGGATATTTTCAAATGAATAAGAAATGGATTCATCAGATACTTGTTGAATGAGTGTATCCTGGTTAAAATGGGTGTGGTATTGTATACCATGGAAGCTTTCTGATTGGATACAGGTTCAGCCATTCAGGGCTTTAGGGGGAGTGTCATGTTAAGTTTAAATGTCCAAGCGCGACTTTAGGCAGACAGAAATATTCCTAGGACTTTATCTTATTGTGGTTTAAGATCTGCAATAAACCCTGCTGAAGAATTCACCATCTGCTGTTCGACTCCTGCTTAAATGGGACCGCGTGTGTGTATATTTTAGACACGACATATTTGGTGACCTCGACTGGGATCTTGAAAGGACAGAGAGCACTACACATTCCACTCCTGAATTCGCCCGTATTATGCAGAAGGCCTCTGTTTTAAATTCAAGGTAAGCATACTTTGCTGAGTAGTGAATGCTTGGTGATTTAGAGTGGGGTGTTGGTGTTCTCAGTCTTCATTAAAACGAACCGCACTGAGTTGGAGTGTAGATGGGAATTCTTAAAGTACGGTATAGTCGCTATTTTTGGTTCGCAACCAATGTTATAAGCAGTTCACACAATAAGGAGTGAATTACTTGTTGTCGCATGTTCTGGCTTTTTAAGGGAGGTTTTTAGCAGTTCAAATAATCTGAGTATTAATTTACTGGTTTATCGCATGTTCTGGCTTATATGGGAAATTGTGTATCATAAGGCAGTTCAAATAGGGGACTATTGAAATATCCACTATCGCATGTTCTGGCCTTTATGGGATTTAGGTTGTATTAAAAGCAGTTCAAATAAGCCTTAATAACCTACTGAGTTATTGGTTTATCGCATGTGCTGGCTTTATTGGGAATACATAAGTTGAGTTACTTGAAACAGTAAGGTAGTGGGTATTGAATGAGCCGTGTTACACGTGTGAGATCACGTGAACGCGAGGTATTTGTGGAAACGGAAATTCCGTTGGAATTGATGTGAATGAATGCGTATAATCACTGTAGACAAAATATTAAAGTTCTAAATAAATATCAGTGATTAATGAAGAGCATAATAGGATAAATGCTCCAGTCGTGTGAAAGTGGATGAATGAATTGAATTTAAGTTGCAGTTAAGTTTGAACGACGACCGGTTGAATTACAAGTCGTGGGGAAAGTTTATCTGGTGATTGTATAAATACCACAGCGCGTTATGTTGCAGTTAACTGAATAAGCTTACTGTGGTTGAAAACAGGAGTCAAGTTTAGTTAACTTGCTATTAGATTATTTGGCCATATATGAACACTGCGTGGTTTTTGTCCACTTTGGCTGGAATGTTTTGTTGGATCTACCAGATAAAGGGATTTTAAAAAATCGCGTTGTAATCAGTATTGAAAACATATAATACAACCTGGACTAGTTTGTTTTATTGTAATAGAGGAATTGTTGGCTCCGCTGTTCTTAAAACGAACGAAACTGGAAATTGTAGTATTAGCGCAAGATACATTCTGTTGTTGATTGTGCTGTAATTAATAAATACAGGAATACTGGTTTCGGGTATACGCATTGAAATAGGCGTTGATCTAAAAACTATAAACTGTTTAGTTGAGTTGGCTGTAGCTGTGCTGGGTGAAGTGGTTCCATTGTTCAAACACGTGGTTGAAGTAAAACTTAAAGGATTCGTTTTGTATTTGTGGCTGAAGGTTGGAATTAAGTTGTAATACGGTGGATAATGTGGTTGGATTAAGAGACGTGGTAACTATATATACTTTAAAAAACGAAAGTTCATAGTTATAAACTATATAAACTTTTGCAGTTGGAGAATATTACGGTGGGTTGAATCTGCATTGCTGTGTTGTCCACGTGTCTGTGTTGTTCTAGGAAACCACGTGGGAAGTATTTCTGTGTGGGCCTGTACTTTTGTAAGGGGGTAGGGGGTTTCCCTCAAATTTCATGTACACTTGTTAAGAGACAGCAGGAGTTACATATTTTAACAATACATATGAATTTAGCAAAAGAAAATCATATGGAGCATAGGCAGGTGTTAGCACAATCTGCAGATGAGTTTGAAAGAGGCAGAGGGAAAATGGAGGCCGGAGAAGAGCAGATGGCCCGGAGACTGATTGATAGTGGGGGAAGGTGTATTGAATGCTTTGTTGGAAGAGACAGTGCAATCGAGGCAAAGCACCTTTTGCCTGGCCAGGTGTTTCAAAGTCTTAAGAATGTTAATTCAGCAGTGGGGGAAGTTCCTTTTTTTGTCAGGGATGGTAGAGGAAGCTGTGAATTATGACCAAGTGACCGCAGGATATCGAGAGGTGTTTAAACTGGGATTTCGAATGGGTTACGAGGCACAAAAGAAAGAGAGCATGATGGTTGAGAGTAAGTTTACGAAGTTAAAACATTCTTTGATGCAAAAGGAGATGGGAGAGCAGAGAGGTACTAGTCCACAGGCGGGTAACCCCGGTGGCTTCGTTTCCCTGCATGAAGGGCCATGGTTAAATTCAGGTTTAATTCAGTCTGATGGGAGAAAGATACCACACCAGGTTATGGCTTTGCAAGGACCCATTGCATATCAAATTAAACAGATATACTGGATAGGTTTATTTGGATTGGAATGGGAGGATAGGATCTGGGGACCTTTTATTCATGAGTGGCATGGTAGTCTCAGAAATCCTCGTGTTCCAATACATTGTACTATCATGGTGGGAGAAGCTCCATGTGATGCGCGAAAGGTGGAGAGAGATGAAAGATGGAGAGTAGCATTGAATGGAAGGAAACAGATCAAAGTTAGGGCTGTGGGCAGGGGCGGACTGGGGGAAAAAAGTGGCCCGGGAGTTACTGTCAGACCAGCCCACTTAATACACGGCACGCTGCCCACTCAATGCATCGCACGTTTTGACCAGTCAGTCGCCTATTTGGAAAAATACCCATACAATTAACATTATTTTGGATGATTACAAAGAAATGACATCATATATGTTTTTTTAAATAACATTTGGATTCACCAATTTGACTGGATGGACACATGGAATAAAATGATACTGACTATTGTAACACTCCAAGGTAGGTATAGTTTGCTAGATGAATATGCTTAACTCTGGGCTAGTATCAGAAGGTTATATGTATAACTACAGAGCCTTAAGGAATGAATGTCAGCAGAGAAAGACCACACAATAAAGAAACTGGAATCAGAGGGTATAATTAGTATGAACCAGTGGCGGCTCCTGAAAAAATTATCAAGGGGGGCATATTTTTGATAATGATTAAGGCGACCCATTCAGTAGTTACATTAAGCAAGACAATTGTATCAATTTGTTGTTAGCTGATTAACTCATACAGCAATACCTTTTTATCCACTAGATGGCAGCACACAACAGAAATGTTTCCCCTCTACCTACATAGAGTAGCTAGTTACAGGTGAAAAGCTATGAAAGAAAGTTCCATCCAGGAGCCTTCATAAGCAATGATGTGGCTCCACCTTAAAATACCCCCCCCCCCCCCCCCCCCTTGTAGAAACCTGTTGAATGGATACATTTGGTCTAGGAAGTCCTAAATGTTTTGTTGTCAATTTATCTTCATTAGTACGCCGACTTTCAAAGCCGGCAACAATCGAGTTGTTGCACTGAATGTTAAAAATGGATTTAACATGAGAGTCAATGAGAGAGATCTGGGGCGATTTCCAGTTTGCCCAAAAAGGGGCGGGGTCATTTGAAGCACCACGTTTGCCAGACTGTTGCCTGAGTGACTGTTGGCTGATTCGACAATGACATTCAGAGGCAGATCAGACGGTCTAGTGGTAGAATCTGACAGAAAATAAAACTCCCGTAGGCAGTGCGTCGCCCCAATCGCCCTTATGGACAAGCCGCCCATGAACTATATTGTAGAAATGAACATACGATGGGGTGTGAACATCAGTGGTATCAGGTGTCTTGCATGCTGGGTGTGTGATTGTGTGTGTCTGTGTAGGGGTGTTGAAGGTGTCTGCGAGCAAGTGATGCAAGTGTTGAGTAGGCTAGAGTTATTGACATTTAACGCCTAAAACAAAGTTAGACTGACGGAAGACATGAGTAAAGAAGATATTTCAGAAAATTTTCGAAAAATAAGCCCCATGAGTGTGAATACAGATCGCGAGAAGTAGGATAAAGTTCAGTCAGTAATTTTTTATAGCTACAATCATTAGTGAATTATACGTGTTCTGTCACATTCAAAATGTAGACGGTGCCGGCGACGTCAGAGGGTAGGGCTGGCTTGTGATCGGAGTGTGCCAGTATTTTGGACCATCCCAACCCCGTCGGCCCACCGGGGATTCCCCCGGTATCCCCGATGGCCAGTCCGCCCCTGGCTGTGGGTATAATTGTAGGACCAGAAGGAGTAGGAGTGGAGGCTAAGTTGGATCCTCAATTGTACACTAAAGCATATGATATGCCGAATGCCACACCGCACATTACACTTAAAGTGGGCATAGGATTTAAGGACAGAGACGTTGGTCATATGATGGTGAGAGCCAAAGCTAGTGTATGGGTGTCAGCAGAAGGGTTAGTGAAAGAGGGGGTTAGGATGTCAATAGATAACACCTTAATGCAAATCAGGCATTCAGCTAAGTTGGAAGGGGAGCCATGGGAAGTAGAGGTGATTGAGTGAGAGAGGATAGAGGAGGAATATACAGTGGGTGACTTTATGGGAATCCATACTGTATATATGATGGGTATGAAGGAATAGGTATAGTTATTGAAATGTTGAATACATGGGTGGTGCTTGAGGATTGTAGCTTGGTGGAAGTGAGTGGAATTGGATTGTGTATAGAATGGGAATTAGTGGGAATAAATAAATAAGGTAATTGACAGATTGAATAAAGCACAGTTATATATTGCATAGCATATAATACATTTTGGCAATTGCTCCTGGCTGGTGGTAATCTGTGAGTATCACACGTGGGTTTGTTTACATTTTAAGAATACGGAATTGTTCGTTGGTGGAATATATGCGTGATATATATTGGGTATAATTGTTGGTGGTATTAACTAAATGCTGATAGTTGCAGATAGCGTGTAATACTAATGAAAATTATTGTTGTATAGTTATTTAGGTTTAGGGTTACTTGGTTGATTGCTGTCTGATAAGATTTGAGCTGGAAGTTCTTTGTTCTTTGTGCAGGCAAGCAGCACGAGAGAGAGAGTGATAAGAAAGGGGGAGGGTGGTTTCCTCAAATTTCACATGCAGTGGTTAGATTTAAATTAGCAATTGTATTTTGAGATGGCCTTAGTAGAAGTAGAACCAGGTACGCCTTTAGAGGCAGTAATTAAATTATATTCAAAAAATGACTTGTTGGTAAAAGAGACACCTCTCTATACACAACTGCCTTTGATGGGTCAGTTCCCTACTGTAACATTTGAGGGTGACTTAAAGGAAAAGGCGGACATTACAGAGGATGGTAATAAATGGCAGAGAGTAGAGAAGAAAGCACAGAGGGTAATTGATTTAGAGAGAGGGTTAAGGAATGTAGTGGTTGGAACAGCTGTTGTTGACGAAAGACCCCCTGCGTCACCCTCTGGTTCATACACCAAAGGCCCTCTGGTTAGAAGTGATAAGACTGTTGGCCCAGGTGTGGCACTGGGGTCATGGGAAGCCAGGCAGGGGTAGGTAAGAAGTATGGTTATTAAGCAACAGGACGTCAGGAAAGGGTTAAGAGAAAGTTTATTGGAGAGAGTGAGAAAACAAGATTGATAGAGCCTAGCGGGGGTTTAGAAGAGAGTTTTGGAAGTAATTAATATGACAAAGGGGTTAACTGATAAGCAAGAGCAGGAGGCAAAAGGGGTATATGGAGGTATGTTATGTAGTAAGAAAAGTTAAAGTTAGAATGGGCTATAGATAAGGACTTTTAAATGAATAAATTAGGGTTTAAAACATTAGATCATTTCTTGAAATAAAATTAAAAACAGGGTAATTACATATATATTTATAGATTGAGGGAATAGGAAAATGGATAGACAGAAGGAAGGTGATTTGAAGAAGGTACATGGAAAGTAAGAATGAGAAGGTAAATGGGAAGTTAAAGAGATGGAGAAAGAGTGGTAGGATATGTTATGTTTCATTTATCAGTATTCTAGGTATACAGATGAGAGGAGTGACAGAGAGAAGGGGAGCCGTGCGCAGGCGTTGGTGAAATTTAAGAAAGCAAGCCAGGTTGAGGATGGAACTAGATGGCTGATACCTAAGGTTGATGTAAGGAACTGTGTGGGTTTTGTGTTAATACCTTGAAAGTATATATGTGAAAATAACATGGTTTTTAAGTGTCTCTTACAGGTTTGGTGGAAACATTAAAAGTGATTCGGGCTGAGGAGCAGCAGGAACAAGATGGTTTATTTGTGTATTTGGAAGGAATGGTATGACTTGAGGTATATACTAGTGATGTAAGTGGGGTGATTTAGGATTTGAGCCTACCATATGACTAAGGGGGGTGAGTTTTTATGCTTTCATAAGCCACGTGGGCAGGGTTTCCTGTCAGATAGTGTTTCAGCAATTCATTTATAGCCAAACTTAGTGATGAAGATATTATGTACATAAGTGATGTTATTAGTCCATGGGATAAGACCAAATTGATTTAAAAATGGGGTAAACTGCAGGCTTGGTAAACTATTGAGCTGTTATTGTGGCCACATGACAACTCTATACATGTTATCTGCCTTGTCCATTTGCACGCACTTTTTAGTTTTCAGTGCGTAAGGGGGGAGGTATTAGAATTAAATTAGGAAAAAATAAATATATGGGGTTTTGGTCACCCTATTTATGGGAGGTTTTGGGATGAAATTTTGCATAATGCTATGGTTGTAGCATCTATAATAAGGAATAAAGGAGTGGAGATCAAACCTTGGGGATGTTATGGGGTGTGGGTACAGGTTATACCCACTGATATGCTTCTTAATCTTTTTATGGCTCGGGAATGAAGGATAACTTGGTACCTGAGCTCAGCGGGAAATATATAAGTGAATGCCAGGGATTTGGCCGCTGAATCTTTTTGTTTTATTTGGAATGTGTTATACTGAAAGGTATAAGTGTATAGATATGACAAGAGAAATATAGATACTATATTAATGGATGGGGTTTATATGATGGGTTAAGGTATGTCTGAGGACAGGACTGAAGCTAAGTGTCTCTCCATCTCGGTAAGTGTCATGAGCTGTGGGGGAGATAATGTAGCTGAATGGATGGTAGTTTATTTAAGGAGTTAAAGTTAAGGGAAATAGAGAATCATAATGGAGAAAATGAAAATGGTCTATAATTATATGTAAGGTAACTAGGCAAACTACTGAAAATCTTTAACTCTACATGAGGCAGGAGCTGCACGGAGCAGTCATGCGCTGGGACACAGGAGTGAACTGGAGGAGTGTGAGAGAATGGATGAACTGAAGGTGGGTCAGCTGCATACTGTTGTAATATAGGCTAGTAATTTGACATTGGTCCAGAGAATGTGCTACACTGCCATCTAGTGTCTGTTTGTAGTATAAGTTTCACTTTCACGTACATGCGAATTAAACACATGCAACTTCAATAGGTTATGGGCCCAGAGCGTCGCTTAAAAAGGCTGTTTTACACGGAATTTGTGTTGCTTAAACAGTGTTGTGGGATTCACAATGGAAGATAAGCTGTTTATTGAGAAGCTGAGCGGACCAGAGAACTGGGCAACGTGGAAATTTCAGATTGAACACTTTCTGAAGGCGAAAGGGCTATGGAGCATGGTCATGGAGACAGATACCGTAGCAGCAGATGCTAACGCACAGACTCGAGCAGAATTCCAAAAACGGAAAGAGAGGGCATTTTCTGTGCTAGTGCTGAATGTAAGTACACCCCAATTGTACCTAATAACAAGCTGTCAGACTCCAAAAGAAGCGTGGGACACGCTAAGAGGACACTTTGAAAGAGACACTCTTGCTAATAAGTTGTTTCTCAAGAAGAAATATTTCAGATGTGAAATGAAAGATGGAGAAAATATTACTGAACATTTGAAACGAATGAAGGAACTGACTGATAAGCTAGGAGCAATAGGTACTCAGATTGCTGAAGAAGATCAGATTGTAACACTGCTAGGTAGCCTGCCACCAAGCTATGCAACAATTGTCACTGCACTAGAGACAAAAATGGATAATTTAACATTGCAGTTTGTACAGCAAGCGCTGATAAATGAAGAGCAAAAGCGTGTGCATGCTAATGATGGTGGTGCTAGTGCTAGTGCATCAGGAGGTGCATCAGCCATGTCAACACAAGTATATGGAGAAATGCAGGCTAATCCCAAGGCAGTGGGAGCAGACAAATATAGCTCATATCGATGCTACAATTGTGGGAAGGAAGGTCATCTGAAACGGGACTGTAAAAGTTGGAAAAAGACTAATAAAACCCACAAGGCCAAAAGCATGGTGTGTGACGATGCAGATAATTCGTCTGAGAGTGCCTTTGTTGCTAAAGAGAAAAATCACCACAACAGGTTGAGTGGTTGATAGACTCTGGTGCATCAAAGCACATGACATGTCACAGAGAGATTCTACAAGATTACCAGGAATTTCCAAAACCACAGTCAGTCAAACTTGGTGATGGCAGGGTGGTTGACGCCCTAGGACTTGGAAACGTAAAATTGAGAATGACATTCAAAATCAGCGATATAAAAGCTGTCAACATGTATGATGTGCTGTATGTTCCCAAGTTGTCTGGAAATCTTTTCTCAGTGGGAGCTGCTGTCAGAAAAGGAAATACAGTGAAGTTCAATAAGTCTCGTTGCTACATACGTGGAAAAGATGGAGATCTTTGTGGAATGGGGACACAAAGAGCTGATGGGATTTATCAACTGGATGTCGAAGGAAGCTCATCTGTCTGTCACGGTGCATCAAGTGCATCAGTAGCTGCCAGTCTATGGCATCAGAGACTGGGTCACACGACCAAATTGAAAGAACTGAAAAAACTGACAAAAGGTGTGGACTTTTGTGCAGAGAAAGAATTACCCTTCTGTGAAGCATGTGTTGAAGGTAAACTGTCTCGAAAGCCATACAAACCAGTGGGAGAAATTCGTACCAAGCACAAGCTACAGCTAGTTCATAGTGATGTCTGTGGTCCCATGCAGACTGAATCTGTAAGTGGATCGAAGTACTTTGTAACTTTCATTGATGACTACTCAAGATGCTGCAAAGTATACTTCATGAAACAAAAGAGTGAGGTGCTTAGCAAATTCAAGGAGTTTGAGAAAACATTCACCAATGAGTGTGGCAGAAACCTCATTAGATTGAGAACAGACAATGGAGGAGAATACACATCCAGAGAATTTCAGGGATACTTGAAGGATCAAGGTATTCACCATGAAATGACTGTACCATATGCACCACAGCAAAATGGTGTTGCAGAAAGAAAAAATAGGACACTAGTCGAAGCAGCCAGAAGTATGTTAGCTCATGCTAAATTGCCAAAGATGTACTGGGCGGAAGCTGTGGCAACTGCAGCTTACATACAGAACAGGCTACCCACATCTGTTCTGAAGGAAGGTACGCCCTATCAAAGATGGTGTGGCAAAAAGCCAGACCTGAGTCACATGAGAGTGTTTGGCTGTGTTGCTTATGCACATGTACCAGAAATAGAGAGAAGAAAACTGGACAAGAAAGCTGTGAAACTTCGTTTTGTTGGATATGCAAACAATGCCAAAGGCTATCGGCTGTGGGACGAAGACAGAAGGAGAATTCTAATTTGTCGAGATGTTGTCTTTAACGAATCAGACTTCAACTGGAAACAGGAAGTGGACATTTCTTGTTCAGACAATGAGACGGAAGAGACAGGAGCACCAGCTGACGAGGCTACTGTCAGTGAAGCTATGAGAGAGAGTAGCAGAATCAGAAAAGCTCCAACGAGATACGGATATGATGAGTATGCTGATGTAGTGACTGTTGATCATTATGCCAATGTTTGTCATGTCACAGAACCAATCACACTCAAAGAGGCATTAATGACATCAAATGCAAAGGAATGGCAGGAAGCGGCTGACCTGGAATATGAGTCGCTGCTGGAAAATGAAACGTGGGATTTAGTTGACTTGCCAAGAGATAGAAAGGCCATAGGATCAAGATGGGTGTTCAAAGTAAAGCATCATAGTGATGGACGAGTGGAAAGATACAAATGCAGACTCGTTGCCAAGGGTTACTCACAGAAGTATGGTGCTGACTATGATGAAACCTTCTCACCTGTGGTACGTTTCAGCTCAATTCGTACCTTACTTGCCTTTGCTGTCCAGAATAATCTACACGTACACCAGATGGATGTAGTAACTGCATTCCTGAATGGACATCTAGAAAAGGAAAGTTACATCGAGCAACCGGAGGGCTACGTGAAAGCAGGACAGGAACATCTAGTGTGCAAGCTCAAGAAGTCCATATATGGACTGAAGCAATCTCCTCGTTGCTGGAACAAGACTTTCACAGAATTCATGAAAGACCTAGGCTTCAAACAGAGTACATCAGATCCCTGTGTGTTTGTGAGATCTCAACAGGAGTTAGAGATACTAGCTGTGTATGTAGATGATCTGATTCTGATTACTGAGTCAAAAGAAAGCATGAATGAACTGAAAGTTGCACTGAAGAAGCGTTACAAGATGAAAGACATGGGAGAGCTGTCCTACATCCTGGGCATCTCTGTTGTCCAAGATCATGAGAAGAATTGTGTGTTTCTTCATCAGAAGCATTACATTGAAGCAATACTTCAAAAGTATAAAATGGACAATGCCAATCCTGTTGCAACTCCAGCTGACGCAAACGTCAAGCTGAAAAAAATTGATGGTGTTAGTAAGCCTGTGAACCCAAGCACTTACCAGTCCATGGTAGGAAGTCTGCTGTATGCTGCAATGGCTACAAGGCCAGACATAGCACAAGCAGTGAGTGCTGTATCAAATTTCAATGCAGATCCAAATGCAGCACACTTGACTGCTGTCAAGAGAATTCTTCGATACCTGAAAGGGACATTGAATCTTGTTCTCAAGTATGAAAGATCAGAATCTGGAGCGTTGATCGGATTCTCAGATGCTGACTGGGCAGGAGATCAAGATGATCGTCACTCAACAACAGGCAATGTTTTTCTGCTGGGTGGAGGAGCAGTGAGTTGGCTCAGTAAAAAGCAGTCAACAGTTGCACTTTCATCTGCTGAGGCAGAGTACGTCGCACTCAGCCAGGCAGCTCAAGAATGTACCTGGCTTCAACGACTTCTGAGTGATCTCGGAATGGACACTACACCAACTGTGATCCATGAGGACAACCAAGGAGCCATCGCAATAGCGAAGAATCCAATCGATCACTCAAGAACCAAGCACATAGACATTCGTTACCATTACATTCGTGAATGTGTGCAGAATGGACAAATACAGCTGAAATACTGTCCAACAGATGAGATGAAGGCTGATATTCTGACAAAGCCCGTACCTAGACAGAAGTGTGAATATCTCAGAAGAGAGATCGGACTTTGTCCTACAGTTTAAAAGGCGTACTGTTTAATGCTGTTGAATTGTGTTCTGAATAGCAAGGTTAATTTTACAGTTAAGGAATAACAAGATACTTGCTGGTGTGTGTGTTAAGGGTTTATCTTGACATTATTTGTGAAGTTGAATATTGCCTTAAGTTCATGTCTGAGTGATGTATGTTAGCATACAAGACTTAATACAATTGTAAAATTAAGTGGGAGTGTTGTAATATAGGCTAGTAATTTGACATTGGTCCAGAGAATGTGCTACACTGCCATCTAGTGTCTGTTTGTAGTATAAGTTTCACTTTCACGTACATGCGAATTAAACACATGCAACTTCAATACATACAACCATGGGAGTGATTGGAGACAAAATGCAGCTGGAAGTGTGAATGTCATGGAAGGAAAAGGTGTGTGAGTGTGCTGAAGGGGAGTGTTCTGAAACCTTCAGCAAAACTTAAAGGTAAGTATATGTCATATGTGGGAATCTTTGTTTTAATAGAGCATTTGGGGAATTATTTTAGTATAACATTAAGACATGTGGGAAATTATGGAATGCAATCTCTGGATATCGTACTACACACTTTGGAAGTATGCCTAGGAAATATGTGAAAATTATGTGTATAGATTGTTTTTTAATCTTTGGAATTATATATACACAGGTGGAAGCTTATGGACTGGTCCAGTCGGGAGACTGGTGATGGGTTATGGTTCTTAAAACAAAAGAATCTCCAGCCAATAGGGCTGAGAGGTGAAGGGGTTAAGTGTGTTGTATCGTATTAACTGTTTTGCAGGACCACTAGGCGGTGGGACTACCACAATTCGAGGGAGCTGAGTTGGAGTGGGGACCATTCAGATGTAGCAGCTGGACCTGGGTGAAGGGCTGCCAAGGTCATGGACATGCTGCGGTGGATGGATGTGTCTACCCTTGGGGGAAGGAAACTGATGGAGCTCAACATGGTCAGAGGAGGCTTTCCGGCAGACTCAGATGGAGGACCTCATCAGTGGAACTTATAAGAAGATGTTTGTTGTGGGACATCCATAACAATTCTACAACAGCACGCAGAACATCCATACATATTAAGACTGTACCACTTGCATAACATTGCATACATAATTGGATGTGTATTGTTTATATTTATATTGCTTGTTTTGTTTGTTTCAATGTTTGGGTTGTTGTATGTATTGTATTTTTGTATGTTTCTTTATATGTTACACAACACTGCATTCAGAAACTGATGGAAAAGAGCATGGTTGCCTTTCGCAGCCTGCGGAATGCAGGTGTCGCTGTACAGGACAGGGCAGTGGGTCCAGTTTTTACCTTAAAATAAGAAGGTTTTTGTTCTCACCTGTGGGGATAGGGGCATGGCATCTCGGGAGTAAAGGAACACCAGAATGTGGATACTGATATTGTTACACCTAAGTTTATCCATGTGAATGGAGACTGAACGAAACGCACGACACTGCATACACGATAAGATGGTTGTATTACATTTTGTATGTTCTGTAAACATTACTGTATGCTCATCTAGGACTACCCTAGTGAGACTGTTGTATTGTATGGGGGTTATTAATATTGAGTTAGATGAAGTGAATATACTGTTTAAAATAATGCTAAAACTGGGTTTTGATGTATAGGAGTTCAAATGTACTTGTTTCATCATATGGTAGATTGATAGTGTGTATTCGATAGAGTCAGGGCCGGATTAAGACAATGGGCTTTAGGGGCTGCAGCCCTGGGCCTCGCCACTAGGGGGCCTCAGGTTGCCCGATGTCGAGTGAGGGACCGCGCATAACGTTAGAAAAATTCAGAGTGAAAACAAAAATAATGCGCGAAAATGTCCGGTCAAAGAAAGCACATGCAGTCTATAAAGAAACCTGCAAATACTTTGGATTTCTTACTCGACTTGAAAAACTCTCCCTCAGTGAAATATGTGAACAAAGTGTCAGATTGCAGACCAAATACAACGCAGATCCAGCGGATGACTTTCCCGACGAACTAGCGCAGTTTGTGAATTTCTCCCGAGTTGCTCTAACTGACCCAACAACACCGAGAAACCTATCTACTTTCAATAATACGGGAGAGGCATCTCCAAAGTGTTTACCTAAATGTGGACATCGCGCTGAGGATTTACCTTACATTGCCCGTTAGTAATGCCAGTGGGGAGAGGTCATTCTCCAAATTAGGAATTATTAAGCATAGACTGAGGACATCAATGTGCGAGGACAGACTGAACAATTTGACTTTAATGTCAATAGAGCATGACATACTGCGGACTTTGAAGAGCTCATTGATGAGTTTGCACTGAGAAGCAGAAAACGGGCCTTTTAATATCACTGATGTGATGATGGTGATGGTGAGTCACATGTTTGTTCTATGTTAGGCCGCGGCTGCCAACACTCAACATGGCTCCATTATTGTAAAATTGTTTTTTAAATAGCTTGTTTGTATGTAAGCTAATTCAAATGCTTTCCACCCTGGAGATGTTGCACTGTATATCTGACTGCCTGCCTTCTTGTGTTTGGGTTTTTGAGTAACCTATAATGGTCATTCCCTGGCTATTTAGCCTTGTTTTTGCTTTTGAATAAATGGAAATATGTATACATTTACATTATTGGTTTATTATTGTCTACAGTGTAGCCCACTACACACATACATTTTGTCCTTGGCTTTAAACTGATCATATTTATAGAGTTGTTCTGTGGACGCTAAAGCACAGCTGTGTCGGTGCACCTGGCGTGGGTTTGTGTGCGTGTCATGAATAGGGTTGGGTTCCAATACAACCGGTAGGCCTACCTACCCGGACCGAAATGCAACCCAGATTTCGGTGCCTGAGTCAATTGAACACGGTCGCTAGGCAGATTCCGTGGGGCACATGTAAAACTGCCCCAGCTCCCAACGTAAACTTTGTCCTGTGTCGCTCACGCTCATTGGTGTTTTCATAGCAACTTTCTTATGACAGTGAAGAGCAGGCAAGCACAAACAGAGCTAGCCATCAACCTTTTAACAGAGAAAATACCGAAAGGTAAACGGTCAAAAGTGTGGCTGTTTTTCGCACAAAAAGATTCAAACATCGCGACCTGCAGCAAATGCAACAAAATAATTGCGTGAAAGGAGGGGAGAGAAGACAAGAGTCAATGGCAGATCAGCAACGAAGACTGAAAATAAACGGAGATGACAGCTAAACTACCAACGGTAGTCTCTTAAAGGGGATATACACATTTTCTCGTACTCAGTGTGTTCAAGTAACCAGATTAACTATAAACAAGATAGAAAAGGTATAGATAGGTATAAATAAATCATAAAATGGTGAAATTTCATGAAATAAATGCAAACAAAATAATACATTTTTGACTCCAAAGGCAAATATGCTCATATTTTTGCAAAAGGAGTTTGAAGCTGTTTTTTGTATTTATTTAAGTATACTATAAACTGTTGTTTACAGTTAATATAATGTTCATAGTTTGAAGTTAAAAAGTTTGAAGCTGTAGTTGGAAGCCAAGTGTTTTGTATGTATTTATATTTATAATATACTTTAAACAGTTAATATATTGTTCAATTTGAAGAAAAAAAATGGCCTTGGCAATAAAAAAAAGCCTTTCTTTAATGTCGTCAATCGTCGCTTTGTGCTTTTAAAAAAAAGTATCGGTTCAGGCACAGGTATCGGGGCGATATAGGGGCCTCATCCTGGTAATTAGCCCCAGGCCTCAAAATGTCTTAATCCGGCCCTGGATAGAGTTATGAAAATATGGTTTAGTGTGTCCATATGGACACAAAGGGGGGAATATGTGGGATATTTTCAAATGAATAAGAAATGGATTCATCAGATACTTGTTGAATGAGTGTATCCTGGTTAAAATGGGTGTGGTATTGTATACCATGGAAGCTTTCTGATTGGATGGAGTCAGGTTAGAAGTTAATGGTGATTGGATACAGGTTCAGCCATTCAGGGCTTTAGGGGGAGTGTCATGTTAAGTTTAAATGTCCAAGTGCGACTTTAGGCAGACAGAAATATTCCTAGGACTTTATCTTATTGTGGTTTAAGATCTGCAATAAACCCTGCTGAAGAATTCACCATCTGCTGTTCGACTCCTACTTAAATGGGACCGCGTGTGTGTATATTTTAGACACGACAGTAACAAGAGGGTTATGAAAGATGTGGAGAAAATGAGTCCTCACTACCAGATCTCGTCGTTTGAGTCTTTCCACAGCGTCATTCTGCGTTTTGCGCCCAAGAATGTTGTCTTTCCTTTTCTTGGAATGTTTTGCAGGTAACAATACGATAATTTTTTGGAAAGAAATGTATACATATTATGTATTTGACAAACAATTATGCACGCATAAACACATGCTCTTATAAGTATTATATCCCCCCCAAAGACTCTATCTGGCAGCCCTGCATTTCAATTAAAATGCTGGGCGTCCCCAAGCAACAAGTTCAGCTGGTGAGCCGAATACATTCTCAGGCTCTGTAGGCATTTGATCACACTTGGCACAAATACACCTGCATCAAGAAAGAGTTTTAAAATGTGACATTATTGCAGGTAAAGTGTATATGAATGTTGTGTTACTATTACAGACACAAGTCACCAAATACAATGATTTAATGAGAAAACTATGTTTAAACACTTAATAAATGGAGATAAACATGTTACGTTATGTCCTACATCTCCTGCTTGGTCCATTACTGTTGTCAGATAACATTGCTAGCTGTGAGCATTACTCGTGTAGCAGGCATATCTTAAACATTTGGTTTTAACAGGAAATCATTGCCTTTACCAAACTGTTCATTAACATTAATACAAAAATTGACACTGTAAGAAAAGTGGCACTGCAAGAAAAAGTACTCATCAAGTCGTCATCTACTGTAAGTGAAGATGTTGATGGATGTGTTTGCCGAACACTCGATGTACACAGCCTTGTTGCATAATCTAATATAAAACAGTTTCTCAGTCATGCCCGGGCTCCCTCAGGTACTGTTCAGTTGTGGAGCACTCTTTGCTCTCACTGGGTAAGTCCCTGTGCCAGGTCGTCTTTTTGTAGTCAGCCATTGTTACTGTTTGAAGCGCAACTTTAGAAACTTTTTTGCGGTCCACGCGAAAACTATAGGCAAAAGAAAAAAAGAAAACAGACCGAAAAACACGACGCATTTAATCGGTCACAGCAGCAGCTGCTCGTTAAAGTAGGCAATGCGTCCTCTGAAATTTGAGAAGGTAAAAAGAAAAATAGTTATATGTGATGAGAATAAAACATCATTTAGTTTGACATTCTCTGTGTATTTATTTGATAAAATACTGCAATTGCCTTTTGCATTGCTTTTATACCAGATTAATTGAATGACCACTTCTTCCGAAATTCATGGATTCGCTGGCCTTGTACTTTGTTTGACGAAGCAGTTTCGTCCTCGAGTAATAATCCTTGGATACCAAGAAACAAGTACAACTACAAGTAACTGGTGAGTCAGAATGCTTTCCCCCTCCATCACGTTGGCTCTCTATAGCCTGATGCATTTACCCTTCAGTTTTTCATATGTCCAGACTGTAACACCTGTGGCCGGTGGAGCACCCGATTCCGTGTCCATCGGGATATCTTTTCCGTTTACCCCATTTTACTAGAATTCTTGTGTATTTGCCAGTTTAGTGTACGTTGCCTTTTCACAGAACTATCAAAGTACTTTATTTTCATTCACACAAAAACAACGAGACAGACGTACGCGGGAAGCGCAACTGTACGGAAAGTGAGTTCAAGGAGTATTTTCTTGCAACTAAAACTTGGAAACTGACGGTCGAAAGTGTTATCTTATTAAGGCTTACCACCGACATAGGCTAGTTTATCTCAACCACAATGATTGTGTAGTCAGTATGTATTAACACATGTGTTTGTTCTTAGGCTATATGTTTAAATGTAGCCTACTATATTTTATGAAAGCAATAACGACACAGTCTTCGTTTTTTCTATGACCATTTTGAGACGATACATCAATCAACAAACAACCTAGACCATTGTGTCTAGAGGTGGGCTCAGAGAATTAAGGCGGATATTCAAATGTTTTTGCTAGCGACAAATCGGAATCAGATCACACATTAGAATTGAGAAGAAAAAAAAACATTCCCGGATGGCAAGGTTGACATATTTATTTGGGGCTTCATTTGATAGACAAGGCCAATCAAGGAATGGAACAGCCGAGAAACACCCAACGATTCATCAACATACAACGTGTTTGCAATGAGAGATCAAAAGCAGTAAATTACTAAAGAAATGAAATCATGACTTTTTCACTTCATATATATATAAAAAAGCAAACAATCCCAGGATGTTCTTAATACATCTCATTTCAGAAAAAAATGGTCTGTCCATTCTTAAACAGGATGACCATTTAAAGTCTAATTGTGGTACGGCCAATAAACCAGAGACGTCTTCAACTAGTTACTTAGATTAGCCCTAAACCTCTTAACCTTCATAGCAATGGCTTTCAGTTGGGACAAATTCGATGATCGCCATAGCAAACCAGACCCGTCATTGACACGGTAGTCTTTCCATTGGTATAGAGCATTAGGGGTGGTATCCTTGCAGTTGTGAAACCAAAATCCTCCCATTAGGTGACCTCTACTGCAATGACCCCATCTATAGGAATCCTGGTCCCTATCAAAGGCAGAGAATCTGTTTCCGTTGTGTCGGGCCAGAGAATCACCTGGAAGGAGAATATATTTCATTGGTAATTGTAAAAAAAAATATATATATAACAATAATAACAAACATGGAAGTACATCGTGTTGTACAAACTAAACATGTACTGTGTATAGGTACAGTGTGTAGGATTGAAGGTGATCTATTAGCAGAAATGAAATATAGTATTTATAAATATGTTTTCATTAAAGTATAATCACCTATCATACAATACCATACTACCATATATCACATAATTGTTGTGTTTTTGTTATCTAAGAATGAGCCCTTCATATCTACATAAGGAGCAGGTCCTCTTCCACAGTGTCTGCCATGTGGCATTGCCATGTTTCAACATGTTGTCGAGTAGCTCAGAATGGGCAAACCATTACACTGGCTCCGGAGAGCGCCTTTCACATTCTTATGGCAAATGAGAGCCACCATAGGCTATCCCACATGCTTGAAAGGGGAGGGGTGAGGGAGGGGTGTTCAGCTATCTGCAACCTCGCCGCTAAATGCCACTAAATCCTACACAATGCTCCTTCAAAGCAAAGACAAAGAGGTGAAATGAGATCACTCTTACCTGCACCGACATTCTTGAAGTCAATCACATGAAGTCTGTACCCATCCGACTCTGATTCTATAAAGAAGGTTCCGTACAGAGCAGAGGCCTTCCCCCCCTCAAAGTCCTCCAAGTCCACTCTCAACATATACTTTGCCCCATATGTGAGCAGGTGCATGTTCTGAAGACCTAAAGGCAAATGCCACAAAATGTTGTTGGAAGAAACATGAACAAACAATGGAAATAAATAAACTATGTTTTGTATGTCTGACATGGAAAGAAAAATAGGAAACAAACATAGTGGCTCAGACCGAGCCAGAAACAATCCCAAGCAATCAACACAGATGCTTCAAGAGCACAGAAGGGAAGGCTGTAATTTTATTGGCTGTTGAGCTCAAATATCGACAACATTTTGAGAAACTGAATAGCGAACCCTGCCTAATGAAATACAGCTGATTGTAGATATCTTACCCAGCCAGTACTCCCCGTCCTTGTCTCCAAATCCCTCCTCGTAATGACTGTATGGCCTGTCAAAATTCACAGTGCCATCCATTCTCCTCTGGATCACCTGATGTGAAGGTGTTGGAAGCATGTAGGTTATGGTAGACCATGTTAAACAGACATATTCAACTTTTTTCAAGTCATGCAAAGAAATGTTTTAGGTTCATATTGTGTGACCATTAATATTTACGCCATAAACCTCTGGTCAAAGCTAGATTGTACAGTTAGCTTTCAGGTAAAAGTATCATACCATTAGCACTGAAGTAACTCTTTTCATGAATCAAGCTGGTACTCACTGTCCAATGGCCTTCATTGCTTTCATTGTCAATGCAGCCCTTGTCACAGTACACCTCCATAGGCACTTCCTGTCCTACAGGGTAGATGGTGTAAACGCCACTGTGAATCGATCCGTTTCTGAAGACATCCTCACAGTCAATAGGCAGGTCCTCCTCAGTGATGGGGAGAGACTGCACCAGCAGGGGAAGAAGTAGAGCAAGGGACCAGTAAACCTGCAAGGGTTGGGGAGAGAAATGGAATAAAACACTTGAGCATTGGTCTCTTATGCTGTGGTTTTAGTGTTTAGAGCCTAATCGCTTTCTTGTTTGGTCCTGAGTGAGCAGTATGTTTGTACCTGAGCACATGACCCACACATCCTCTTTGTGTGAGCAGTCATGGCGTCCCCACCCTGCTGAGGGACACTCCCACAGGCTCGTCTCGTCACCTGCGCAGCCCACCTCGCTCAGCCAGATGGGCACGTCTCCTGGATGAAAGGATGCAGGTACCTCAGCCCTGAGGGTGGTGCCACACTGCAGCTGTCTGCAGACTACCTGGGCATCCTCCATGTCCCAGGAGTCATCGCACACAGTCCCCCACGAGCCGTTGTGTGACACCTCCAGCCGGCCGGCGCAATCTCCTCCAGATCCCACCAACCTGACTGGCTGATGGCCTGAGATGATTAAACGAGGTGAATGTTGGATGCATAGAGACAATATGATATTTTGCTTAGATAATGCTCACAACTCAATTTGGATCTTTTGTGCTGACGCTATTGTTATTTACAAGTACCTGGAGTTATCCACGTGTTAGTAACACGTAATGTCTGTATTCCCAGCTATATTTCCAGTGGTTATTTATAGATGTGGATCTACAGCAATATTAGTAGCAAATTCATAGAGCAGTTGAGTTCATCTTTATGGGAAAAGTTAGACTAAAGCCAGGGAAAGGCATTTCTTTACATCCCAAGTGAAAAGTGTGGAACTGCACATGACTGATGACACCTGGTGTCTTTTCATAAATATCTTCTGTAGAAACCACTATTATCAATGTGTGGAGTGGATTACAGGTAAATGAGACAATTAATGATTGGTACAGATAATGGCACTGAGACAGATGGATAAGCTGCAGGCAGAAGAAAACCAGTTTGACATACAGTTCAGCTACAGGACCACTGTCAGACTTTGAGATGTACACACCTGAGCAGACGATGGTCACGTGCAGAATAGAACTGCAGTTTAGCATCTGAGGAGTGCTGCAGTTTCCCAGATGAGTCTCATGTCCAGAACATCGGAGCCCTGAGGCACACCCATCAACCTCCGTCTCAGCAGAACCAGAGAACCCAACAGCAGAACCGCAAGCCAGCTGTCTACACACCACGGAGGCTTCAGACCGATTCCAGGAGTCCAGCAGAACTCTCCTCCACCTCTGGCTAAATAGAACCTCCACCTCTCCCTCACAACGGCTTCTTCCAGACAAGCGCACCGTCCCGTTGTCCAGAGGGAAGGATGAACCTGCAAATATTCTTTAGTTTATTCCAAGTCTGTAAAACTCAGAGTTATATGAGAGGAAATAAATGGTAACGTTGTCAAATGTCACCTTTAATGCAGTCATTTGAGTGCTAATATAACTAGATGTGCATTTTCATCATAAATCACACATCAGATTTTATTCTGCATATGATATTTTAGCCATATTTGTGTGTTGTTAAATCTTAAACACATTGTTCAAAATACTCATAATCCTGAGATTGAGATTTGCACTAGTTGTATGTGTGTTAAGTATGTTTTGAATTTCCCTTATTATAATACATCATTAAAAGGACAATTACTTACATCTTTAGAAATCTTTCAGTCAAAATAGATAAAAATAACAACCATAAGTGTAACCATATTGCGAACACAACATAAGGGTGATGAACAAATGGCACTCAGTCAGGTACCCGATCATATTGTTTACATTGAGCAATGTCAACATGGCCATTCATGCAGTTCATGTGCTCACCTGAGCAGATCACTCCAGCATCCTGTCTATGGGAGCATGCAGCTCGACTCCACCAGGAGATTCCACATTCTGAGAGGCCAGTTTCATTCCCCTCACACACAAACACATCAGGCCAGATGCTTCCACTCCCTTCACCAAACCACTCTGCCCCTACGACAACCACAGCTCTCCCACAGTTCAACTGATGGCAGAGCACGCTGGAGGTATTCATATCCCAGGATGCATCACACACTGAGCCCCATTCGCTGAGGTACTTGAGCTCCACTCGGCCCGAGCAGGAATCAGTGCCATTTGCCAGTCTGGCATCTGTGTATCCTGGGCAGGGCAGAGACAGAGAGGAGGCCTTTGTTTTCATCTTTGTGAACAGGTAACTTTGTAGCAGCCAAATGATGAAAACACAAAATCACACCATGTCATAAGGTGGTATGTGTAAATATGTAAAAAAAATATATATAAAAATAAGAAATAAGCATTAAAGTAATTTTAAAAAGAACATGGGCTTACCTGAACAAACTAAGCCCACATCCCTGTCATGTGAGCAGTTGATTATAATTATTATAACTATGATGATTTTTCAGTCGCAGCCGCATCCTGAAAAATCATCATAGTTCTAATAATTATAATGCCGATATTATTTCATATAGAAATTCTATATGAAATAATATCGGCATTATAATTATTATAACTATGATGATTTTTCAGTTATGGGAGCGGCGGCACTGACTGTATGCTTGGTACATGGTGATGATGTTTGCATTATTGTCCTTTCTTGAACTTCAGCTCGAGTACCCAGGCTGTCTAATGGCTCCAAATCCTGCTCTGGGAGAGTGGAGCTGTTTCATAAGGAGACCAGACCATAATTGTGTGTCATACATGAGATATGATTGCATAATACAAAGTGCTAATTATTTCCACACAGAACACAGAGCTCCGAGGCTGGTGAACGGTTCCCACCAGTGCTCTGGGAGAGTGGAATAATGAAATAATGAAATAATATCGGCATTATAATTATTATAACTATGATGATTTTTCAGTTGCCTATTTTTTGGTGCCCCCACAGGAGTTGGTGCCCTACGCACAGCGCGTAGTGCGCGTTATGGGAGCGGCGGCACTGTATAGAAATATTAGGCACCGTTTAGGCATTGTGGTATCATGAGAGGCTTTACCACTAAGCTGGGTGTAGGGCAGTGCGTAATTAACAGGACAGAGCAGGCAAAAGTGCTTTCAAACGAGGATCAGGTTTATTCACCCAACACAAAGTCTTTCAGGAAGCAAACATAAAAGTTCTTCAAAGGCAAAAACATAGGCTTCATAAAGTTGCTCCTCACTTACATCCCACCCACTGTAGTTGCAGCTTAAAGTTCCTCCGTCCAGGTCCTTCCCGGCTTGGGGCTAGCCTTCCCCCTTCCGGATGCGGCTTAGCAAGCGCTTCAGCAAGCGTTTCCACAACGGCTTCACCCGCACGTCAAGTGCTCTCTGCTCTCCCTTCTCACTCTTCCTGCTCTCGTAGCTCGCTCTCTCACAACAGGCACCACCTGTCTTAAATGCCCCTTCCATCAGGTGCCTTAAGCACCTACACCTGGTTGGGTGCTGCTGCATTCTGGGAGATGTAGTGCCACTGGCAGCCATCTTGTGGTGTGGCAGCCAGACCTCCACACGGACACCACACCCCTCTGCTAGCTGGCCCACCGTGATGCCACACATCCCTCTCCCCGGACCTGACGCCCTCGGCAGGATAACCCAGGTCCAAAAGGCATCACAGTGGGACAGGACATCTGCTTTTCCACGGCGCCCTCCTGGCCTGTGAACGACAGAGACATTAACCGGATGGTGGCTTAGAAACCATCTACTCACCCTGCCGTTTGTTTCCGTCCCCCCTGGTTTCTCTTTCTGCTCCTGTTGTGCACTGGGGACCATGCCAGTGTCTTCCCCATCTTCTGCCGTCTCCTCAGTCGCCATCTCCTGACAATTCACCGAACGTTGCCAATTCAAATGCGCCTTTGCTTCCAGCTTCTTCAGCTCCACATACGTCACCTCAGGGAAGTGATCGCCCACCTCTGGCAGGTCGTAGAGTCCCTTCCTCTTGAGCCCGGCGCGTTCGGGGACATCTTTGCCATCCGTCTCCGTCTTTTTAGGAGTCTTCTCCTTGTAGGCCTCGTTTTTGTGGCACACTACTACCACCTTGCGCTGGTAGCCGGCACACATCTTTCTCCTCTGGGCAGAGTCAGACACGTTTGTTCGGGCAGAAGTCGACACGTTGGTCTGGTCAAAGACATCCCCCTCTTCTCCGAGGTCGTTGTCGCCTTCGGCACCATCGTCTGGGTCATCTGCCTCTTTACCGTTGTGGTCTTCCCCAGGCTCTTCTTTAGCAGGGGCTGCCTTGGCAGCAGACTTGGCTGGAGCTGCCTTTTTACCTGGTGGGACCTCTGACTCAGAGTCATCTTCACCTGCTTCGTTATCATCCGCAGGATCTTCGTCATCAGCAGGATCTTCGTTTTCCGCAGGATCTTCGTCATCAGCAGGATCTTCGTTTTCCGCAGGATCTTCATCCTCCATCTCTTCCTCAGCAATTTCATCATCAACATCTTCATCATATTCATCATCTTCATCACCATCAGTATCACCTTCATCTTCCTCATCGACATCATCTTCATCATCGTCACCTTCATCATAGTCACCTATTTCATCGTCACCTTCATCATCGTCACCTTCATCATCACCATCGTCAGCTTCATCATCGGCATCATCTTCATCGACATCACCGACCTCTTCATCACTGACATCTTCACCATCATCGTCCCACTCTTCATCACCGGCAGCTAGGACCACCACTGTTGCACTGCGCATCTGGCTTAGCTTTTCCTGGGCCCTCTCGAACATCTCACCAGACCGGGCATGCTTCTTCTCGGCCTCCTCTAGGTCATCTCTAGTTGGATTGTCCTTCTGCTGCATCTGCAGCAAGGCTGCACTGGTCTCCTGCTGGGCCCTCTGGCTCTCCCACAGCATCACCAGTTCCTCCATTTTGTGTTTGGTGCTCCTTTGCGTGAAGTCCTGAAAAAAGTTCCACCAAGTCGTCGATTCCTTCACTTCTGCTCATTCGCACTTACGCCCTATGCCCGCATTCTCCACCATATGTGGTATCATGAGAGGCTTTACCACTAAGCTGGGTGTAGGGCAGTGCGTAATTAACAGGACAGAGCAGGCAAAAGTGCTTTCAAACGAGGATCAGGTTTATTCACCCAACACAAAGTCTTTCAGGAAGCAAACATAAAAGTTCTTCAAAGGCAAAAACATAGGCTTCATAAAGTTGCTCCTCACTTACATCCCACCCACTGTAGTTGCAGCTTAAAGTTCCTCCGTCCAGGTCCTTCCCGGCTTGGGGCTAGCCTTCCCCCTTCCGGATGCGGCTTAGCAAGCGCTTCAGCAAGCGTTTCCACAACGGCTTCACCCGCACGTCAAGTGCTCTCTGCTCTCCCTTCTCACTCTTCCTGCTCTCGTAGCTCGCTCTCTCACAACAGGCACCACCTGTCTTAAATGCCCCTTCCATCAGGTGCCTTAAGCACCTACACCTGGTTGGGTGCTGCTGCATTCTGGGAGATGTAGTGCCACTGGCAGCCATCTTGTGGTGTGGCAGCCAGACCTCCACACGGACACCACACCCCTCTGCTAGCTGGCCCACCGTGATGCCACAGCATGTATATCACAAAACAGGCAGAACAAGAGATATATTTAATTTCTAAAAAAAGGTTACGTTGACTCCACAAGCATTTGTTACGCCAACACGAACAGGTGAAACTTGTAGCGAGAGATCATCATGCCTCGACTGAAGGACAGACTTCCCCAACTCAAATAGAGTATCTTAAATCACGATTAAATTGGAAGCTTGCCCATTGACTACTGGTTGTTTTCATATTTCATATCAGCATTCTTTACACATAATGAACTGGTGTTAATATGTGTGAATATGAACTCATGAATATGAACTCGTTCATACGAAGTGTCACAGGCATCAATTATAATTGTAGAAGTTAAATCGAGGGGACTATAACATTAGCTACATAACTAGCTATCATTTCATGCAAACGGAAATCTTCCATTTGAATCGTTTGTTATTAAAAGTTTCCTTAGCTAGCTAACCATAGCCTTAGCTAGATAACCATAGCAACCAGGAATCACAACTTTAGCTGCAAAGTTATGGATCTGACAGAGGTAAATAGCGCCCCCCCCTTGACCCATCTAAAACAATGTTAAAACTGTGGCCAGGCAGTGAACTGCAACCAGTCTGAGTTACATAGGACGTTGAGGCCCTGTTTGAAATGGGTTAAAATGCTACGAATGATTTTCTGACTCTGATTCTGATCGGAGCGCGGGCCAAAAAAAATCGAGCGTGGGCCCCATGGCAGCCTTGGTCTAATGCTATTTCAAGAAAACAACATGAAATTTGAGAGAAACTTGTAATAATTGTCATGACTATTACTATGAACAATACATCCAAGCAAGTACAGTAGTGGTTTGCCAAAAATTACACTGAAATTAATAGGTTTATGGTATGGCTAATGAAACCTTGCGATTTCCATTATTGTTGGTCAGCTGTTGGCGTGCGCGCACACCTGGAGGGGGGGGGGGGCATCATAAAGGAGTTATGCTTAGGGCACCAAAATGGCTAGCAGCGTGTTAGATTCCAGTGATATTTCTCATGTACAGATATCTTGTGTATGTCCCTCCACCACTACCAGGCCCGTAGGCCCAAATTCCTGTAAGGTTATGTAGTGCAGGAGTCCTCCTGGCGCCTGGGTTCTTAGGCTGAAGGACATTGATGGACTGTCATGGTATATGTATGTGTATGTGTGTGTGTTAGAGATTGTTATGCATTCCATTCGGTTTACGTAATGCCACCAGTTAAATTAGCCTGTGCCCAAGGCTCAGATCAGAGCGACGGGGATAAGAGCGAATTGCAGAGGAAGGACGACCATCTCCTAAGAAAGACGGACCCCAACGACTCTCAGAACTCTGCTCCACTCAGAAATACTTAGACTCAGAAAGTACTTAGTGATATTTCTTGTCTGACAATAAATATCTCTGCCTCTGATCCGAACCGCTCCAGCTTCCTTGATTGAGACAACCAACTAGACCACCCTTTAGAATTAAGTGTAATAGCCTAAATATAGAGAAGAATCTTACAGTGGTGCCGAAACCCCAGCTTCTACTGGTTGCTACGTGACGCCGTGACGTTGCCTGCCGACCCAGGGAAGACGCATTCCACAGAAGGCCGCATCTGGACGTAGGACCGCTCCACACAACTGCGGGCTGCCGAGGGTGTGTCCCCCCCACAAGGTGACGTTCACTGCCCTCACTCTGATCCATTACGAAGTTAAAGAACTAGTTTAGATTAAGTCTGTTTTGGTTTTTTCTTTTTTTAGTCTGCTAATCAGTTAAAACAAAAAAGAGTGGGAATGTTGTACCATCAAGGATCTGATACTTTTGATGATTAACCTGTATCAGTGATTCAAGCGCTGGGGTCATTTGATACATGCTATGTTTGTTATAAATGTTTGTTATAAATGTTTGTTATAAATGTTCGTTGATATAGCTATTTGGTTGTGTATACACTAACTCTATCAGTCTCGCCGTATTCTGTAGAGGGGTTGGACGTCAGGCTCGGAGTTTTACTTCGAAAACCGATATATGATCTGTTCTTGTGTTTAGACGACAATTTGCTTACGTGTCCTGAACTCAACTCGGCCGGGTTGCGTGAAGGCTGTTTCTATGATTAGCTGGTTCTAAGAGTGGAAACCGTTGGTTATTTTGTTTTCTGAAGGCTTGGATGAGATACATATAGTCGATGTATGGATTGTCGCATCCGTACGGGGGGTGACGAGAGGAACTTTGGTCCGGAAGAGTTCAAAGACACACAGAGTTCTTAGAACAAGATTGTTCACAGCTGCGCTGCTGGTGAAGATAAGAGTGGCCACGGTGGTCATAGACTTGAATCACAGCGCACACCCTTTTTTGCTCCTAAGAAGAGAGAGAGAGAGAGAAAGGGAGGGGTGTGTGTGTGTGTGTGTGTGTGTGTGTGTGTGTGTGTGTGTGTGTGTGTGTGAAGAAGATAAGAGAGGGCTGTGGTATTTTTGCAGTGTGTGAGAGACAAAGGAACACATTGTGGTTAAAATTACAGTTAATAAATTTGGAAAGTTGAATTGAATTTGATTTGTAGGGTGTGGCTATAAGAACACTTTGGAAAATGGCCACGGCTGCTGAACCCACAGAGGTGGATGAAATGGTGTATGGCTATCAGATTAATAAGGAACTGGTAGCATGGGCTGAAAAGAAGTATAAACTCAGCAAACAAGAGGTACAGGTTAAGAAGAAATATAACATCCCTGAGGCCCGTGGCTGGTGGCCAAAAGGCAAAGTTCTGGCGGTGTATGAGTCTTGGGTAGAGAAAAAGACAAAGAATGTTTCGATTGCTTTGATGGAGTGTCAGCAAACAAGCCAGTCGATTCAACAGTTACAACGAGAAGTTCGCGGAGTTTCAAAAGAAACTTGAGGCTTGTGAATCCAGGGAGAGACTGACGATTGCACAACCGGCGTGGCCGGGTCCTCCAGGGGGGCGGGATCAACAGGGGGCGGTCGGAGGGATGTACCCAGATCTCTCAGCACCTCCCCCCAACTACGAAATGGAAATGGCGCCATCTGGTGGCCATGTGGGGGAATCTCACACAAGCATGTTTCCTTCCCCAGAGGACAGCTATACAGGAACACACAGGCCTCTTGCAAGCACTCCACACCACGCGCCCTACCAACCAATGCCTCTGATGCAGTCACCTATTAACCCCCCCCATCCCCACCTGCTCCCAATGCCACTGCCATTCTCCTCTCAACAGGACCAGCACCAACCACCAAGCAACGGTGCCGCATCTGCACCCCCCCACACAGATGATTCCGTGGTGCGCGATGAGAGCGACATGGTGCTCACACGCGGTGCGGATGGACCTCACGGTGCCGCCTCTCGCAGGCAAGCAGACAACAGGAATTGGGTGGACAATTACACGGAGACCGCCCAACCCTTGAACGACATGCTGAAAGGAAAACCAGACTCCCGAGACAAGATCAGCCTCGGAGCCGAAGCACGACAAGCCTTTGAGGATTTGAAGAACTGCCTGTGTGAAGCCCCCGCGCTGGGACTTCCCAATGTTCAGAGACCCTTTACACTCTTTGTCAATGAGTTTCGTGGGTTCATGACATCAGCACTGACACAGGAACATGGAGGATTGTGGAGACCTGTGGGCTACTATTCGGCCAAATTGGACACAACTGCACTGGGCTTTGGCCCATGCCTGAGAGCGGTACAAGCCGTGTACCTCGCAAACCAACTTGTGACCAATCTTGTGCTTGATCAGAAGATCACCATCCGTTGCCCACACTCTGTGAATGCTTTGCTGGCTGGCAGGAAAGTCCCATGCGTCCCAGATAGCCGCTGGGGAAACTGGCAAGCCGTGCTGGAAGCACCCAACATCTCCCTCCAAAAAGCCTCTGTCTCAAATCTCTCAACCATGATTGCCCCCACGGACGCCACGAACGAAGAAGATGACCATGTGTGTGAAGACTTGATCGCTTTGATGGACCAGGAACACTTTGTGAAAGAAGATCCTCTCCACAACCCCGAGCTTGTCTTGTACACTGACGGATCTTCACTGGTAGAGGATGGCATCCGGGGAGCAGGAAGTCTTGGAAACAGGATCTATGGATCCCGGAACATCAGCACAGCAAGCAGAATTGAAAGCATTAACCCAAGCACTCAAATTGGCTGAAGGAAAGTCTGCCACAGTCTACTGCGATTCCCATTACGCCTTGGGTGTTGTAATGGACTTCGGCCGTCTCTGGGCCCAACGAGGGTTTGTCACGGCCAAAGGCACGCCCATAAAAAATGGTCAATTAGTAGCAGACTTATTGGACGCAATGCTACTCCCCAAAGAACTGGCGGTGGTCAAGGTGAAAGCTCACTCACACTTGGACACCCCAGAAGCCCGTGGTAACGCGCTAGCTGATGACGCATCCAGAAAAGCAGCAAGACAAAAAGAGGGGAGGAGAAATGGAAACATTGAAATGGAAACTGACCTCGGAATGGAAAATGACTACGCAAAATGCCTTCGATTGAGAAAGGAATCTGAAAACGAAGAATGGCGGAAGGAAAGCTTAGCAAGCATAATGGAGATGCAAAATGCCTCAAGCCAAGAGGAGAAATGGGATTGGATGGGAAACAGTGCAAAACTACACGATGACAAGGTGTGGCGACATGGAACAAAAACGGTGGCCCCCCAGAACTTACTGCCATACCTAGCCACGCAACTTCACTCACTAGGACATGTGGGTGTGGAAAAGATGCGCAATAGGTTTAGTCAGGTCTGGTGGAATCCAAAATTCACCGGCGTGGCAAAAGATGTTGTTAAGCGATGTGTCACCTGTATGAAGAACAACCATGATCGGAAAGTAAAACTTCCCATGCTGAAGGTTCCTGCCCCCCCTGGTCCTTTTCGTTGCCTCCAAGTGGACTACATCACACTGCCGGCGTGTAAAGGATACAGAGACACCCTCGTGGTCATTGACAAATTTTCTCGTTGGATTGAAGCTTACCCTGCCCGCCGAGGAACAGCTGCACACACAGCCAAAGTGCTGGTCAAAGATTTCATTCCTCGCTATGGCCTACCAGATCAGATCTGTTCGGATAATGGAAGTCACTTCACCGGAGCAGTCTGTGCAGAGGTATGTCGAATGCTGAACATCGAATGGTCTTTTCACTGTCCTTACCACCCGCAATCGTCAGGACAAGTGGAACGAGCAAACAGAACACTGAAGGAAAGACTGGCAAAGATGCATCAAGAAGGAACACCTTGGGTGGACGCGCTCCCCATTGCGCTGAGTAGCATGAGAGCTACGCACAGCAAAGATGTGGGCCTGTCCCCTTACGAAGTGGTGTTTGGCCGGTTCTTCAGCTTCCCAGGCTCAGTTGACCTGCGCAAAGCCGATGTGCACCTCACCTCAGACGCATTGATGAACTACTGCATCAAGCTCTCAGAGACCCTCCAGCTGACGTCCAACCAAGTCAAAGAGGCCTGGGTTGAGCCGCCAGAGGGAGGACACTCTTTGGTGCCTGGACAGTGGGTCATGATTCACAAACCACAAAGAGTGCCGCTAGAGGCCAAATACGAAGGGCCGTATCAGATACTGTTAGTTACTCCATCTGCCATTAGGGTTGCTAACAAGACAAAATGGATCCATGCAAGCCATTGTAAATTAGTTGATGCACCAACTGACTGAGATTGACATTCATTGGACTGGCAGAAAACCTCTTTCACGTCTGTTTTACAGAATAGGTGAGCAGAGGGAGGTCAGAGTGCGGGAAGACTTTAATTTCTTATTTTTTATTTTTACGGAGGGATTAGCGACAAAGGGAAGATTAGGGAATTAAAGTGCAGGTTTCTCCTCTGTCCTCTCGAACCAGTCCAGGTGAGATGTTGGTATAGGTTTTTGGTGGTACAACTTCTTAGATTAGAATCACACTTGCTTATTGCTATAATAGTGGTTACTTTAATCAAGATAAATGTTTAGTTGCTTAGCATTAAAGCATGCCATAACTGTGCTAGATTAACATAACTGTGTTAGATTAACACTGCTTCCCCCCCAACTGATACTGCTCTTGTTCTTTAAATCCTATGTACCCCGTGGCTGGAAACCTGAGGATCGTCATCACGACCGAGATCCTGAGATAGCTTGGTTATCTGCACCATCTGAACTGTGTTGCCATCTTCTGAACTTTCCCGACCACGAACTGTTACCCTTTCCATCAGCCATCCCAGGAGAAGACTCTTGAAACGACTGTTCCAAAATGACTTCCCCCACTCCCAAGTTGGCCGCCCTAAAGGCCATACCTGAGAATGGAACTCCCCATTCCCCGACCCATCTCCCCAGAATTGTTTAGATTAGGATAATCCTGCTTTACGCTTCTTTTTACTTTACCTTCCCTTCCCCTCTCCCCCCAACTTTCAGTAGGGTTTCCCCCGAGTGACCCAAGAACCTACACTGGATTTCCCAGTGTATGACAAAGTATCCTTGTTTTATTATTTCCTGTCCTTTATTTTCCAATTTCTCACCCCCCTTCCCTGTTTTGTATTTTCTTTCCATATAATCATACAAAAATGTCAGAGCCATGAAAGATGTTTATTGTTTAGGTTTTCCAGAAATACACTGTTGTTGTTGATGTTTTAAACTATGTTTAAGAATGATCAAAAGGGAGGAATGTTAGATTCCAGTGATATTTCTCATGTACAGATATCTTGTGTATGTCCCTCCACCACTACCAGGCCCGTAGGCCCAAATTCCTGTAAGGTTATGTAGTGCAGGAGTCCTCCTGGCGCCTGGGTTCTTAGGCTGAAGGACATTGATGGACTGTCATGGTATATGTATGTGTATGTGTGTGTGTTAGAGATTGTTATGCATTTCATTCGGTTACGTAGTGTATGTGTGTGTGTTAGAGATTGTTATGCATTCCATTCGGTTTACATAATGCCACCAGTTAAATTAGCCTGTGCCCGAGGCTCAGGGGATCAGATCAGAGCGACGGGGATCAGAGCGAATTGCAGAGGTAGGACGACCATCTCCTAAGAAAGACAGACCCCAACGACCCTCAGAACTCTGCTCCACTCAGAAATACTTAGACTCAGAAAGTACTTTCTTGTCTGACAATAAATATCTCTGCCTCTGATCCGAACCGCTCCAGCTTCCTTGATTGAGACAACCAACTAGACCACCCTTTAGAATTAAGTGTAATAGCCTAAATATAGAGAAGAATCTTACAAGCGGCACTGCAGGCACTGTTACTGACCAGCTTGAGGAGTCAGCTTCAAACAACACTGCAGCAACATCAAGACAGGGACCTTGAAATGAAAGTTATGGAAGTGTTTGACCAGTTTGAGGATCCACTTGCTGCAGTTCATCAGTTCAGTGAATGCTGCAGTTCATGATTATAAGATGTTTAATGTTTAGATACATGTAGTATATGATGATAACATGTTTAATGTTTAGATACATGATTATGAGATGTTTAATATTTAGATACATGTAGTATATGATAACATGTTTAATGTTTAGATACATGATTATAAGATGTTTAATGTTTAGATACATGTAGTATATGATAACATGTTTAATGTTTAGATACATGATTATAAGATGTTTAATGTTTAGATACATGTAGTGTATGATAAGATGTTTCATGTTTTGATGCGTGTAGTACATGATGATAAGATGTTTAATGTTTAGATACATGATAATAAGATGTTTAATGTTTAGATACATAATAAGATTATATATAAGATTAGATACATGTTGATAAGATGTTTAATGTTTAGATACATGTAGTATATGATCATAAGATGTTTCATGTTTAGATACATGATGATAAGATGTTTAATATTTAGATACATGTAGTATATGATGATAAGATGTTTCATGTTTAGATACATGATTATGAGATGTTTAATGTTTAAATACATGTAGTATATGATGATAACATGTTTCATGTTTTGATACATGTAGTATACGATGATAAGATGTTTCATGTTTAGATACATGATGATGAGATGTTTAATGTTTAGATAAATGTAGTATATGATGATAAGATATTTAATGTTTAGATACATGATGATAAGATGTTTAATGTTTAGATACATGATGATGAGATGTTTAATGTTTAGATACATGTAGTATTTGAAGATAAGATGTTTCATGTTTTGATACATGTAGTATATGATGATAAGCTGTTTCATGTTTAGATACATGATGATGAGATGTTTAATGTTTAGATACATGTAGTATATGATGATAAGATGTTTAATGTTTAGATACATGATGATAAGATGTTTAATGTTTAGATACATGATGATAAGATGTTTAATGTTTAGATACATGTAGTATATGATGATAACATATTTAATGTTTAGATACGTACATGATAATAAGATGTTTAATGTTGAGATACATGTAGTATATGATGATGAGATGTTTAATGTTAAGATACATGTAGTATATGATGATAACATATTTAATGTTTAGATACATGATAATAAGATGTTTAATGTTGAGATACATGTAGTATATGATGATAAGATGTTTAATGTTTAGATACATGATAATAAGATGTTTAATGTTTAGATACATGATGATAAGATTAGATACATGATTAAAATATGTTTAATGTTTAGATACATGATGATAAGATGTTTAATGTTTAGATACATGTAGTATATGATGACAACATATTTAATGTTTAGATACATGATAATAAGATGTTTAATTTTGAGATACATGTAGTATATGATGATAAGATGTTTAATGTTTAGATACATGATAATAAAATGTTTAATGTTTAGATACATGTAGTATGATATGATAATAAGATGTTTAATGTTTAGCTACATGATGATAAGATTAGATACATGTTGATAAGATGTTTAATGTTTAGATACATGATGATAAGATGTTTAATGTTTAGATACATGTAGTATATGATGATAACATGTTTAAAGTTTAGATACATGATAAGATGTTTAATGTTTAGATACATGTAGTATATGAAAAGATGTTTCATGTTTTGATACATGTTTAAAGTTTAGATACATGATAAGATGTTTAATGTTTAGATACATGTAGTATATGAAAAGATGTTTCATGTTTTGATACATGTAGTATATGATGATAAGATGTTTCATGTTTAGATACATGATGACAAGATGTTTAATGTTTAGATACATGTAGTATATGATGATAACAAATATAATGTTTAGATACATGATTATAAGATGTTTAATGTTTAGATACATGTAGTATATGATGATAAGATGTTTCATTTTTAGATACATGATGATAAGATGTTTCATGTTTAGATACATGATGATAAGATGTTTAATGTTTAGATACATGATAATAAGATGTTTAATGTTTAGATACATAATAAAATTATATATAAGATTAGATACATGTTGATAAGATGTTTAATGTTTAGATACATGTAGTATATGATCATAAGATGTTTCATGTTTAGATACATTATGATAAGATGTTTAATATTTAGATACATGTAGTATATGATGATAAGATGTTTCATGTTTAGATACATGATTATGAGATGTTTAATGTTTAGATACATGTAGTATATGATAAGATGTTTAATGTTTAGATACATGATTAAAATATGTTTAATGTTTAGATACATGATGATGAGATGTTTAATGTTTAGATAAATGTAGTATATGATGATAAGATGTTTAATGTTTAGATACATGATGATAAGATGTTTAATGTTTAGATACATGATGATGAGATGTTTAATGTTTAGATACATGTAGTATTTGAAGATAAGATGTTTCATGTTTTGATACATGTAGTATATGATGATAAGCTGTTTCATATTTAGATACATGATGATAAGATGTTTAATGTTTAGATACATGTAGTATATGATGATAACATGTTTCATGTTTTGATACATGTAGTATACGATGATAAGATGTTTCATGTTTAGATACATGATGATGAGATGTTTAATGTTTAGATACATGTAGTATATGATGATAACATGTTTCATGTTTTGATACATGATGATAAGATGTTTAATGTTTAGATACATGATGATGAGATGTTTAATGTTTAGATACATGTAGTATTTGAAGATAAGATGTTTCATGTTTTGATACATGTAGTATATGATGATAAGCTGTTTCATGTTTAGATACATGATGATAAGATGTTTAATGTTTAGATACATGTAGTATATGATGATAACATGTCTAATGTTTTGATACATGTAGTATATGATAAGATGTTTCATGTTTAGATACAGGATGATAAGATGTTTAATGTTTAGATACATGTAGTATATGATGATAAGATGTTTAATGTTTAGATACATGATAAGATGTTTAATGTTTAGATACATGATGATAAGATTAGATACATGTTGATAAGATGTTTAATGTTTAGATACATGATTATAAGATGTTTAATGTTTAGATACATGTAGTATATGATAAGATGTTTCATGTTTTGATACTTGTAGTATATGATGATAAGCTGTTTCATGTTTAGATACATGATAAGATGTTTAATGTTTAGATACATGATAAGATGTTTAATGTTTAGATACATGATAATAAAATGTTTAATGTTTAGATACATGATAAGATTAGATACATGTTGATAAGATGTTTAATATTTAGATACATGTAGTATATGATGATAAGCTGTTTCATGTTTAGATACATGATAAAATGTTTAATGTTTAGATACATGATAAGATGTTTAATGTTTAGATACATGATAATAAAATGTTTAATGTTTAGATACATGATAAGATTAGATACATGTTGATAAGATGTTTAATATTTAGATACATGTAGTATATGATGATAAGATGTTTCATGTTTAGATACATGTAGTATATGATGATAACATGTTTAATGTTTTGATACATGTAGTATATGATAAGATGTTTAATGTTTAGATACATGTAGTATATGATAAGATGTTTCATGTTTTGATACTTGTAGTATATGATGATGAGCTGTTTCATGTTTAGATACATGATGGTAAGATGTTTAATGTTTAGATACATGATAATAAGATGTTTAATGTTTAGATACATGATGATAAGATTAGATACATGTTGATAAGATGTTTAATGTTTAGATACATGTAGTATATGATCATAAGATGTTTCATGTTTAGATACATGATGATAAGATGTTTAATGTATAGATACATGATGATAAGATGTTTAATGTTTAGATACATGATAACAAGATGTTTATGTTTAGATTACATGTATATATGATGATAACATGTTTAATGTGATGATGAAAACATGATTATAAGATGTCTAATGTTTAGATATTTGTAGTATATGATGATAAGATGTTTAATGTTCAGATACATGATGATAAGATGTTTAATGTTTAGATACATGATAATAAGATGTTTAATGTTTAGATACATGTAGTATATGATCATAAGATGTTTCATGTTTAGATACATGATGATAAGATGTTTAATGTTTAGATACATGATGATAAGATGTTTAATGTTTAGATACATGATAACAAGATGTTTAATGTTTAGATACATGTAGTATATGATGATAACATGTTTAATGTGATGATGAAAACATGATTATAAGATGTCTAATGTTTAGATATTTGTAGTATATGATGATAAGATGTTTAATGTTCAGATACATGATGATAAGATGTTTAATGTTTAGATACATGTAGTATATGATGATAAGATGTTTAATGTTTGGATATATGTAGTATATGATGATAACATGTTTCATGTTTAGATACATGATGATGAGATGTTTAATGTTTAGATACATGTAGTATATGATGATAACATGTTTAATGTGATGATGAAAACATGATTATAAGATGTCTAATGTTTAGATATTTGTAGTATATGATGATAAGATGTTTAATGTTCAGATACATGATGATAAGATGTTTAATGTTTAGATACATGTAGTATAAGATGATAAGATGTTTAATGTTTGGATACATGTAGTATATGATGATAAGATGTTTAATGTTTAGATACATGATGATAACATGTTTAATGTTTAGATACATGTAGTATATGATGATAAGATGTTTAATGTTTAGATACATGATAATAAGATGTTTAATGTTTAGATACATGTTGATAAGATTAGATACATGTTGATGAGATGTTTAATGTTTAGATACATGTAGTATATGATGATAAGATGTTTAATGTTTAGATACATGTTGATAAGATGTTTAATGTTTAGATACATGTTGATAAGATTAGATACATGTTGATAAGATGTTTAATGTTTAGATACATGTAGTATATGATCATAAGATGTTTAATGTTTAGATACATGT